>NC_092335.1:497852500-498175000 GCF_046630445.1 Rutidosis leptorrhynchoides
TCACCCCTGTTTTAATTAGTCAATTAACTATTAATCCATCCCCGTGTCCGGATAAATGAACAATTATTAGTACTTATAAATATCCCGCCCATCGTGTCCGATCGAGTGTATGTGGTTATTTATAGGTACGTCCAATTGTAATTTTTATATTAAATTAACGAACTGTCATTCAATTAACAAATATAAAACCCATTAAAAGCCCATAGTCTAATTTCCACAAGTGTCGGTCTTTTGTCCAAACCCCAATTATGGTCCAAAGTCCAATTACCCAATTTTAGTATTTAGCCTAACATCACGATTACTTCGGTATTAAATAAGCATAATAACGGCTTAGCTACTAAACAATAATGAAAATAATATAAACATAACTTACAGTGGGTATTAATAGCGTAGTATTACACGGGCAGAGCTTCGACTTAAAACCCGTAAAACATTTCTTACAATAACCCAATTATTATTAAACTTAAATTAAAATTAAAATTATAAATATAAATTACATATAGGGAGAAAGAAAGATTGAAAAAGGTGTACTTAAATTCATCGATTACATGGCCTTTTATAGGCAAATGATTAATTTGAATTTTCACTTATGACCCCTGAACTATGCTCAATTAACAACTTTTTATTATTTAATATTATTCTTATTATGAATTATTTAAATATTATATTATATTCTTTTGCATAGTTGACTTGTACTTTCAGCTCCGTTGCGTCGAGCGTTGAAAGTTGGTTCATGCCTCGGTTCCGGATTTTCGAACGTCCTTTCGTACAATTTTATATCGTGTACTTTGCGTTTTGCGTCTTGTATTCTTGTAATTTTGAGACGTTCCTCATCAATAATTTGAACCTCTTGAATTGTATCTTGTACTTTTTAGCTTTTTGGACCTTTGTGTCTTCAAATCGTCATTTTCGCCTTTTGTCTTCGCACTTATTTAATATAAACGGATATCACTTGAAAATGGAACAATTGCAACTAAAATCTTGTCTTTCTTGGGGAATAATGCTATGAAATATATGTTCCTTTTTAGCCTTATCAATATCCCCACACTTGAGCGTTGCTTGTCCTCAAGCAATACAGTCTTGAAATAATATAATACATCACACGAATCACTTCTTTATTCTTCACACTTTGTACATCAGTGATTTTGATATGGCGGTATAAACAATGATAGTAACAATAGAACCATGGTTAAAGGTGGGTGTGTCATCCACAGTTGCCTCGGGTTTAGGTCAACGACACTTGCAATCAAATAGCCGATTTACTTTCGGTTTCCAAAGCAAAGTGCACATTTGAAAGGCGGTTTACAGTCCCACATGACTATAAAAATGTAGATCCTTTAGGAAAATTGGATCTTTATGAAAACATTTGATCTTTTTGAAAATTCATTCTAGCTTTTACCCTAGACAAGTTTTCCAATTTGATCCACCATTGGTGTTGCAAAATATATTTGTGGATCAATAGTTTGGCTAAAAACTTTTAGGCTCGTGTAATCCACTGCTATCCCTGTATCGGAAAGCACACATCCAGTTTATTTGTCCCGTATATTACCTTTCGGTAAACTACCGTCCGGTTGTAAAGGAAAGCGATGAACAAGAAACTGTTAAGGCAATGTCTAATGACATGCATTTGATTATGGTCTTTTTAACGTGTCGGATGCTAGTACTATCCTTGGTAGGAGCAATAGTAAAGATCATCCTTTGATTTTTCGGTCTGGCACAAGGTCCTGTCTCCGACCATGCTATGCAACCACCGTTCTTACGGTTGACACCCGATTTGGTTCAGGTGACCTAATGAATTCCAGGTGAATTCCTAGGATTTTACGTTCAATGGTAATGAACGCATTGAAAATGGGTTTCAGAAAACAAATCGGTTTGTATTTTTGATCAAAATATTTTCTCGTTCAAGCTCGAGTTTAGATATCATCGAATTCCATGAGTTTGAATTCTCAATCTTTAAGGTCAATCTCAAGGATTGAGTAATATCAGACTTAAAAGCTGATTTTTAATCTTTAAGGAGATTATCCTTTCTGGGAATCTGATTCATTAGTCTTATCAAGCTAATTTGCACGGTGCCCCCCCATTGTACGAGATAAATCCTTCTCATGGTTAGGATAAATCTGACCACTTGGCGACCCTGTTTGATGCTGAGGTCCGTGGATTTCCTGCTGATTTTAGAGATGACTTTTCTAGATTTTTCGTCAACCTACAGCTGGTCTGGACGACAACTTCATGACCTAAATCAAGAAGCGCGTGTCTTTTTCGGAAGACTTTACTTTCTCTTAATGATGGAATTGATTCATCGTGTAGATCCATCTTTTCTTTCAAATGTATTACAATAAACCGGGTAAAACAGTTAATTTAGTCCAAAACAAAAGCACCTGCAATAACTTTACAGAAACATGTGATAGATATTTTTTTTTAATTGAATAACTTGGTACATTCTCCCCACACTTAGTTTTTATTTTCCTTTTTATCGTCCTCTATTCCATTTTAAATGAATTTCAACATTTTGGTTTGTTTCTCAATTTATGTCCTTTCCGAGGTTACAATAATTTCGGTGTTAACACCTAGTTTTATCGTTCATAAATATGTATAAACATGATTTTGAGTTCATTTAATTGAAAATTTTGAAAAATTTTACTAGAATTGGGTAGTCAGTATATAAGACTAGGGCTGTTCTTTATTATCAGAGAGCACTAGATTCTAATACAACTACTACGTTACTAGTATTTTTAATGGTAACCAAGTGTATAAAGATAAAAATTTTAAAAATCCGAAAGAATTTAACCCCTTCCCACACTTAAGATCTTGCAATGCCCTCATTTGCAAGAAATCAGTACAATTTAAATTATTGAGGGTGATTAGCGTAGAAATGATTAAATTTTACCAAAGTTTCTAAATATATTGGCGTTTGTTTGCTGAATGATAAATGGTGCATAGCATTTGTTCATTTCGTCTGTTGTTACATCACATTTATTTGTCATCTTGTCGTCAAAATTAGTAGCTTTTGCTGAACTTAATGCCAGTCTTTGAAAATGCGCTGTTTTACCCTGTTTTGAACAATTGACAATATACATACATACAAGTATAATCATGCATGGCAATTTGAAATGGGACTTAATATCCCACTTTCAAATTCTAAATATGAAATATTAGTACACAATAATAATAAAATAATAAAAATTACACAAATTTATCCAATAACATAAGTTTAAACATGAAAAAGTCAAAACATAAAAACATAATAATCATAAAAATAACCAAATGGAACTAAATCAGTCTGGATAGGGGTTCCAGTTCATCTCATCGGGTGGGTTCCATTGTTGGTTATAGGTGTTCTGATAGGCTTGGTTATAGTCATACCGGTTAAAGGGTGGTCGGATATCGGGGCTATGTGGCGGAAAATGAGCAGGTCGAGTAGGTATATAGTTATCTGGTACCTGATATGATAGCTGGCTCATGATTTGGTGCTGATGAACAAACCAGCTATCGTGTTGGCGTCGCCTATAATCCTCGTATACTCGCTCGGAGTTCCACTGCTCATACATACTATGTCTTGCCGCGTTCGTCATTGCTTCCTCATCTATACGAACGTGGACGTCAAGAATAGCATCTCGAAAGACATCCCTAATGTCTTCCGCCTCCTCCATTTCCTCGTCTGAGCCTCTTTCTACCTGAGGATGAGATCCCTCATAGGGTACTGCCTGGTTACGTCTACTTTTCAATACCTTAGCACCCACATAAACTTTCAATCCTAAGGGCTCAACCTGTTCTCTACAAATCTGTAATGGACCCCCTTGGTTCCTATCAACACCTAAATACTCTCCAATGAGAGTAACAAAAATACCTCCTCCTATTATACTACCGTCCTGCATTCCCTCTACCATTTTAGATAAATAAAAAGCAACACAGTAAGGGATATTGACAAAGCTTCTAGGATCCCGAATACACTTTAGGTAGAATAAATCATATAAGGTAATTTTTTCTTTATTATGACCTCTTTGTGTAATCGAGTTAGCCAAAAATCTATGAATAATACGAAGCTCGGCTCTGTCAATATGTGTATAGGAGTGTCCTCCTGCTCGTGTAAAAACATCAAAATGTGACATACGCCTCCAAATGGCGTCAGCGTCAAAGTTACTATCTACCCGTTCACCATAATGAATCAAGTTTGTACAATCGGGTAATAGCAACTCACCAGGAGTATATATCTGTAAGGCCCTGGCCATGTCCAGCATGGACATTCTGTACATCCTACCGCCAAGGATAAACCTAAGAAATCTTCTATCATCTATCCTAACTATATTTGTATCAAGTGATACAGTACTCATCAACTCAACGCACCATTCCTTATATACAGGTCTACGAATGGTGAAAAGACGTTCCCAATCTGTAAAAGAAGAACTGCCATACCTTTGAACTAAAAGCTGTCTGACACGGTCAGCTAGATGGACTGTTTCCAAAGGGGCCCAATCAATTACCCTTGGCACCTCTACATTTTTTGTTACCAATTTGAATTTGTTCCTTTGATATGTCTCGTAATCTCTCCATCTTCTATCAAATCTCAGATTAGGATGTAGAGTGTGCTCAGGAATCGTTGGGAATTCTACTGGCGGCCTCATTGGGAATACTATGAATTCATCGACAAACTGTACCGGATCATAATAAGATATGTACTGATCAGGCTGTTGTTGTTCCTGTTGCGGTTCTTGTTCGTATTGCATTTCTGGTTCTGGTGCTGGTGATGGTCGTCTAGATGATGATGCTCCTGAACCTCCAGTATCGGCTCTCTGTAAAACACATTAAACACAAAAATTGTGCATCCAAATATGCATTAGTGTTAGCAAAATAACAACTTAAAACAATCACTATAACATGTTAAATCAAAATTAAACTTATACACATTTTCACAATTTTTCACAATTCTACACTTTTCAAATAAGCACATATGAAAATGTATACAAAATTCATAAGCATTTAACTCAAATAACATGTCAAAATATTCATTACTAATAATTAAACAAGTCTCAAATGGCAAATATATCAAATAAATCAAGTTCATGAATTTTGGACTTAAAAAGTCCACTTTAATCTCCAAAAATCATGTTTAGGATCATTGTTTGGATCATTTAACTATCTAAACATGTTACACTACTCAATTTAGCAATAATTCAAGACAAAAATCGGCCATAACCTGTTTATATCAAAAAGCCCCAAATTGCTCAAGAACACAAACCCTAGATTTCTAAAAATTTTGAAGTTTTTGGCTTCAAATCATGTTAAATAGCATCAATCTAGGTTATACATGCATAAAATACTAACAATTTAACACTAATTACACTAGAAATTAACAAAATTGCATTAGGTAAAAAAATTGGTAATTATCACAAAAACTAGGAATTTATAGAGTTTAGGGGTGTAATTTTTACCAATTTGCTGAGGAATGAGAATCTAGGCATGATTAGAGCAAGAAATTTGATGAATTACGGTGGAAAAATGGCGAAAATTGGTGAATTTTTGGAGTTGGTTCGTGAATGTGTGTGTGTTTTGTGGATGAAGAGCAGACCCGCTGCTGTTTTTGTTTCTGACCTGCATTTGGTCCCCATGCGATCGCATGGGGTGCCGGCTACAGTGTTTTCTGCTTTTTTTTTTTTTTTATATAAAACCTTATGCTTTATAAAACTTATAATTAATTAAATTTTAAAATTTTTGTTTTCCTTTAGGAGCGAGGGCGTTACGGATCATTGTCCTAGTCTGTCCCTCGACAAAATTTTAAAATTTGTCAAATCAAAGCGCGGTTTTTAAAAGTGAAGATTTTTGGGTTTTTTTTTTTTATGTTTTTGGCATACTTTAATTCAATAAGATTAAAAATAATGATAATAAAAGTTCTCGTCCCTCCCTCGGGTAAAGCAATTTCGGTTCAAAGACCTAGTCTTCAACTTACGAAGAATTTTAAAAATCATATTTTTAACTTAATGAGATAAAGTAAATTTTTGTTTTTAAATTCACACAACATAAATATAAAATTCAAAATTAATATTAAAAATTCACATCAAACTTAATTTTAAAAATTCACATTATAAATTCACACCAAACTTAATTTTAAAAATTCACATTATAAATTCACACCAAACTTATATTAATTTTTTCAAATATTTACATTTTTTTTTAAAAAAATATTGTTTTTACAAAGTTTACAATATTAATTTAAGATTTAAATATTAATTTTAAAAAAAACATGGTAAAAATAAAATTAAAAATCTTTTTGGCTTTTTATCCCACTTTAATCAATCAAATATTATCAAAAATATGCGCCCCTCTTTTCGGTAAAGTAATTTTGGTTCCAAGACCTAATTTAACTCATGACGAATTTTTGAAATATTTTGGGTTGATTGATTAAAGATATTTATACCTTAAGAATAAACGTTAAATTTCGCAGTGATGTAATAAATTTTTGTATGATATCAATAATTTCGGTCGCCAAACCTAATTTTATTCAATACCAATTTAATACTTTTTAGCGAAAAAATTAGCGTTTATTATCAAAAGGCTAAAAATAAAAATAAAAATAAAAACTGTACAGACATACCTGTGAAATAGATTTCTTAGTTATATGATCTATCCCATTCATAAGATAGTCGGTTTAATTGGTTTTCCATAGCTACATAAGCGTAACCTCGAGCATTCAGTGTCTTTTCTTCTAAACATATAAACGGTCCGTCTCTGCATAAAGTAACAAATTCGGTATTTGAATAGGTTTGATTATTTGAACATTTACCTCCATGTGACCATTTTCCGCATTTGTGACATCTTTCTAAGTGTCGTGCTCTTCTTTTCGCTGCGGATTTTGATTTTCCTTTACCAAATTGTAACTTATTATCTTCGCATCTGGATTCTTTTCTAACTCCGTCCATTCTTTCTCTGATTACTGATACTAATTCACTCGGTAGTATGTCATTATTACGTTTAGTGATCAAAGCGTGTAGCATTAGACCATGGTTTAGTTCACAGGCAGTCTTCATTTTGTAAAAACCTAAAAAAAATAAAAATTCAGAATGGGGGGAGAAGACTAGTTCTTTAGGGTCTGCTAGGGAAAGACCATTCGGGTTCCATTTTCGAGAACTACACGAAAACAGACAATCTAACTCTAACAGAAATACATATTATCCTTTAAAGACTTGATTCTCCCCACACTTAGTTAGCTGTGGTGTCGAAATTGTGATTAACTTCGTTGTCGACTTCCATCGGACCATGTATGTAATGTTTAACTCTGTGACCATTAACTTTAAATTCCATCCCATTTGAATTTATTAATTCTATCGTTCCGTATGGGAAAACTCTTTTGACTATGAATGGTCCAGACCATCTTGATTTCAATTTTCCTGGAAATAGCTTGAATCGTGAATTGAAAAGAAGAACTCTGTCTCCTTCTTTAAATTCTTTTGAACTTCTGATTCTTTTATCATGCCATTTCTTCGTTCTTTCTTTATAGATTAACGAATTTTCGTATGCTTCATGTCTTAATTCTTCTAATTCGTTTAGTTGACTTAATCGTAGATGTCCGGCTTCATGTAAATCAAGATTACATGTTTTCAAAGCCCAAAATGCTTTGTGTTCAATTTCTACTGGAAGATGACATGCTTTTCCATAAACAAGTCTAAAAGGTGTGGTTCCAATTGGAGTTTTGTAGGCTGTTCTAAAAGCCCAGAGTGCATCCTCCAATTTAATGGACCATTCCTTCGGATTTGATCCTACGGTTTTCTCTAGAATACGTTTTAAAGCTCGGTTGGTATTTTCAACTTGTCCACTTGTTTGTGGATGATATGCGGTGGAGATTTTATGAGTTACTCCATATCTTTTAAGAACTTTCTCAAGTTGATTATTACAGAAATGAGTACCCCGATCACTTATTAAAGCTTTCGGTGTTCCAAACCTTGCAAAAAGACGTTTTAAAAAGTTGACTACAACTCGTGCATCGTTAGTTGGGAGAGCTTGTGCTTCTGCCCATTTAGATACATAATCAATGGCTACGAGTATATATAGATTATTATGAGATTTTGGAAATGGACCCATAAAGTCAATACCCCAAATGTCAAATACTTCACATACTTGGATGACATTTTGTGGCATTTCATCACGTTGACTTATTTTTCCGGCCCTTTGACAAGCATCACAGGATTTGCAAAGAAGGTGTGCGTCTTTGTAAATTGTTGGCCAATAGAATCCAGCATCATAAACTTTTCTTGCTGTTAGTTGAGGCCCATAATGCCCTCCTGTTGGCCCTGTGTGACAATGGTTTAATATTTTACTAGCTTCATCTCCAAATACACATCGGCGTATTATTCCATCGGGACAACTTTTAAACAAATGTGGATCTTCCCAGAAATAGTGTTTTATATCACTGAAGAATTTCTTTCGTCTTTGGTACGATAATCCTTTTTCAAGGAATCCACAAACTAAGTAGTTTGCATAGTCTGCAAACCATGGGATTTCTTTATAATCTATCTTCAATAGATATTCATCAGGAAAGTTGTCTTGTATGGCCGATTCATTCAGAACTTCTAATTCTGGATTTTCAAGACGAGAAAGATGATCAGCGGCGAGATTTTCTGCTCCTCTTTTATCTCGGATTTCAATATCAAATTCTTGTAAGAGTAAGATCCAACGGATTAATCTTGGTTTAGCATCTTGTTTTGAAAATAGGTATCTAAGAGCAGAATGGTCGGTATAGACCACCGTTTTTGCTAGAACGAGATATGATCGAAATTTGTCAAAAGCAAAGACAATAGCAAGGAGTTCTTTTTCAGTAGTTGTATAGTTCGTTTGTGCTCCTTGTAACGTCTTACTAGCATAATATATAGGTTGAAATCGTTTTTCAATCCTTTATCCTAAAACGGCTCCCATTGCAAAATCACTTGCATCGCACATTAGTTCAAATGGTAGATTCCAATTTGGTGTTATCATGATCGGCGCATTAGTGAGTTTCTCTTTAAGAATATTAAAAGATTTGATACACTCATCTGAAAAGATGAATGGAGCATCCTTTTCTAGGAGTTTATTCATAGGAGTGGCAATTTTAGAAAAATCTTTTATGAAACGTCGGTAAAAACCGGCATGCCCTAGAAAACTCCTAACTCCTCTAACATTGGTGGGATGTGGAAGTTTAGCAATTACATCTACTTTAGCTCTATCCACTTCAATTCCTTCTTTTGAAATTTTATGTCCAAGAACGATGCCTTCTTTAACCATGAAATGGCATTTCTCCCAATTAAGTACTAGATTTGATTGTTCGCATCTAAGAAGCATTCGTTCCAGATTAACTAGACATGATTCAAATGTATCACCGAAGACTGAAAAGTCATCCATGAAAACTTCCATGCATTCTTCTATCATGTCGTGAAAAATCGCCATCATACACCTTTGAAAGGTTGCAGGGGCGTTACAAAGTCCAAATGGCATGCGTTTGTAAGCAAAAGTACCATAAGGGCACGTGAATGTGGTTTTCTCTTGGTCCTCGGGTGCTATTGGAATTTGAAAATATCCGGAAAATCCATCTAGAAAACAATAGTAACTATTTCCGGCTAATCTTTCCAACATTTGATCAATGAAAGGTAAGGGAAAGTGATCTTTTCTGGTGGCGTCATTTAATTTTCTATAATCAATACACACACGCCATCCTGTTACAGTCCTAGTAGGAATAAGCTCATTTTTCTCATTTGTAATGACAGTCATGCCACCCTTCTTAGGCACGCATTGAACTGGGCTTACCCATGGACTATCAGAAATTGGATATATCAAACCTGCATCTAGTAGTTTAATAATCTCTTTTTTAACTACATCTTGCATATTAGGATTTAGTCTTCGTTGGCGTTGCACATACGTTTTATGACCTTCTTCCATAAGGATTTTATGTGTGCAATACGAAGGACTTATTCCTTTAATATCATGAATCTTCCATGCAATGGCTGGTTTATGGGCTTTCAACACAGAAATGAGTTGTGATTTCTCATTTTCAGTAAGAGAAGACGATATTATTACAGGTAATTCAGATTCACCATGTAAATAAGCGTATTCCAAATGGTTTGGAAGTGGCTTTAATTCTAATTTCGGTGGTTCTTCTATCGATGATTTATATCGATATCTGTCTTCTTCTTTTAGCATTTGAATTTCTTCTGTTGTTGGTTCATATCCATTAGCTATAAGTGTAGCTAACATTTCAGCTTCATCAATTGGTTCATTACCTTCTCCTAAAGAACATTCTCCTGTTCCTTGTAATTCTAGAAATTCTTCTAATAATTCTGCATGTGCATCTATAGTTTGAATATAATAACATGTATCATCTGCAGATTGTGGTTGTTGCATTGCTCTATCAACTGAAAAGGTAACACTCTCATCCTCTATACTTAGGGTCAGTTTCTTACCGAACACGTCTATCATTGCTTTAGCCGTGTTTAAGAATGGTCTTCCTAATATGAGAGGAACTTGAGAATCTTCTTCCATGTCCAGAACAACAAAATCTACTGGAAATACTAAAGTACCAACTTTAACTAGCATGTTCTCCATTATCCCTCTAGGATATTTTATTGATCTATCGGCTAATTGTATGCTTATTCTGGTTGGTTTCAATTCTCCAAGGTCTAGTTTAGCGTATAGTGAATACGGCATTAAATTTATACTAGCACCTAAGTCTGCCAATGCTTCTATTGAACTAAGACTACCCAGAAAACATGGAATTGTGAAACTTCCTGGATCAGATAATTTTTCTGGTATCTTATTCAACAGCACTGCTGAACAATTAGCATTCATAGTAACAGCCGAGAGTTCTTCCATTTTCTTTCTATTTGAGATTAGATCTTTCAAGAATTTAGCATATCTAGGCATTCCTGAAATCACATCAATGAAAGGAAGATTTACATTTATCTGTTTAAACATATCCAAAAATTTGGATTGCTCGGCTTCAAGTTTCTCTTTCTTCATTTTACTCGGGTAAGGAAGTGGTGGTTGGTATGGTTTAACATAAGGTTTATCCTTAACTGTGTTATCTTCGTTAACCTTTTCAACTACCGGTTCTTTTTCCTTATCTTGATCAGGTTGTGGTTCTTGTGGAGTAGGAATGGCTTCATCAGAAGTTACAGGTATTTCAGGTGGTTTAAGTGTTGTACCACTTCTTGTGGTAATGGCTTTAGCTGTTTCATTCCGGGGGTTAGCATTTGTATCACTAGGTAGACTTCCCGGTTTTCTTTCACCTATTAACCTTGCTAGGTTACTTACTTCTTGTTCCAGATTTTGAATAGAAGCTTGTTGATTTCTAAATGCTTGAGCATTTTGTTCATTAGTTTGTTTTTGAGATGTGAAAAACTGCGTTTGAGTTTCAACTAGCTTCGTCATCATATCTTCTAAATTCGGCTTTTTATCATCGGTTTGTTGTGGTGGTTTGTTTTGAAAATTTGGTCTTTGCTGATTGTAAGTATTATTGGATACTTGTTGATTGCTAGGACCTTGTTGGTTGTTGTATGGAATATTTCTGTTATAATTCTGGTTTTGATTGTAAATCGGTCTTGGCGGTTGATAATTATTCTGATAATTATTTCCAGGCCTTTGGTTTATGTATGAAATATTCTCTCTTTGTTCCATTGTTAATTCAATACTGAGACAATCTTTTGTCAAATGTGGTCCTCCACACTGCTCACAACTAATTCGTATTGAGTGAATATCCTTAGTCATCTTTTCCATTCGTCTCTCCATAGCATCTATCTTTGCGGAAATGGAATCTAAGTCATGGCTAGAATCGGCTCTAGCTGCTTTAGATGATCTAATGATATCTTTTTCTTGGTGCCACTCATGTGAGTGGGAAGCAGTATTATCAATAATTTTGTAAGCATCAGTTTCGGTTTTCTTCATAATAGAACCACCAGCTGCTATATCTATGTCTTTCCTTGTAGTGATGTCGCATCCTTGGTAGAATATTTGTACTATTTGACAGGTGTCTAAACCATGTTGCGGACATCCTCTTAACAATTTTCCATATCTTGTCCATGCCTCATATAGAGTTTCATTTGGCTTCTGTGTAAACGTAACAATTTCTGCTTGAAGTCTTACGGCTTTAGATGCGGGAAAG
Source organism: Rutidosis leptorrhynchoides (assembly GCF_046630445.1). Taxonomy (NCBI): domain Eukaryota; kingdom Viridiplantae; phylum Streptophyta; class Magnoliopsida; order Asterales; family Asteraceae; genus Rutidosis; species Rutidosis leptorrhynchoides. Next base: position 497,864,619 of record NC_092335.1, read on the forward strand.
AATTGTTTAAGAAATTTGTCAACTAAAACATCCCATGTATCAATCGCCCCTTCAGGTAACGATTCCAACCAATCTTTGGCTTCTCCCTTTAAAGTCCAGGGAAATAACATGAGATATATCTGTTCATCCTCCACTTCTCGGATTTTAAATAATGTGCAGATCCTATTAAAGGTACGTAGATGTTCATTTGGATCTTCCTTCGGCGCACCACTAAATTGGCATTGATTAGTCACCATGTGTAGAATTTGTTCTTTGGTTTCATAATCTGGCGCATTAATGTCTGGATGAGTAATTGCGTGACCTTGGCCAGTGCGTTTAGCTCTCATTCGGTCTTCCATACTTAAAGGTTCCAGATTCTCCATAATTGAATTTGTTGAATCGGAATCACTAGAGGATTCTGATTTAATGGTTCGTTCCTCAACAATCTCTGTTTGAATGATTGGTGGTTCCGGAGGAAAATTTAGTGGTTCAGGATCTACGAACCGTTCCTGAATATTTTCCGGATTCTCAATTGTGAGGTCGGGTTCAAAAAATGGATTATCGGAAATTTGAACTGAAGTACTTGGTCGACTGGATGACGATTCTAAAGAGAAATCAACGGCGGTTATATTTGCTAAATGTCTTGATCTAGTTACAGGTGGTGAACGTACAAAAGGTGGTGAATGTCTTGCTCGGTGCATTCACTGAATATCCTATTAGTTTTAAAAAGGAAAGAAAAATTATAATAAGTTATCCAATCAATAGACTTTTCTGATTTTGCCCACGTTTCGAATAGCCAAAAGATGCAGCAGAGGGGCAGGATTCGTTTGGTCTCAATATAATTGAGGACTGTTTGGCTCCAATAACCCGGTCCACGTACAAATCCAACTATTACTACGAACCAGAAAATTTTGATGTCTATCAATTTAACCACTTAAAATAAATTTTCGTAATTTTAAGAAATTTAGATAAGAAGTAGAATAAAAATCTATGTCCTAAAACTAGAATAGCGAGAAATAAGAAAGAAAAAGAGTTCGTCGAAAAAGGTCGAAAAAGAAAAATGGTTGAAAAATAAAAGGTGACGGAAAAATAAAAGAAACTTATAAAAATTAAAAATACTTGACTAACCTAACCTTATTACTACAACTAACTTAAAATTATAATCACAAATTCAAATTACTAATTGGAATGATAATTGATACATAGTAAAAGGTGTCTAAAAATATTAAAGCTTACAGGAAAAACTAAATCCCAAATGGAAATATCTTAAAAAGAAACTAAAACTTAAAAAGGCGTCGCAAAATTCTAGAGTACCTAAATCTTAGTCTAAAGAAAAAGCACTTAAGGGATTTTACGGCAAAGCCTAAAAATCTAGAAGTAAAAATAACTATGGCAAAAACTATGAATTAAAACTAAATATGAGCTAAAAATACAAAAGTTACGCTAAAACGATTAAAAAGGAAAAAATATAAAAATATACAAAAAGTTGTAAAAAGTACAATTTTTTTTATAAAAATATTATTTTTATATTATTTTATAAAAGTATCAATTTTATAATTTATTAAAACAAAATAAAATTAATTAAAACTAAAAAATACAAAATAAACTAAATAATAAAATAACAATACCCTAATTAGGGTTAATTAATAATAATTATAATTAATTTAAACCCTAAACTGGTCGAACTAGGTTACCAGACCTGTCAACTCACCTCATGCGATCGCATGAGGTGTTAGTTGTTTTACCATGCGATCGCATGGCTTGCGAATTCGGGCCACACTTTGGGCTGCAACAGTGATCGGGCCGAGTGGTTTTTTTACTACTTTTTTTTTTTTAAATTTCTGTTTTAATATTTATAAAAAGTATTTATATAAATTAAATAAAACTTATCTAAAAAACTAAGATAAAAATAAAATACTTTATGATTTTATAAATAACAATTAAAAAATAGATTTATATATAATTATTTTATTTTTTTTTCGGTTTTAAAATATAATTATAAAATAAATTAAATAAAACTTATATTTTTACAAACTAAAGAAACTTTATAAAACTTAAATATTTATCAAACTCCAAAAAATATTTATATTTTTGTTTTTCTTTTTATATTTTCGAATATTTAAAACGTATTTTTTTTTATAAAAATGAATTTTAATAAAAGTAAACTAAAAATCTTTTTTTTTTTATTATTATATTAGCGTTGCGCTTCCGGCGTTTAAGAGTTCCCCGGCAGCGGCGCCAAAAACTTGATGTGTTGCACGTGGTGTACGAAAATACTATTATTTTTAATATGAAATGCGACGAAATATTACACAAGTTTTAATTAATTTACGGATGGAATATACCTAAACGTTGCTACAACACTTATAGGCAGTGTACCTAATCGTAGAGTAGTGCAGTTTTTAGTAAGTCCGGTTCGTTCCACAGGGAGCTAGTGAAGTTTAACACTATATTTTTACACACAATATTTGTAAAAAATACAAAAATATATATATGTACTAGTAGTATTATTATTATTATTATATAAAGGGGGTTTTTACCGTTTAGTGACCGGTTTGTCGATTTTAAAACTTAAGTTACAATTAAAACCTAATGCAAAATATTAAATATAAATATATCTTAATTTTAAAGCGTAAAGTAAATGACAATAATTAAAATGACAGAAAATTTAAGTGCGATAAAATATGAAATAAAGGAATTATGCTTATTTAAACTTCCGTAATCATGATGTTTGGCGTGTTGATTTTAATTTAGTCCGATGGGTTAATTGTCCTTTGTCCTGGATTATTTAATATGTCCATCTGGTTTTTGTCCATAATGGTCCATCAGTCATAAATATAAAGTGCGAGTGTCCTCGTCAAATTACCCTTATGTCCGAAGTCAAATATTCCAACTAATTGGGGACTTAAACTATAATTACACCAAGTGTCCTTGTATATAATTCACCCCTGTTTTAATTAGTCAATTAACTATTAATCCATCCCCGTGTCCGGATAAATGAACAATTATTAGTACTTATAAATATCCCGCCCATCGTGTCCGATCGAGTGTATGTGGTTATTTATAGGTACGTCCAATTGTAATTTTTATATTAAATTAACGAACTGTCATTCAATTAACAAATATAAAACCCATTAAAAGCCCATAGTCTAATTTCCACAAGTGTCGGTCTTTTGTCCAAACCCCAATTATAGTCCAAAGTCCAATTACCCAATTTTAGTATTTAGCCTAACATCACGATTACTTCGGTATTAAATAAGCATAATAACGGCTTAGCTACTAAACAATAATGAAAATAATATAAACATAACTTACAGTGGGTATTAATAGCGTAGTATTACACGGGCAGAGCTTCGACTTAAAACCCGTAAAACATTTCTTACAATAACCCAATTATTATTAAACTTAAATTAAAATTAAAATTATAAATATAAATTACATATAGGGAGAAAGAAAGATTGAAAAAGGTGTACTTAAATTCATCGATTACATGGCCTTTTATAGGCAAATGATTAATTTGAATTTTCACTTATGACCCCTGAACTATGCTCAATTAACAACTTTTTATTATTTAATATTATTCTTATTATGAATTATTTAAATATTATATTATATTCTTTTGCATAGTTGACTTGTACTTTCAGCCCCGTTGCGTCGAGCGTTGAAAGTTGGTTCATGCCTCGGTTCCGGATTTTCGAACGTCCTTTCGTACAATTTTATATCGTGTACTTTGCGTTTTGCGTCTTGTATTCTTGTAATTTTGAGACGTTCCTCATCAATAATTTGAACCTCTTGAATTGTATCTTGTACTTTTTAGCTTTTTGGACCTTTGTGTCTTCAAATCGTCATTTTCGCCTTTTGTCTTCGCACTTATTTAATATAAACGGATATCACTTGAAAATGGAACAATTGCAACTAAAATCTTGTCTTTCTTGGGGAATAATGCTATGAAATATATGTTCCTTTTTAGCCTTATCAGAATCCAAAGTCTAAAATCAATAGTTTTTCATGAGGATTATGAATATCACATAATATCATGCAATTTAAAAATTCAAATTTCTGTTACCATCAAATACAAATTCGTGATTTATCAAAAAGTCATCAAACGATCAAATTAACGAATACTATCATGCATACATACAAGGACTTGAGCAATAGACACTATATCTACCCTAAAATGTAAAAAAAACATGAAAACCCAAAAATTAGAGTTTTTGAAACTTACCCTAATCAAGAAATTGTTGGTATATATGTGTAGAGGTCTTCGAGAGGAGTCCGAATATGTAAACGATTTTATGATCAAGTGATTATTGAAGGTGTTCTTGAGTGATTGTTTCTATGGTGTTTATGTATTGTTTTTGAAGCTAGATTATGATGGGTTTTTGCTGAGATGAGGAGGTTGAGAAGAGATTTCAAGTGTGTGTGTTTTATAGAGTAAGAAATGGGATTAGAATTGAAATAGAAATGGTTAAGTGTGTATGTAGTTAGGCATCATTTTTGATTCCTCATAAAGGGATTCCTAAGTTGAATTTTAAGCTAGAAGTTTAATACTAGAACTTAAGAAATGTTTAAACATGTTTCCCCTTGATTAATAGGTTGAAAATGATGTTTTACTATTGGTATATACGAATAGTAAATACATCTAGAAATTGTATATAGTACATGTCTCATGAGTCATATATAATAACAAAGATGTCATTTTCCATGATAAAAGGTTGAAAATGATGTTTTCCTATTGGTATATTCCAATAGTAAATACATCTAGCAACTGTGTATAATACGGGTATAAATACCGTATGAATACAAGTAGAATTCTTGAGAAAATCGAATGCGAATACGAGTATAGCTATCTTTGTTGAGTATAAATATGTTAGTACAAGTATTTAAGTCTTTCAAAAGTGTGTATATTACATATTAATACAATACCTATATATTCATTTTAACATAAGGGTTATTACGTCGTTAAGCATTACATATATATAATGTTTCGAAACCCTTAAGTTAGTAGTCTCATTTTATATATATAACTCATTGTTAATATACTTAATGAGATACTTAATTATCATATATTCAAGTTAGATATAATCCATATATATACATATATATATATAAGTATATAATTAATACAAGCTATGACGTTCGTGAATCGTCGGGCAAATGGATGGTCAACTGTTTGTATAAAACTCATTTTTAAAAGTTTTAAAACTTGTAAAAATTCATTGCTTATCATGACGAAATCATATAGAGAATTGGTTTAAAATAAGTTAAAAATTTTCGGGGCGTCACAGTTATCCTTCACAAAAGACTTTGAGGTGAGTAGAATAATTATATGCGTAGGTATATAATGTATTTATTTGTTGTAACGTGAGATGTGAAGTGGCGATGTGCTAAGACACCACGTTCACGTGACGAGTGAAGTGTCGATGTGCTAAGACACCACTCAAAGTAATATGACGGGTGAAGTGTCGATGTGTTAAGACGCCACCCGGGGTGAAGTTTCGATGTGTTAAGACGCCACCCGGAGTGAAGTATTGATATGCTAAGATGCCACTCCAAGTAAGATGAAGGGTGAAGTGCCGATGTGTTAAGGCGCCACTCGAGGTGAAGTATTGACGTGTTAAGATGCCACCTCAAGTAAAATGAAGAGTGAAGTGTCGAACTGTTAAGACACCACTCGGGGTGAAGTGTCGACGTGTTAAGACGCCACCCAGGGTGAAGTATCGACGTGTTAAGATGCCACCCGTGGGGTTAGTGTACGACGTGTTAAGTGCACTAATGGTTATTATGAACTCTGACGGTCCTTTAAATACCGTTCCCTTGTTCGATTGGTTAACCATGGTTATTGTATTGTAGTGTAGCATACTATAATATTCGGGTTATATATATATATATATATATATATATATATATATATATATATATATATATATATATATATGTCATTGTTGTTGCTAGCTTGCGGTATTGGAGGTTACTAGCTTTGTATTTGAGATTATAAGCTAATTGTGTTGCTAGCATGTATGCGGTATGTGAGTAAGTGATTGCAAGTTGGTATATTATATATGTATGTGTATAATTATTGCATTCACTAAGCGTTTTGCTTACCCTCTCGTTGTTTATCTTTTTATAGGCTCCGGCGTTGATAAGGGTAAGAGCATTCGATTGGATTAGAGGTCCCGCTCGTGGTTTAGGGGAAGCTTTTGGGTTTGATAGCTTTTGGAGTTTGACCGAGATTTGGGTAGTTTAACCCCCAAACACCATGCTCATAGTGTCGTTTGGAAATTAAACTAATGTGGTCGAAACTCATGATTTGTACGAAACTCGTAAAACGGCCGTTGTGGGCCCCATTTTGTAAAACTCGTTTCGATGTTGGAAATCTATTAGTTTTACTTATTTTGATATGTTGTGATAATTGGTTTCGTTGGAAAGTGTCGGGAAGCTGGTTTTTCGTTCAAGCGTAACGAAAAACTGATTAGAACTTTTTAGCCCAATTGGACGTCGTCCAAAAAGGTTGGACGCCGTCCAGGCCTTCAGTACTGGACGTCGTCCAGGAATCTGGACGCCGTCCAGTTGTACAGGTCCAGAAATTTATTTTTTTTGGGTCGTGTTTTGTTATAACTAGGGTTGGGTCGTTACAAGTGGTATCAGAGCATGGTCTAAGGGATTTAGGCAACTTGAGATAGGTGCCTAAACTTAGATTTATTTGTGTATGCATTTTTATGCGGGACTTGTAGGAGTCGGGTCGGACCGGGTGTTGATTAGTGCTTAGGTTTATGTGAACTAACCTTGCGCTAATTGTTTTGTGTTGTGTTAGCAATCATCAAGCGAGATAGGCGTCGTACTAGCAAGTTAATGCGACGTGCTCGCGTAAAAATGATTAGCTACCATTGTTACGGGTGCAAATCGTGTCAAACAAGCGATGTACGACGAATGTTAAGCAAGATGGGGTAGTGTGATGTATATGTATATGCATATGTGTTAAGTCCTTCATTTCGTTATTTAATCTTTTTCGTTTTATAGAATGAAGATGAGAAATGGACACGACACCAATGACGGAAGTACGAGTGAGGACGTTGAGTTCACGGCCAAATTTGAGGCCATCTTTAAACTTCAAAAGGCGGAGTTCCTCGAGGATGTTAAGAAAATGTTTCTAGATACGATTGACGAGCAACTAGTCAATGTAGTAAGGGAGCAAGTTAAGGCCGTGCTTCACGAAGATAATGTGGGAAGACAGGACTTTCTCTATAAGAACTTCAAGGATTCTCAACCTCCCACCTTTGAAGGTGAACGAGACCCTCTAAAGAGTGCCCGTTGGATCTCCAATATGGAGGGGGCCTTCCGTACTTGTGAATGTCCTCCCGATAAGAAGACAAGGTACGGGTGTGGTATGTTGAGGGGTGATGCTAAGTTGTGGTGGGACGCAAAGCTCCAAGTTTATGGTGAAGAGCAATGCATGGAATTCACTTGGGATAAATTCAAGTCCGAATTTTTCAAAGAATACCGAACCTCGGCCGATCTTACTAGGCTTAAGGATGAGTTACGTTCCTTGAGGCAAGGGTCGATGGATTTGAACACTCTCAAATCCGTGTTTTTGTCCAAGACCCAATTTTGCCCGGAGTACGTCGGCAATGATAAAATGTTGAAGGAAGACTTCTATCGAATTTTAAATGACAACTATCAAGAGAAGATTAGCGTGACGGTGGTAAAGACTTTTGATGAGTTGTTTGATATGGCCAAAGGCTTTGAGGCGCTCGTATTAAGGAAGAGTGGCTTTACTTTTGGCAAGAGAAAGAATGAAGGTTCGAGCCATTCGAACTTTTCAAACAAAAAGAACAAGAAGGGTTCCGGTAATGTTATTAGTGGGAAGAAGGTTGCTTCCGGGGATTTTTCTTATTCGTGCTACAATTGTGGACAAAAGGGTCACATGGCTCGTGAATGCCCGAGTCTATCCTCCGCAAACAAAATCACTTGTTTTAATTGTGGTAGAGAAGGGCATAAGAGGCCGGAATGTCCCGACTTGCGCAATGATAATGTTAAGAGGTTGGAGAAGGCGGCGGGTACGGCTAGGGGTCGTAATTATTTGATGACCAATGAGGAAGTCAAGCAATCTAATGAAGTTGTCTCGGGTACTTTCATGGTTAATTCTAATCCGGCAAGGATACTTTTTGATAGTGGTGCTAACTTGTCGTTTGTGTCACCAAAATTTGTGCTGAAACTTAATAAACCGTTAGCTAAGTTAAGTCGTCCGGTAGAAGTTGAAATAGCGGATGGCAAGACGGTGCTAGTGGTTGATGTGTGTAAAAATTGTAACGTTGCGTTTGGTGCCGAAAACTTTAAAATCGATCTCATCCCGATGACTTTGGGTGATTTTGATATCGTTGTTGGTATGGATTGGCTCGATCATAATAGAGCCGATATTTCATGCCATGAAAAATTTATTCGTGTGAAGACCTCAAGTGGGGGAGAGTTAATTATTCACGGTGATAAGCGTAGAAGACTTGTGCCGATATGCACTTTTGCACGGGCACGTCGTTTCCTTGTTAATGGTGGCATGGCTTTTCTTGCCCATGTTGTTGATACTCGTGATGAGCCACCACCCATTCGTGAAATTCCGGTGGTTAATGAATTTGAAGACGTTTTTCCGGATGAGTTACCGGGTGTTCTGGCGGAAAGACAAGTTGAATTTCGCATTGAGTTGGTTCCGGGAGCTACTCCCATTGCTAAAACTCCTTATCGTTTAGCGCTGACGGAAATGCAAGAGTTGTTAAATCAAACCCAAGAGCTACTTGAAAAGGGTTTTATCCGACCGAGTGCTTCGCCATGGGGCGCTCGGTTTTATTTGTGAAGAAGAAGGATGGTAGTATGCGGATGTGCATTGATTATCGGGAGTTGAATAAAGTGACGATCAAGAATCGTTATCCATTGCCTCAGATTGACGATTTGTTTGACCAACTCCAAGGTACTACGTATATCTCTAAGATTGACCTACGGTCCGGCTATCACCAAATGCGGGTCCGTGAGGAAGATATTGAGAAAACGGCTTTTCGAACGCGTTATGGGCATTTTGAGTTTGTAGTTATGCCTTTCGGTCTTATGAATGCACCGGCGGCATTCATAGATCTTATGAACCGAGTGTGCCAACCTATGTTGCACAAGTTGGTAATAGTGTTCATTGACGACATACTTGTCTATTCGAAGAGTATGAAGGAACATGAACATCATTTGCGGGGTGTGTTAAAGACATTGTGGAAGGAGAAATTGTATGCTAAATTCTCCAAATGTGAGTTTTGGCTAAGGGAAGTTCAATTCCTTGGCCACATTGTGAACAAAGACGGTATTAAAGTAGATCCGGCGAAGATAGAGACGGTGAAGAGTTGGAGACAACCGACTACGCCTACGAAAATCCGAAGTTTTCTCGGATTGGCCGGTTATTATCGTCGGTTTATCCAAGACTTTTCTAAGATCGCTTCTTCGTTGACGAAATTGACGAGGAAGAACGCGAGATTTATTTGGGAGAACGAGCAAGAAATTGCTTTTCAATTGTTAAAAGAAAAGTTGTGTCAAGCTCCGGTGTTGGTGTTACCGGAAGGTGCGGAAGACATGACGGTCTATTGTGATGCTTCGCTAAATGGGCTCGGGTGTGTCCTAATGCAAAGAGGTAAAGTCATCGCTTGTATGGTGTCAAGAGTACGATTTATTCGGATCATAAGAGTTTGAAACATCTCTTTAATCAATGAGATTTGAATTATCGTCAACGCAGGTGGATGGATGTGGTAAAAGACTATGATTGTAAGATCCTTTATCATCCGGGCAAGGCGAATGTGGTCACAGATGCGTTAAGTCGAAAGAGTCATCACCCGGCGTTACGGTTGGGATTGTTACGTATGATTATTACTAAAGATTTTCTTGAAAAACTTGGTGTGATCCAAATAGAGGCTTACGTTCACAACAAGCATGCGGAACGAATTGTGGGGCAATCGGAATTCATTACTATGGGTTCGCGTGGTTTGTTGTCTTTTCAAGGAAGGGTGTGGGTGCCTAAGATGGGTGATTATCGACAAGTGCTACTTGATGAAGCACATAAGTCAAAGTATTCCATTCATCCAGGCGCGACGAAAATGTATCTTGATTTAAGAAAAGAGTATTGGTGGCTGGGCATGAAACGTGATGTTGTAAAGTATGTTGAGCAATGCGTCACGTGCTTGCAAGTTAAAGCCGAGCACCAAAAGCGGTATGGTAAGTTGCAACCGTTAGAAATCCCGAAGTGGAAATGGGAGCACATTACCATGGATTTCATCACAAAGTTACCAAAAACGGCGAGAACCCAATTTGATTCAATTTGGGTGATAGTTGACCGATTGACAAAAAGTGCTTTGTTTCTTCCCATTCGGGAAGCGATATCGTCGGAAACCTTGGCTAAATTGTTTATCAAGGAAGTAGTCGCTCGACATGGGGTTCCTATATCTATTATTTCGGATCGAGATACCCGTTTTACATCTCGGTTTTGGGAAAAGTTTCATGACGATATGGGTACACAATTAAAATTGAGCACGGCGTATCATCCTCAGACGGACGGTCAAACCGAACGTACGAATTAAACATTAGAGGATATGTTACGGGCGTGTATTATTGATTTCGGTTGTAGTTGGTACGAGCACTTACCTTTGGTGGATTTCTCGTACAATATAGTTATCATACTAGTATCGGGATGCCACCGTATGAGATGCTTTATGGGCGAAGATGTCGAACTCCAATTTGTTGGGGTGAAGTGGGACAAAAGGAAATCGGGAGTACCGATTTGGTTTTAGAGACGAATAGCAAGATTGATGTGATTCGGGATCATTTAAAAAAGGCGCAAGATAGACAAAAGTCGTATGCCGATAAACGTAGGCGAATAATCGAATTCCAAGAGGGTGACATGGTGATGCTTAAGGTTTCGCCATGGAAAGGTATTATTCGGTTTCGAAAATGGGGAAAGTTAGCTCCTTGGTTTATTGGGACATTTAAGGTTTTAGCTCATGTTGGTGAAGTCGCATATCGTTTGGAATTACCCGAAGAACTTGCGGGGATCCATAATACATTTCATGTTTTCCATTTCCGTAAGTGTCTTGCGGATGATTCTTCGTGGGTGTCATTAGACGAAACTGAACTAAACAACAAGCTAGAGTATATTGAGGAGCCAGTTGCCATACTTGACGAAAAAGTGAAAAGATTGAGAAATAAAGAGATGAAAACTTTTAAAGTTCAATGGCGGTGTAGTATAGGTTCCGAGTTTACTTGGGAGCCCGAAGAGTTTGTTCTTGTGTATCTTTCTGCTTGTCATGTGGCTTGGATTACGAGGTCACAATCCGGTTCAAGTGGGGGAGAGTTGTAAGAACCAGTTTTTCCCTGTTATGTTGGACGCCGTCCAACAGGGTGGGACGCTGTCCCAGTTTGAAGGGCTGGACGCTGTCCAGAATTCTGGACGGCGTACAGATGGCCTGACGAGCCAACTTTTGTGCTTTTGATATTTAAAAGGGGTAACTTGGTAATTTCACATTGTAGACGACTTTAAGGCCCTAGATCAGTTTGTGGAGCCTCATTTACTCCATTTACAACCACCAAACCTCTTCCACTTAAATTCTAGAGAGAGAGAGAGTGATTCAAGTGTGAGAAAGCTCAAATCGAGGTAGAAGAAGCTTGTTTCGGGCTAGAGCTCGAGCATTAAAGTTGTTCATCTCCTCACTAGCTACATTTTGATTGTAGTGGTAAGTATTAACCTTGATTTCCTTACTATTAATTGTTTAAGGGTTAGGGTTTGGGTTAGTGATGTGTATAAAACCCATTTGTTAGTGATTTGGGGGTTTTTGGGTAAGTTTGGGTCATGAAGACTCAAAGATGACTAACTTAGGGTTTTGAGAAGTTAAAGTGTGTAAATGGGTCTTAAGGACTTAGTAAATCACTAGCACACTTGTGGTTAATGTTAGTGGGTGTCATTTAGGTTGTGGGTGACCCAAATGGGTGTGTTGACCTTGAAATGGGTCAAATAGGTCTTGGGCGACCTAGGTTGATTAATGAGTATGAAAACACACTAAACTTGTGATTATAAAGTGTATTACGACCATAATGGGCTAGCGTTAGGGTTTTGGTGAAATTGACCCATTATTAGGGTTATGTGTGCAAATGGGTCAGAATTGCACCTTGGGTCAAAGTGACACTAGAATGGTGAGTGAGTTGGTTGACCAACTTGATCTTGTGATTGATTATGTGCATAATGTAATAGGTACGTTACATTGAAGTTTGCAAGCTCGGTTATCCTTCACAAAAGACTTTGAGGTGAGTGGAATAATTATATGCGTAGGTATATAATGTATTTATTTGTTGTAGCGTGAGATGTGAAGTGTCGATGTGCTAAGACACCACGTTCACGTGACGAGTGAAGTGTCGATGTGCTAAGACACCACTCAAAGTAATATGACGGGTGAAGTGTCGATGTGTTAAGACGCCACCCGGGGTGAAGTGTCGATGTGTTAAGACGCCACCCGGAGTGAAGTATCGATGTGCTAAGATGTCACTCCAAGTAAGATGAAGGGTGAAGTGCCGATGTGTTAAGGCGCCACTCGAGGTGAAGTATCGACGTGTTAAGATGCCACCTCAAGTAAAATGAAGAGTGAAGTGTCGAAGTGTTAAGACACCACTCGGGGTGAAGTGTCGACGTGTTAAGACGCCACCCAGGGTGAAGTATCGACGTGTTAAGATGCCACCCGTGGGGTTAGTGTACGACGTGTTAAGTGCACTAATGGTTGTTATGAACTCCGACGGTCCTTTAAATACCGTTCCCTTGTTCGATTGGTTAACCATGGTTATTGTGTTGTAGTGTAGCATACTATAATATTCGAGATATATATATATATATATATATATATATATATATATATATATATATATATATATATATATGCCATTGTTGTTGATAGCTTGCGGTATTGGAGGTTACTAGCTTTGTATTTGAGATTATAAGCTAATTGTGTTGCTAGCATGTATGCGGTATGTGAGTAAGTGATTGCAAGTAGGTATATTATATATGTATGTGTATAATTATTGCATTCACTAAGCGTTTTACTTACCCTCTTGTTGTTTATCTTTTTATAGGCTCTGACGTTGATAAGGGTAAGGGCATTCGATTGGATTAGAGGTCCCGCTCGTGGTTTAGGGGACGCTTTTGGGTTTGATAGCTTTTGGAGTTTAACCGAGATTTGGGTAGTTTAACCCCAAACACCATGCTCATAGTGTCGTTTGGAAATTAAACTAATGTGGTCGAAACTCATAATTTGTACGAAACTCGTAAAACGGCCGTTGTGGGCCCCATTTTGTAAAACTCGTTTCGATGTTGGAAATCTATTAGTTTTACTTATTTTGATATGTTGTGATAATTGGTTTCGTTGGAAAGTGTCGGGAAGCGGGTTTTTCGTTCAAGCGTAATGAAAAACTGATCAGAACTTGTTAGCCCAATTGGACGCCGTCCAAAAAGGCTGGACGCCGTCCAGGCCTTCAGTACTGGACGCCGTCCAAAAAGGCTGGACGCCGTCCAGGCCTTCAGTACTGGACGCCGTCCAGTTGTACAGGTCCAGAATTTTTTTTTTTTTTGGGTCGTGTTTTGTTATAACGAGGGTTGGGTCGTTACAATATTGCCCACTTGGCAATGAACCTGAAGCACTTATCGGCGAACCTATTCGTAATACCATTTTCTCTCTCATTTCCAGAGTATCCCGTCACGATTATATACTATCTCATATTATAGATCTTATTTATCCACTCGTCTGAACCGACAATCATCCCGATGTAATAGAAGAAGTCAACGAGCTTTGCGCTTGGGTAGTGACTTTGAAGAATATGGTGCAAAGATTACAAGCACCAACAGCAACATCCGCATCCCACACCTCGACATCACAATCTGTACCTCAAGCATCAACATCGTACTTACCATAGATACCAAGGAGTACTAATAAGAATCAACGATGAAGTATTGATTCATAACTTCATTGGAGAACTATTAGGCGGCGATTATGTAATCTCTAAAGTCTTAGAGATTATTTATTTTAGCTCTAACCAAAAAGTAAATGAGATTAATATCATATTAACTCATAAATCCATGATTACATCTGAAGAAAATATATATGTATATATGTTTTCATAAGGATTGTAATTAAAAATTCTTTTGTACAAACTGTTAATGGTGAAAATATTTTAACGGGTAGGTAATACCCGAGGAATATTTAGATTTCACATTAATAAGTTACATTGTACATTCTTCGAATCTGATTCAACACTCATTTACTATCCTACTTACATCCACCGATATACGAATCTGTTTACCGCAGAATAACCATTTTCATTCAATTTTATATTTGGATTTTGACCTATCAGAATCCAACAAGTGGCATAATGAAGAAAACATTGGACAAAATAAAATTTGTTAGAAACAAATGAATTAACTATGAGAAATTCTATTAAGAATCCACGCTAACAAAATTCTAGCTAACTGTTCCTAGCTAACTGTTAATTTCTTATTACATTTAATTATCGCAATTTATTTCATCGCAATTTAATTCTCACAATTTTATTTATCGTCATTTAATTTCTGTTATTTATTTTACGCACTTTAAATATCGGGACACGTATACAAGGTTTTGACATATCATATCGACGCATCTATATATATTATTTAGAATAACCATAGACACTCTATATGCAGTAATGCTTGAGTTAGCTATACAGGGTTGAGGTTGATTCTACAATAATATATATACTTTGAGTTGTGATCGAGTCTGAGATATGTACACGGGTCACGACACGTATTAATTAATTCGAATATTATATATTGCTAACCGTGGACTATCAACTGAGGACTACCAACATTGGACAATTAAAATGAATTAAAATATTGATTATAACATATGAAACTAAATAATTCTTCAAGCTTGCCACTTGATTTCATCTTAAACCTCATTTGTATCTTGACGATTACAATCTGCGTTCAAACCTTTCATGATTCTTGAAAACACCTCAATCGAGATGATGAACCAACCGCACTTCATCTACGAAAGAAAAGATTGTTGAATATAGTTATGCACCTGAAAAACTCTCGAAAACTGAGTAAACATTTAACACAAAGCTGTGCTAATTCCTTTAGCCTTATTATTACAAAAAAAAAATAACTTTGCAACTTCTGTTCGAGATAGCCATATTTGTCACAGCTCCAGCAAATCAACTTCGACTTTTCGTTTGAAACAACCTTATTATAACTTTGATATATGCGTGCTCTTTATTTTACCGGGGAACCTTTTATATTCCACCATATTACCATCAGCGTTTAATCATATAAAGACACAATTTTCTTGAAACCACCTCGGATTGATAACCGATGATTCAAGTATGGTAGCATTAAATGCAGAGGAAACAGAAAAATTGTAGATGGTCTAAATGGTCAAAAGTTTGATGATAAAGAAGGGAGTGTTAAGAACGCTCGATAGAAAATTTGGTACTGAAAAACAGATTGAGCAAAACATAAAGGAGACCAAGGCTAAATACAAGGACCATACCATATATTCAAAGAATCCAGGTAATTCTGGATTCGATGAAACCTTCAACGAATATCTTGCTCCGTACTCATGTTAAAATCTTGCGGAAAATCTTTCTTCATCAACCATCGAACTTAGAAATTCCAAAATATCATCATAAATACCTTCGATATTTCTGAAGATATTTTCATAAATATTCTCATCCGAAATTATTTATCTCTTTGTGCTATCTATATTACATCATAAAGGAAACTACTTTAGTTTCTAAATTTCTTTAAAATTCGAGTTTGAATTATGAATTACTTTGAAGTAGTGTTGGAAATTGATGCATGAGTTAGTATAATATAATGACACTTGATCAATGTGATTATATTACAGTAAGTCATGCTGAGTTTCTAAATGTAACGTGATGATTCACAGACCATAACGTCATCATGTGCCATGTTACATGACTCTTACATTCTATCTAATCTATAAAAATATCAAGAACAAAATTTTCTTGATAGTTAAATCTTTTCTCTTAATTTCTGGTAATTTAACCAATCAAGATCGTGCTATCACAATTTCTCTTTTATAACATTAGCCACGTTCATTCGAAACACCATACCTATGAATTCTGGACCATTACTTGTTGTACTTAGAGTCGAGAAGAGAATAAAAGGGCAAAGAGCTCCGAAAAGGGAGAGTATAAAGCCCAACAACAACACATAAATTACAAACCGTGTATGTCAATGTCTATCGCAACATAAAGACATGGGAGAATTAAAAATACTATAACCCCAAGGGCGAAGTAGAAGAAAACAGATTCCTCCAGTAGAAGTTGGAATAGGAGAATGATTGTTGCGATAATCAGGGTAAGGACAATGATCAGAACTGGATTTAGCATTTTTACAATCTTTTAAATTTGGGAATTGAGTATAGAAGTGGTGAAAACTACTGGCACAGAAAAAGGTAAATTTATAATGGAAATATCAGACGTAGTAATCAGGGCAGATTTTCGCATTTAATTAAAGAGATCCTAATTTCCTTAATCTCGAGGAATCAGATCTTATTCAGATTTCAAAGATTTTCTTTAAATTCCTTAAATTTCGGAATTCAAACGTGAGTACGTCAAAAGTGAAGACGAATATCTATACCTTATTCCAATCTTTTGTGATAGCTTCACTCGTACTCTTCACATAATCAAATTATTTTATTCATATTACTCGTTGATGATAAAACTCTAATTTATCAACTCATATGCGTCATGAAAGCATACTTATTGTCATCCATGACCATCCCAATCAAATTTCGGGACGAAATTTCTTTAACGGGTAGGTACTGTAATGACCCGGAAATTTTCAACCAAATTTAAACTTAATCTTCATACAATTCCGACACGATAAGAAAAGTCTGTAATGTTGAGTCCCAAAATTTTTGAACTGTTTACATGAATTCATCGACCTTTGACTGTTCCCGACGATTCACGAACTATTGTATGTAAATAAATATGTAAATATATATATGTGTATATATACAAATATAAATATAAGTTTAAAAGTATACATTAATTGGATATGATAGAATACAGTATAATCATCTGAATTGAGAAGGTGAAATCAGATACAAAACAAGTAAGATGTCGTTACAATGAACCATTAGAATTAAAGATGTAAAATAATATACGAAGTAAATTAATATTAAAATGAATAAAGGCATATATATATATATATATATATATGTGTGTGTGTGAATATGATTTCTATCATCAATGATTTGATGTATATTGTAATATATTATAAAACATATTATTTGATTATTAAATACAAGTTAAAATAGAGTTGCTGTATTAATATTCTTACCTTCGTAAATATTAATATTAATATCAATATTTTTTTTGATACATTTGATTGTTATTATTTTTATTGATAAAGTTATTGTTACCATTACTAATAACATTATTATTATAACTAGAATTAAAAATTGTAATTTTAGATATTATTGTGACCATTATTATTATTATTTATAAGTATTATTACTATTATCATTAATAATTGTTATTGTTATTTTTATTATAGTTATCATAATTATTATTATAAAAATAAATACAATTTACTACGTAGTATTATTATCAGTAGTAATATTATTATTATCATTTTATAATTATTATTATTATTTATATTTATTATTACTATTAATATAATTATTATTAATAAATATAGGTAATATTATTATTATAAATGTATTAAATAATTATTAATATTAATCAAAACAGAATATAAAGACATAAATTACGCGTATAAGAGTTATCAGATATCCCTTTCCACTTTAAACTTTTTTTCTTCATTCCTCTGTACATCCGTGACTACATCATGAACCCTACAACAACAAAATTGATCGTATCAGGTTCCCTACTTTGATCATTCGACTGTCACCATTATTATCGTTTATACACTCCTAATACCTACTATTAATGGATAATGAAATCAAAAATTAAGGAATCATGTTCGGCTCTCCTCTTCACGAACCAGTTCAGCCAACAGGTCTATTCCAAATCAATTATCAAAATCTAAAGATGCAATTGTGTTAGGAATCGTTCAATTGATCTATCTGTAAATTTCCAGCCTCTAATTCCACAAATTGATTGTTAATTTGAAGAGTCAAACTTTTGTTTTAAAAAGTCAAAACGAACCTTTCATTCAAATTGGAGTTTTGTAGTTTGTTTCAGGTTCTAATTTTGGGTGTCGAACATTTGAGGAGTGATTTATAACAACTCTTATGTTGGGTTTAAAGCCTAAAACCATCACAATTGCAAAATCAGTGTTTGAGTTTTCTTCGAGTATTTTAACTGCTGCTGCTACAAATTTCGCTATTTTCTTTTCTGATTAATCCAAGTTATCACTACCAATCATTTCTGTTTCTATTACACTTCCTAATCCAAACAATTAAACTTGTTATTACATTTGGGTTTTGGTTTTTGGTCGATTGAATTGAAGAAGAAGAGTAACACAGAAAACGTATTAAATGGAATTAAAATCGAATATATTCAGAAAAACGAAAATGGATTGATGGTTAAGTGTGTTGCAGGTGAGCGAGGGGTCGCGGGTTCGAGCCCGGTTCATGGCGAAATTTTTTTTAGAAAGGCTCTTTTAAGGGTAACACTCTTATTATTATTATTATTATTATTATTATTATTATTATTATTATTATTATTATTATTATTATTATTATTATTATTATTATTATTATTATTATTATTATTATTATTATTATTATTATTATTATTATTGTTATTGTTATTATTATTGTCATTGTTATTGTTATGATTGTTATTACTAGTGTTACAATTATTATTATTAATATCATAATTATAAGGATTATAAATATTATTATTATTATTATTATTATATTATTAATATTAGTATGATAATTCGTAGTAATATGATTAATAAGATTATTATCATTATTATTAGCGTTATCATTGGTACTAGTATTATCATTTAAAAACTATTAGTATTATTACTAACATTATCATTACTAGTATTATTATTATTATTATGATTATGATTAAAATTACTATTATTATATATTCATCAATATTGTTAAGATTATTATTGTTATATATATTAAAATCAATAAAAGTATTTTTATTAAAATTTTAGAATTTTTAGTATTATTAAAATAGGAATTACTATTATCACTATGATTAAGATTAATATTATTATTATGAAAATAATCCAAATTATTTTCATTAATATTAGTACTTGTATCATTTTATAATTATTAGTATTATTATTATCATTAACATAAGTATTATTATTATTAGTATTATCATTATTATTATTAATATTACAAAGTATCATTAACCGACTTATCAGTTAAACATTAATATTAGTAATACTGTATGATTACTGAAATTTCTATTAAAACTATTAACAATTACCATTGTTATTAAAAGTATTATTTTTACTAAAACTATCATTTTTATCGTTATCAGTATTATCTATATCATTATTATTAAGATAATTACGATTATGAAAATAAAAGTATTAATGACATTATTAAAGTTATAAGCATAAAAATAAAGATTATATATATAAATATATATTTAATACACATAACTTAACTATATTAATATATCTATATATAAAATGAAAATATATATATAATGAAACTTATTAATCTACTATATAAATGAATTACATCACTAAAATAATATATTTGTTCGATTATAATAATATGTATTAATGAATATACGAATGATATAGGTTCGTGAATCCGAGGCCAACCCTGCATTGTTCAGTTGTTCAATGCCGTCATATGTATTTTTACTACAAAATACAGTATAGTGAGTTTCATTTGCTCCCTTTTTAAATGCTTTTGCAATATATATTTTTGGGACTGAGAATACATGCGCTGTTTTTATAAATGTTTGACAAAATAGACACAAGTACTCGAAAATTACATTCTATGGTTGGATTATCGAATCGAATATCACCCTTTTAGCTTGGTAGTCTAAGAATTAGGGAACAGACGCCCTAATTGACGCGAATCCTAAAGGTAGATCTACGGGCACTAACTCCCCCCATACTGGAAAATGGTATGCTTTAGTACTTCGAGTTTATATTATACAGATGGATTTCTGTTTTGGGGATATTCTATATGCATGATGTTAATGTCGGTTACCAGGTGTTCAATCTATATGAATGATTTTTAAACACTTGCGAGTGTATGATTATTGAATAAAGGAAATCTTGTGGTCTATTAAATTTATGGAAATGATTGATTACGATAAACTAATGAACTCACCAACCTTTTGGTTGACACTTTAAAGCATGTTTATTCTCAGGTATGAAAGAAATCTTCCGCTGTTCATTTGCTCATTTTAGAGATACTACTTGGAGTCATTCATGACATATTTCAAAAGACGTTGCATTTGAGTTGTTGAGTTCATCAAGATTATTATTAAGACAATTATAATTGGATATATTATGAAATGTTATGCATACGGGTCAACTTTCGATGAAATGAAAGTTTGTCTTTCAAAAACGAATGCAATGTTCGTAAAATGTATCATATAGAGGTCAAGTACCTCGCGATGTAACCAAATGTAATGTATTCGTCCAGATGGATTAGGACGGGTCATTAGAAATGATGTGTTTTTGTGTGTTTGATGCTCTAAATACTGATGGAAAAGGATATCAATTCGTAGCCTAGGGTTTTCATTATATAGGGGTGAAGTAGGGTAACCCCCAAGCATTAAATCCCTCAATCTTGGCCTCAAATTTTATCCAAAAATAGCTCCAGCCGCAAATTACGCTCACCGGGCGCCTACATGCGCCCAAGCGCCAAATCCAGCCGCCCCCTTTTGCCCGTTTTCCACCTGAGTGGAATTTTGATCCAAGCCAGGCGCCTACATGCACCCCCCAGCCGCCTCCTTGTAGCTGGGTTCCAATTTTCGCATTTTTTCTTGTTTTTACCCCCATTTTCGCGTTTTCGTCCCAAATCGTTACTCGTTATAAAAACCTCATGAAATAGCTTTTTAAACCTCAAATATACACATAAAATTCACCTCCTAACATTAATCATGGTCGGCATTTATGAACCGATCAGAGGGAGTATAATTTTCCTTTTTTTATTCTCTCTAAGACTGCTATTATCGGGAGCGTCCTTGACTCCGTGCAAGCCCAAGCCATTGAAGACTCCAATACTAGCTACATGTCGTTGCTTAGCTGTTGAAGGGCCGTCGTTCACCATATCATTGCTAAGCATAATCAACCACATAGACGATTGCTTTTATTTATTGTACAAATTGCATTATGAGTGGTACATTGTATTAGTTAATTTATTTGAGTGGGTCTAATGTGGTTGTGAAGAGGTATGTCATGGATACCACTGTAAAGTGGTGGGCTAGTGATGAGAAGAAAATGATGAGGTGACGCTGATGTGGCACAATGTGGTTGTTTGACAAGTGTTATGGATAAAAGTAGTCTAATATACTCATAAAACAATATCCTGGCTCAACTGTATACGGGCTCACAAAAGTCTTTCCTCCCTACCGAGTAGAAGCTATCCTTTCCAAATAGAAGGCGATTTCTACGGGGGTTGTGTCTGACTCTTTGGGTCTGTTCTAGAGTTTCAATTTAGAAAGAAATGAAAGGAAATTGAATTTGTTTTTTCAATCTATTGGTGTTACTGAGTTTTTACATGAAAGAAAGAAAAGAAAGTGGATTGATTATTTTTGTGTAAATTTCCTTCAAATACTTCCTTTTAAATTGGAAGGAACCCCTTCATATGCCTTCATCTCATTTCATTTCTTTTCTAAAATAAATCTGGAATAGAGGCGTTAGAATTCAGGACCAAAGTCTAGTAATGTATACACACCTATCGATTATGTTAGCATAGTTGGAAAGCAACACAGATCTAACGTGTACCTGCTAATCTATCTATTTATCTATCTTCTATCTACTACAATATTGCAAAAAGTAAAATAAATTAATATGGAGTATACACATAGATATATACGTACACATATATACATACAATAGTGAAATGACCCGTGGAATCACGGATTTGCTTAAATGAAACAGTTTAATGATATGTTTTAGGTATTAAGTGAACGTAAATGCTAAAGTTATTTAGTTTAATGACACGTGGAATCACAGATTTTGTGACGATCGCTCCAAATTCATATGGACGAACACGTCATTCATCGATTTCATTGCGAGGTATTTGACCTCTATATGATACGTTTTGTAAACATTGCATTCTTTTGAAAAGGCACACCATAAATAAATATTTAAATCAAAGGTTTTCGACATCTGATGATTTCTACATATAGACAATCACCGTAAATAATAGTTTACAATAGTACTTCCATTGACAATGCAGTTAAAATAAGATACATGGTGATGATTTGGTGAATGCAACGTTTCCTTGATAAATATGCCATGTAAGACTCCATGCACATAGCTTGTCTAACATATAAGCAAACAGCGGAAGACTTCTAGGAACCTGAGAATAAACATGCTAACAAGTGTCAACACAAAGGTTGGTGAGTTCATAGTTTTAGTGTTTCGCATAATCTGTATATAAAGGTGAATCACAAGTTTTCAGTTGTTTCATCCAGAAACGTTTATCAAAATATTTCACGAAATTGAGCACCTTGGTAACTAAACTTAACGTATATATAATTTGTACCCTTTGCATAATCATCTTAATAATACACGCAAACCAACGTGTACGCTTCTCAAATAGCATACGTCCGTTAAAAGGCTAGCGCTCTAGCTCGGACGGGGATATCAAGCCCTATGGATCCATATATAACTACCCGCGCCCACCAGTTCTTATAACCGGCAGTTACTAGTTACCAAAGCTAAGGGATTTTCGGTTCAAACTCATTGTAGAATTTAGTATGTACTTGTGTCCATTGCGTTTAAAATAAAGTGCATGTATTCTCAGCCCAAAAATATATATTGCAAAAGCATTTAAAAAGGGAGCAAATGAAACTCACCTTAGCAGCATATAAAGTCGTTCACCAAAATGTGATCGAAACTCGGATTACCAAATAATCGTAGATCTCAACCTAGAGAACATATGTTGGTCAATAAATGTCTATCAAGCTAGGTCAGGTCATAGTGTATCACAATCCTACTCGAGATTGACATACAAAAGTTATCCAAAGTCGTTTCAAAAAGTCAATTTTGACATTAGTTCAATAAAACGAGACATACCTTATATAAGGAGTCATTTACTCGGTTGGTAATATTCAAAAATCCATTTTATCAATCTCGTAAACAAGTTGTTTAAATCTTAATTGCAGATTCAAAAGCAATTTCAATTAACGTCAATCATAATTCAGTTGATCATATCTCTTAATCTGTTCATCGAAACTATTCGATATCTAAATGAAAAGTCATTGATTTTTCGCCAGCTTTCCAAAAACATGCATATCATATACCTTTTACCAGTAACATATGTATTTAATTCGTGATTCATCATAAACTGTTTAACGACGAAATTTAGCATACAAGCATGTATAAATATATATACTCGAGCACTAGACATGGATACACAATTAATATATAAAAGATAAAATATGAGTGCTTACGTATCAATATTGAGATTCAATTTTGTAGGAAAGTACGTAGACGTAACGAAGATGATAAATACTAGATTTGATTCACAAATATACCCCCGAACATTACCCATAATCTCCTTGACAATAACCCATAATTTCCTTAGCTTTAACCCGTTTGAAAATCCATTTTAAAAGTGACACGCTCATAACCTCATCGTAGTAGTTTATGTATAATACTAATTAATAATACTAATAATAATAAGATTAATAATAATTTTAATTTTAATTTTAATAATAATAATAATAATAATAATAATAATAATAATAATAATAATAATAATAATATATAAATATATACATAGAGAAAGATATCGAGAGATATAGATTGATGAAACTGGACCAGATCGAACGAGCTTTTATAGGTGGCCTGAATTTCCCTGCCATGCGATCGCATGGCTGTTGTGAGGGGACTCCATGCGATCGCATGGACCCCTTTTCCAGCTCACATATGATTTTGTAATTTAGTTTGTCGACGTAATTAAATATTAATATATATATAATATATATTTAATTTATATAATTAATTATATATTATATTAAATTTATGTGCATAGTTGACTTGTAACTTTTGCTCCGATAAGTCGTACGTCGTCACTCGACTTATGTCCCGGTTCCGATTTTTCGAACGTCCCTTCGTACGCTGAGAAAACTTGTAATTTACATTTTGAGACACGTACCTTTGTCAAAATATAGCCTTAAATTATCCCTAAATTATATCACTAGAATTGTAACTTATACACTTGAGTGTTTTGGTCATTTACTTCGATAAATCATCATCTCGCTATTTGTTAATATATATATAATATATACATTTTCATTTTGAAATAGTGTTTTACTTTAGCAAAGTCACTGTAGCAAGGTTTTTTTACTGTAGCAAATAGTGATTTTCGAAAACACTGTAGCTTTTCGGGTACTGTAGAAATTCGAAAATACTGTAGCAAATTAGTGTTTTACTGATTTATCTTAAACGTTTTAGTTAACTTATCTAAATATTAATCGAATCAATAATCGAATGTTAATATCGTTTACTAAATAACTTGAAATCATATATATATATATATATATATATATATATATATATATATATATATATATATATGCACATTAAGTTTTATATATATATATATATATATATATATATATATATATATATATATATATATATATATATATATATATATATATATATATATATATTGTTCGCGAATCTTCGAGAACAGTTAAAGAATAATTGATTACATGAATATAGTTCCAAAACTTTGAGACTCAACATTACAGACTTTGCTTATCGTGTCGAAAACATTAAATCATTTAAAGATAAAGTTTAAATTTGGTCAGAAATTTCCGGGTCATCACAGATTTCGACTAACAAAACTTGTCGTTGTTTTACAAACATATTGATATACTTAACTTGATTAGAATAAATGAACTACATTTATTCTCCCATCATTTTCTTTCAATTTTCATCACAATTATTATTTTTCTTGTCATAAAAGGTACATTACAACATTTTATTGAGGCATATATATATATATATATATATATATATATATATATATATATATATATATATATATAATGTAATTAATCCCATAAGAAGAACACATATTTAAATAATAATAATAAAGTTTGCTTTAAAATTGAGAATTTATATTTTTAATAATAATTATTAGCAATAACAAAATGTCTCTTTATTTTTAAAAAAAAAAAAAACCTAAAATACAATTATTGTATAAAGTTTGTACAATATACTTCAAAGTTTGTACATGTTTCATGGGTTGTTATGTAAAAGATTGTACAATTTGTTTTAAAGTTTGTACATATGATCATGATGTGTTTTATCATAAGGTTGTACATAATGTTTGAAATATTGTACATATGGTTATGGGGGTTTGGGTGTTTTACTATAGGTTGTACATAATGTTTCAAATATTCTACATATGGTCATGGAAGTATTTTATCATAAGGTTGTATATAATGCTTTATATATATATATATATATATATATATATATATATATATATATATATATATATATATATATATATATATATATATATATATATATATATATATATATATATATATATATATATATATATATATATATATTATACAATTAACATGTTAATAATTTTATTAAAAATAATTAATTATTTTAATAACACTTAGGATTTTTTTTTAAATTTTTAAATATTTTTAAGCTTTAATAATCCTTATTTATAAATACGCTTATCAATTTATCATATATCTTTAGACTTAGGGTGTGTTTGGCACACTAGCTTATTGGAGCCTGTGTGAGCTTATAGGAGCTTCAGCTTATAATTTTAATAAGCTCAAAGTCATAAGTTTTGTTTGGTAGACAAAAAAAAGTAGAGCTTATGAAAATTATAAGCTCTTAAAAATGAAGTTACTTGTAATAGCTTATGAAAAAAGTAGAGCTTATAAACTGAAAAATAAGCTCTAACTAGTTTACCATAAACTTATAAAAAATAATAAAGTCCATCTATCAGCTTTAAAAATAAGCTCCAGCTCCGACTACAGCTCTAGTGCATGAGCTCCAGCTCCAGCTACGGCTCCGGCTACAGCTACCTCTCTAGTCCATGAGCTCATGTTGTTAGTTTCATACAAACACATTTAGATATTCTAAATCTCTTATCCGTCTCTGGATCCAAAATTTATCTTCAACTTCAGCAAACAAAACCCAACAAATAAAAGGGTTTATTTTCTTTGATCCATACACTCAAGCATAGTTCTTGTAAAATAGTCATCGTCAATCCTTTGTTATTATAGATCTATCTACTATTTATTCATTGATTTCATCCGTTCAAAAACCCATATATCTTTTGTTTTCTTTTCATTTATACTACTAACCCACTCAAGAAAACTTCATTTTTTACTTCAAAATTTAATCTTTTTTGCTCCCACGTTTAGGGGTTTTTGTGTTCTCCATTGACTTGAATTTGACAACTTAATTGTCAAATTAATTTTTGGTTTATTTGGCTAGATCTCATTAGTTTGTGATCTACTAAAAGTTGCCTGCCTGCGAGGTGTTTGATGCTTTGCCTCTGAGATGCAGCCTGACCAAAGAAGAAAGGTATCCTAAAAATGGTTTCATTCTTATTACTGTTAATGTTAATAGTTTGAAATAAGTGTATATATTATATAGTCTATTATGTTTATACATATAACTGTTGATTTGATGAGGTATTATAGATGATAGATCAGTATATATTTGATGTTTATGTTGCAATGGATCAATATGCATATGTTTAGGTTTACATAAAGTTTGATTTACATTTGATGGTTTTTTTAGTAAAGTTTTAATTTGTAAATGATTTAATGTTATAGGGATCTGCAGAAGTCGATTTTTTTACAGAGTATGGTGAAGGGAGTAGGTATAAGATAGAGGAAGTAATAGGTAAAGGAAGCTATGGTGTTGTATGTTCTGCATACGATACTCATCTTGGTGAAAAAGTAGCTATTAAAAAGATAAACGATATATTTGAACATGTTTCCGACGCAACTCGTATTCTTCGCGAGATTAAGCTTTTAAGGCTTCTTCGTCATCCGGATATTGTTGAAATTAAACACATTTTGTTACCGCCTTCAAGACGAGAATTTAGAGATATATATGTTGTGTTTGAGCTGATGGAATCTGATTTACATCAGGTTATTAAAGCAAATGATGACTTAACACCAGAACATTATCAGTTTTTTCTTTATCAGCTTCTACGAGGATTAAAATACATACATACAGGTTATACATATGAATCTATAACATACGACTTTATGTCGTTTATTACGAGTGGTTAATGACTTGTTATATCTATTTATATGTTGTTTTTGATTTACTTTTGCAGCCAATGTATTTCACAGAGATCTGAAACCCAAAAATATTTTAGCAAATGCCGATTGCAAACTCAAGATTTGTGACTTTGGTCTTGCAAGAGTTGCATTTAATGATACACCTACTGCAATATTCTGGACAGTATGCTTTTCGACTCATATTACTGTTATTTGGTGGCAGATTTAACCGTTTTACTAATTTATGGGTTGATATGGGTAGTGTATGACGGGTCAAATGGGTGAAAATGGGAAGTTAGTTTAATTGGAAATAGAATGGATGGCTAAACGTGTATAAAGCCTACTTATCAACGCACGAACCTCTTTGATCATTTCACATCAAATATTAAATATATAATTTGTGCAAAAGATAAATTTATTGGCAAAAAGTGTTTGGGTTTCTAGACATTATTGTGAGCTATATGTGTTAAGTTCCTGGGCAGCGATTGAGCTGAACGTAAAAAGTGCAAAATCACACATTTTGCCCTATTATCCAACCTACTTGCGAACTTAAAGTTTTTTGTGGTCGGGTTTTGGTACTTATGTTTGTCGGATTTGATTACAGGATTATGTCGCAACAAGATGGTATAGGGCTCCAGAATTGTGCGGATCATTTTTTTCTAAGGTAAAATAGTCACCTTTGCAGGTACATGCTTAGAGTTAATCAGATGCATTGATAGTTTTGGCACAACAATCTACAAAAATGTTTTGGTTCTAATTAATAAAAGCTTTTTTATTAACTAAATGTCAATGATAGGAAATGGCAACAATTATTATGGGAAGATTGAGAGAAAAAAACCATTCGCTCCCTTGACCCAATATTGTATATTTCTCTTTATATAATATATAAACACAACGCCAATCTTAAAAACATTTGGAAATATACACCGAATTTCTTAGGAAATATGTCATTCAAACAACAAAATATAGAAAATAAGGGTCTTTTATTGTAAAAAGAAGCTCAGAAAGAATCAATTCGTCAAGTCGTGGGAAATGGACGACTTTGCAAATTGGTTGTCAGCACAAACTCATGGAAGTCAGTCAAACGAGAAAGGGAGAAATAATGTTGTTCGCTATTTATTTACGTGGAAGATCGAAGACTGAGAAATATTATACTCACAAAAAAATCCGTTAGAGGGATCAGAAAAAGACCACCTTCAACTAGGGTGTAAAGAGAGGAATTAATGGATATTGTATAATTACGTAGAAGTAATAAGTTAGAATGTTTCCTTTCATGTGGGCCGTATGCACTTGTCTTTAGAGAAATACGATGCGTACGGACAACATTAAATAAAAACATATGTAACCTACCTGCTTATATTAATTATATAATATCCACTCATTTCTCTCTTTCTTCATTCCACATCGAGGCTCTTGATGAATGCGGGTTTTATATTTCTTAGTCTTTCATGATCATCTTTCACTCTCTTATTCCTAATTTGTCTTCTTTTATCCTTCACACTCTTTAATGGCCACCAACTTGCCTTCTCTCCTCGTCTTAAATGGCAAATAGCGTAATTTTTCTTTATCTCCTTTGGATGATTTCTATAACTTTGTTACTGACGGCCAGTTTGCTATGTCGTCTATTTTTCACAACTTGTCTTGAGCTTCCTTTGGATGATTTCTATAACTTCGTTCAGATTCTTTTATTTTTCGTTTGATTGGATGTCATGTTTCCTCCGATCTCTGGTGTATGTTTTCTCGGATGTTAAGGGTTGGTGTTGTGTTCATCTTTATAGGGAGAGAATTAGTGTTGTAAATGGCGATCGTCTCGGCCGGCGGGTCGGTTTGGTGACTTGCCCGTCATGTTTCGTTGAAAACGTCTAATTAGTCGGTCAACGCTAAAAAGTGAGTTAGTCGAAGTCAAGGTTGGTCATAGTTGGATCAAATATTTACTTAGATTTTGTGCCCTTACATTTGAAATATTAATGTTTGATATGTATGTGTAACATACATATATATATATATATATATATATATATATATATATATATATATATATATATATATATATATATATATATATATATATTACTAAAATCAACTTCGACTCGACCCCGACTCTACTGATTAGTCGTCTTAACGTCCCGACTGACTTGTCTCTATGTCACGACTTTTCCCACCTTGAGAATACAATTGCGGGTCAAGGACCAAATCATTTATGATGCACAAGTTCAATATTTTACTATTACAACAAAAAAAAAAAAAAAAAAAAAAAAAAAAACTACAGAACTTTAAAAGACAGAATAATCATTTGAACGCCAAAGAATGTGGTTGATCGTCCACGCAGACGAAGCAGTCAAGTTGCAATATTAAACATAACTTTGATAACTAAGATGTTACTCCATATTTGTTTTAAAATTTACCTCCCAGTATACTGTGAGACGACACAACGAGTGCATCTTTTAAATCTATATGTAATACTGAAAAAAATGGAAAGTATTATACGTTAGATGGCAAAATGAATATCACATGTTAAACATGTAAATTATTCTTTTCCCACTTTTGTATTAACTTGATGTTTTGTGCAGTATACACCGGCTATAGACACATGGAGTATTGGATGTATATTTGCAGAGCTATTAACTGGAAAACCTCTTTTCCCTGGCAAAAATGTGGTCCATCAGTTGGATCTCATGACTGATCTTTTGGGGACCCCATCACCCGAAGCCATAGCAAGGGTCTGTATTATTAGTCAACATAAAATGTGTTTGGATATGCGTTTTGTTAGTTATTACCTTTTTTGTTAAACTTTAATACTCTGATTTAGAAATATGCTACTCCCTCCGTCCCAAATTCCCAAATTTATTGTCCCCAGACAAAAAACACAGTTTAAGAAAAAGTACCTGACACATGTACTTTTTTGTTAACTTTTCAAATTTAACCATTACTTTTTACCTATCTTTTTGTCTTATATGTATAAAATAAGGGCAGAAAGTAATTTATCACATTTTTCCATTTATGGAATTGGACAATAAATTTAGGACATCCCAAAAAGGAATAGTGGACAATAGATATGGGACGGAGGGAATATTAAAGAAAGATTTCAAGCTCTAAATCAAAAATATATGTTTCAGTTTTTTTTGTTTAGTTTGAGAAGAATTTGCTCTAGTATGTATTCAGTTTTAGTCTTTGGTTTGATAAATAATCTTTAGTTTGTAAAGCGTTTAACTTTTGATTTTCTGATTATTTCCATTTCAAAGTCCTTTAGCACACCCAACCCATTTCTCTTGCACAACTTAATATTTTGAGTATCTAGTTAACCTTATTTCTATGTGGCTATTGATGGCTGATTGCTTGAATCTGGTTATTCAACACTAAATAATCACTTTCAAAACGCAACTACAAATCTTTCATTTTTTTTTTTATTTTTTTTTTTTAATTTTTTGTTGCTTTCATCATCATATTAACATTAGTAATTTACAATTAGATAAGAAATGAGAAGGCCCGAAGATACTTAAGCAGCATGAGGAAGAAAAAGCCGATTCCTTTTTCACAAAAGTTTCCAAATGCAGATCCTCTTGCTCTTCGTTTATTAGAAAGAATGCTTGCGTTTGAGCCGAAGGATCGTCCTACTGCAGAGGAGGTAATAATAATATCTTATCTGTTTATCTAAATTGTTTTATTGTCTCTTATTTTATATTTATTGAAAAATTAGATATTGTTTCATTTATAGGCTCTTTCGGATCCATATTTCAAGAATTTGGCAAAGGTTGAACGTGAGCCGTCTGCGCAACCCGTTACCAAGATGGAGTTTGAGTTTGAAAGAAGAAGAATTACAAAAGAAGATGTACGTGAATTGATTTATAGAGAGATTCTTGAATATCATCCAAATATGCTTAAAGAGTTCTTGGATGGAGCTGAACCAACTGGCTTCATGTATCCAAGGTGCGATTAACGAACTTTTGTTTAATATGTAAACGAAATGTAGAGGTTCAAATCTTGATCTATCTATATACAAATGGGTCGGTTTAGATTTGTTTTAGCTTCATTTGGTTGAACAGTTCAAACAAACTGAAAGTTCCTGGGCCGACACCAGACCTGTTACGAGCCTACTAAGAAGTTATTTGGTTAGACCAGAACAATATTATCCCCCATTACGTAGTTGTCACAAGACTTTCTGTATATCATCATTGTTATAAGTGTCAAACTGGGCGGGCTGGATAAAAACAAGCTGTCTTTTGGAGGGTTAATAATAGCTTGAGTTGGTTTGAATGCATAATGTTTCTAAAAATGTGGCTTTTATAACGTCGAATTGTTTCTCTTGAAGCCGTAAGATCGAGGTTAGCTCTCTATATGTTAGGAGTGATAATATACATATAGCTAATTGACACATTTTCAAATACATTATAATATTAGTTGAAATTGCCTTTTCTACTCTTTTGTGTAATGCTATTTTTTCATTAGTGTGCCTTGAGTAAATATGTTAAAAAGTAATATGTTATAATAAGCCTCTCATTGATCTTTTTCAAAATGAAATTTGCATTTGTAGACTAAATTTTTATCTGCTTTAATTGTTGTTTCTGATTCGCAGTGCTGTTGATCAATTCAAGAAGCAGTTTGCTCATCTTGAAGAACATTATGGGAAAGGCACATCTGCTGCTCCTCTTGAGAGGCAACAATCTTCATCGTTACCAAGGTAACTTATCTTCATGCTTTCAAATTTGTGGCCCACAATGCTTTTTGTTCTTTTAATACTTATGATATAGACGTATTATTTTATTATTACAATAATTCTACAAGTCAATAACTATTGGGCTGTTTTGGATTAAACACGACCTAGTCCACCACATTACAAATTTTTATCGTCGTATTAATTAGTCTAAATAAATAATTGTTGGGTTGTTTATGATTTGTGTCTTGAAGTTAGATTTTTTGCTTGACTTTTGGTTAGGGCGTGTGTTCTATATCCAAAAGAGGCTGTCCAAGGTGCAGTAGAAGTTACAAACGGTCTTTCAAAGTGCTCAATTAAAGAACCCGGGAAGCAGTATATGACTAACCCCGTGCCAATGAGCAGACTTCCTCTACAAGTTCCCCAAATCATCCAAGGTTTGTTGATTTTTTAAACTGTGTTTTTTGTCTGTTAGACAATTAAATTGGGCGGAGGAGGGAGTGTAATTTATGTGTGTTATGCGTTTATGATATATGGTTATGGTTATTTTGCTTTTAACAGGGGGAAGTGCTGCGAGGCCTGGTAAAGTAGTTGGTTCCGTGATGCGTTACAATAACGCCGGACCAGCAGTTGCACCCGCACCTGCACCCGTAGGATCAGGAGATGCGTTTGAACAACGAAGGGCAAGTAGGAATAATAATACGGTAGCTGCCCCAACCCAATTCCCTCTTCCCACATCTTCTTACCCACGACGAAGCACCAACTCAGGTACCTGCAAAAACGATAAGGTAGAAACGAGTATAGATGTTTCAAGCAACGGGATACAATTGCGACCTCCATACGTTCCAAGAAAACTTGCTGCTGCACAAGGTGGGCCCGGTAGTCAATGGTATTGACTTTTAACACGTGTTCTTTCGTGGGCCCTTTGTGAAAGTTGTGTTAAGGCTTTGCCTGCAGCTAAGTTCACTGTTCACTACCGTACGCCTGGCAAGAGTAATTCGACAAACTTTCTTGGTTAAAACGGTTGGTAAGTGTTGGTTTATTTATTTAGAGACATGATGGAAGATGTGGGAACATTGAAGATATTACATTGCTTATGAAGACTTATTTAAGTAGCTAACAACCAAATAATGATTCCTTAGTTCACTAGCTTTTACTTGTTGTTTAACATGTAAAAATAACCATCAAGTTGAACAAAGACTAGCATTTGTGTCAATTGTATCCTCATTGTATTACGTATTTGTTTAAAGATGGTAAATATAGTACTTTGTTAGTTTAATTATTTTATTTCTATTTTTGATCTTAGTTGTTTCCCTCAAGGTTCAGATCACCGTTTCTAACCGGGGCATCGCAATATTTTTCTCTTTTCGTTAAGTTTTTATTTTTTTTAATGGTTGAAGTATATTTTTGGATCTATTTTAAATTTTAACTCTATTCTATTAAATCTGTTACCCTTTTGTCAGTTTGTGTTTTAATTATATACACAAACTATTATTGAAGTTTTATATGAGAGAGATATCCATGGGTATACCTAGTTGTTGTGTGCACATTATCCATAGCCAGATTGTATATACAGTATAACAAATTCACAACCATAAACAAGAAAAACAAGAAAGATGCCATTGTTAAGTGTGTATTTTTTTCATATTTTTTTTTTTCTCTAGCAATTTCACAACCACCCAGTTGAATATATTCCAAATAATTTTTTTAGCCCTACAAAACAATCAAGTCCATAACTTCTCAACTTGAAAGTATTGATAAGCACGTCAACAATATAGAATATAGAATATATAAAATAGAATGAACTTTAATAGTTAGATGAATTTTAACTTAAAATATTACAAATTGATAACCTAAACAGAAAAACCACATTTTACCCTTTACCTGCACGCCAAAACAAACTTATTGCATTCTTTAAACCATATACTAGTATACAAGAATTTGCAATCTGTTAGATTAATTTTTGTCATGTGAATCATATCCTATTAATAATTAAAAAACTATGTAATCACCCATATAATATATTGATAAATACAATATGAATTCATCTGAAAAATTGCCAACTCTGTTTTTCATTTAATCACACATATCTGTTGAAAATATCACAGTTTGTGTTTATCAAACTTATATGGGTCGTTATATGATTTTATGGTTTGCAGCAATTTTTTAGACTAATTGCATTTCTAATGATAAACACAGTATGAATTTAAAGTTTCATGTAACAAACCATGATACCACTCAACATATGCAATTGGTACTCAAGTATACAAATCAAATTATTTCTAATTTCTAATTGCCAATATCACATAATAAACAAGAAGAAATTGAAAAACAATACAACACACAAAATTATCAATATTTAGATAAAGATTTGAATGTTTTTCTTTATATATACGAGTCTACCACCATCCATAAACAACATTTGTGTACTTATCTTTAAGCCATCTGAAACTCTTTCTAAAAGACCCTTTGACTTTTCCTTCAACTGAGTAGACTTTATAGCTTGCAACCCTTTTCTTTCTCTGGAACTCAGGATCATTAAAGCTCCATGATTTTTTAGTTGACTTTTCTTTCTTGAAGTCAAAGTTTTTGTAAGTACCAGCAACAACAAGATCCATATTGGTTTGTGGAGGTTGACCATATGAAACACTATAAGACCTGAAATTATAAGGTGGGTTGTTGTCAAAATTGGATATTTTTGGTTCTACTCCACCATAGTATCTCTCTATTTGCATATCTCCCTCATCACTGTATCTATATGATCTTGATCTATAATCACCCATGAGGGAGAGAAAGAGAGATTTGGGTGGTTAAAAGAATTGATATAGGTGGTAGTTTATAAGAATCTAGAGTCTCATGTTTGATTGAAAAAAGGTACAAATATAATGCAAGAAAAGTAGACAATATTTAAGCAGGATTATTTAGTCAACTAGTAAAATGGGCCCGCGCGATGCCGCGGTACCTTTCGGGTTGTATATTCATAGTTAATGGAGCGTTATGTATTTACAGAAGTAAAAACGTTTTACTACGGGTGTTTTTAAATACATGTAGTTAGTATCTAATGTACCTAATGGCCTTTTTAACGGCATGAAGATCGTGTAAAAAAAAAAGGGAAACAGAATTATCGATATGATGTAGTTAGTTTGGGGAGTTTATTATAGGTTATGGAACACTGATCTAAATACACGTAATTAGCGTTTTTTTTTTTGGAAGTGTCCGTGTCGCGTATAGTTAGTCTCGTTGTGTTCGTTAGATTTTTTTGAGTTGAACGGTGGGTTCGAAAAAAATTAACGCGAGCCGAGCGGGAAGATATGTCCCGTTGAGTATTGAATAGAATCCGAGGTATTTAGCGTTTTTTTAGAAGTGTCCGTTTCGCGTATAGTTAGTCCCGTTGTGTTCGTTAGATTTTTTTTAGTTGAACGGTTGGTTCGAAAAATTTTAACGCGAGTCGAGCGGAAAGGTATGTCCCGTTGAAAATATGGGTGAAGTTTAATTAAGTTTTTTTATTAAAATATTGATTTTACACTTGATACCCCTGGTTTGAGGGTTGGGATGTAACTTTTTACATTTTTTAGGGGGGTGTTTTGTATTTTTTTTCCCCTTTTTTCCTTGTTGTCGTTTTTGGGGGAATTTGGGTGGGGGTTGGGATAAAACGACCAAAATTTGGGTGTTGGTTAGTATATATGGTAATGACAGTCTAGTCTTATTCTTATTGGGAGAGTTGTATTTTTTCTCAAGTGGCAGCCAGCAAACTTTGAAGAGCTGATCAGCATGTCAACATGACTGCATAGGTTAGTACTTCATTTTTAGAAATAATTGGGCGGTTGGTCCTTGTAATTTACATCGTATGAAGTAGTTGGTCCCTGTAAGTTTTTTTCAAGGTGATTGATTCATGTGGTTACAAAATAAGTGTGAGTGGTCCATGTCAGTAACAACCATTAAAAATATCTGTTAAATAATGTCATGTGTGATACATGTGTGCAAATATCTCTTCTGAAAATATCCCCTTTTGAAAATGAGAGTTTGTATGTACACAATCAAAAATTAGTCACACGCAACCAATCATGCTTTAAGGTGTTGTACATTACCACAATGTAATGCATAATTGATTGTGTATGATAACTTTTTGGTTGTGTACAAATCAACACCTTTGAAAATATCTTTTTTTTTATAACTTACAGAGATGAAGTGGTAAAAAAGATGGACCAAAAGACAAAAATACCTCTCAAATACATCGTCCATGACATAACTTAACATACATTTTTAACGGCTGTTACTAACTGTAAGATAATGAAACCCGTCAATTATTATAGATAATATTAGCCCTATTTATAGAGAGCATAACCCTAGAAAACATAACGGACTCAAGCCCACAATCGGATTTGGGCATAACCCTAAACCATACACTAACACTACCTCGTCGTTTGAACGGTGAAATCACAAAGGTAAAGCTAAATATAAAATAAACTAATAAAAATACAAAAAAAAAAAAAAAAAATCTTCTCTTGTTTGATGCGATAAATAGACAGATATTGTTTGACTGCGTATTCCTTTTTCGTAGCGTTTTTCTTTTACGCCGTGGCTTGTTTGCCTAAGGATTGAGCAGGACTTGAGCATAGAACTTTTGTCGGACGATAACAGTCATCTTCAACGCTGCAAATGAGAGTTTTTTTTTTTTTTTATTCCTCTTTTTTTTTTCGGGGTTTGGAACCTAGTTAAGCTATGCGGCTCAGCTCCACGCCGATTATTGCAAGAGATTTGTCGGAATAAGAATCAAGGATATTGGAAAAGACAAATAATAAAAAAAATGTGAGATCGGTGGTGGTCTAGATAATGCGTACACCTGTTTAACTAGGTTTTAATTGATGCAAGGTGTTTAGGTATCGTAAGAAGCTATTTTTTATTTCGGCAGCCGGTTAAATGACGACAAACAAGGTATGTGACACAATATACAGAAACATCAAACAAGAAAAAAAGAGAGATCAGGAGTGCAGGGTACAAGGAAAATATTACCACGTATTAGGTTTTAGAACGGATATTACTTAGAACGTATACCGATTGAAACAAAGGAACTAATCAAACGAAATGATAATAATAATAAAGCGAAGACAATAAATCAATGGAGATCCCTCCGGATCATCAACAAATAGTCGATGACCGGCGGTTAGAGAAACCTAGCCTGATATGTAAGATAATGAAATCCGTCAATTATTATAGATAATATTAGCCCTATTTATAGAGGGCATAACCCTAAAAAAAACAAAACATAACGAACCCAAGCCCATAATCGGACTTGAGCCTAACCCTAAACTATACGCTAACACTAACAAGAACCACCCAAGCCCGATTTATAAACCATAAGGACCAACCACCTGAATAAAAATTTATAGGGATACTACTTCATATGATGCAATCATATGGACCAATTGTGCCATTTTTTCTCGTTTTTATTAATGTCTTTTATCTCTCTTTAATCTTTTATATAGTGAGAACCAAGTTAATTTTGTGGAGAAATGGAGTTGAAAAGCACACGATAAAAATTCTCTCACATTATCTAAGTTAACTTCACAATTAGTAACGGAGTTTAAACGAAATATTTAGCAGACAAATAGTGGAAAATGTAAATTAATAAATAGTTAAATAGATAAGGTTTAAGAGTATACTAGTGAAATGACCCGTGGAACCACGGCTTTATTTAAACAAAATAATTTAATGACATGTTTTAGTTATTAAGTGAATGTAAATGCTAAAGTCATTTATTAAAATGTAAATGCTAAAGTCATTTATTTTAATGACCCGTGGAATCACAGATTCTGACTAAAAAACTTGTCGTTGTTTTTACAAATATATAGAGACCTATATTTTCGCATACATGTGTAACGTAACTAAAGAGAATCCATATTTAAATGTTAATAATATAATATAATAATTATAATTATTAGAAATAATAATAATAATAATAATAATAATAATAATAATAATAATAATAATAATAATAATAAAGTTTGCTCAAAGTTATTTTCAATAATAATTATTAGTAATAACAAATGTTTTTTGAATTTTTTTAGAAAATTAAAATACAATTATTATATAAAGGTTGTACAATATACTTTAATATTTATGAATGTGTTCATTGGGTGTTCTGTAGAAGATTGTAGAATTTGTTTTAAAGTTTGCACGTATAGTCATGTGAGTGTTTTATCATAAAGTTGTACATAATATTTTAAATATTATACATATGATCATAAGGTGTTTTTACCATAAGGTTGTACATAATATTTCAAACATTGTACATATGATTATGAGGGTGTTTTATTTTCTTTTCATATTAATATGGGAGGTTATTAAATAATTATAAATGTGTTCATTGAGTGTTCCGTAGAAGATTGTATAATTTGTTTTAAATTTTGTACATATGATCATATGGGTGTTTTATCATAAGGTGTACATAATGTTTCAAATATTGTTCATACGTTGATAGGGTGTTTTTACCATAAGGTTGTACATAATATTTCAAATATTGTACATATGATTATGGGAGTGTTTTATTTTCTTTCCATAATAATAGGGGAGATTATTAAATAATTAGTTACTATAAGTACAATTTATTTTAATTATAAAATACTTAGGATTAATGACATCATCTAAGTAACTTAGATTTGTTTCTTTTTATTTTTGATTTTTTCTTAACAAAAGAATTAGTCTAATAATGACATCATCATTATAGAATTTAATAGAAACTATAGATAGGGAAGTGAAACATTTTCATTCAATTATACCGGTTTAATTAGGTTACTCTATATAGCCATTTCTAACCCTTTTCCCTCGCACCTTATGATATACTCTTAGATGCGTGATCATGATTTTTTTAATGCAAACTCAAAGTTCAATTTTTTTTTTTTCATGAGTATACACATGTTTTCTTTTATTTGAAGAAACCACCTCGATACCTCCGACCCAATGACATTTTTTATATATTTTATGAATTTTATGGACTTTTATGTGAGTGTTCACGTTATCTATATCATTTTCACATGTATTTCGATTTATTATTACAGTTTTATTTTTATTTTTACTAAAATAACCAATACTATTAAAATTAAGGAAACTTCATCAACAAAAGAATTTTAAACCGTACAAGAAAAGGAAACAAACAACGCGATGAGAGGCTCGAAGAGAGTAAACCAACCTAAACAAATCTAAATAAACGTTAACTCAATACGAGCCTAACTATGTCGAAAATCACACAACACAAACTAATCTATCGAAACACAAAAGCCCAATATCAGAGTTGCCAAAATGATCAAAGCACAAAAAACCACAAAAACAACCCCATGAGCGACAAACACAAACTAAATCCGATTAACCGACTTTGGACGAGCGTTTTTTATTTCTCTCGTTAGGACGGGAAGTCATTCCATCAACCTTAAATTGTTATAAAAATCACTACTTTTTTTAATATGTTAATTTCTTTTGTTGTTTAGTAAAATTAAAATTCTATGTTGTTCTTAATTCCTTTTGTTAATTAATTTGTTGGATGAGTCTATTTGAGTTATTCTGTGATCATCTTCAACTCTTTCCTGAGTCAAACACACACACCCACACACACATATATTGATTCTACCATTTTCATGGCGTATTTTTAATTTTTATTTATTTTTTTTATTTTTTTTACATTTCCACTATTTTTTGGCTGGAGGTCCGCTTGGAAGCAATCTCTTTATCCGTCGAATCGAGAGAGGGACGACTCTCTCCACTCTTGGAGGTGTTTCACTCGGGGTGAAAAAATGACTTCTCTTTATTCAATGATAGAGGAAAGATTGTCTACGTCACACATCCCCCATACCCCACACGTATGTGATTTGGTTTTTGTTGTTGTTGTTGTTGTGTGTGTGTGTGTGTGTGTGTGTGTGTGTGTGTGTATATATATATATATATATATATATATATATATATATATATATATATATATATATATATATATATAGGGTGAGAATTCAGAGAGAACTAAGGGTTTTCTTAGTGGCGAGTCTATGTATAACCCCGTGGGGTCACGGGACACTACTAGCTTGAAAATTTTTAGTAGAAAATACTCTTTAAATTGTATAGGACACCACTAAATTTAACTGGAGGACCCCATATATTTTTCAAATTTATAGTATTTCTTTTAAATTATATAGTGCACCACTAAATTTAACTAATCGGAACCCATATATTTTTCGAATTTATAATTTTTTAAAGGTAAACTACTACTAAAATAACATTCAAATATAATTAGTACTGAAAAAAATTTCGGTACCCCATTGAGTTGTAATCTTACAATCGTCACTGGGTTTTCTGTGTGCAGATTGAGCTCAATCTTAAATTGAGTCAATTTGTGTGCTGATTGAGCCAATTTATATGCAGCTAAATCTATGTGTTCTATGAGTTCTCTCTCACCCTTAGTTATCTCTGGATCCCTTCAATATATATATATATATATATATATATATATATATATATATATATATATATATATATATATATATATATATATATATATATATATATATATATATATATATACATACATACTATTTTTATGAGCTTGTGCGTTGCACGACACTTGTATAAATTAGTATATTAAGACTCCGTTGGCTTTCGCAAGGAAGCATCTCGAAAGTTCCGCAATCTATGGTGGATGCCTCACTCGAACTCTATCCCATACCCTACTCGATGCTGAAGCTACTCTGCCTTTCGGAACCCAAAAAGAAAGCCGGGCGCTTGGGAAGCTATGCAAAACCTGAAAATTGATACTCACCAAATATATAATACAGTTATAATAAAAAAAAATCATTTATCACCGTTAATATTTGTATCGAAAGTATTACTATCAAAAATCTTGTATACGATAGCGTTAGTATTGTACACACTTGACTTTATATAATGTATGATAACATGATTATGAGCTATTGAAAACATTATATCGTAAACGTTACTACTGAATACAATTACAATACAACAATCAGTTGTTCTCACCAATGTTGCAAAGTTTCTTGAACATAGAGTGATACGTTTATGAGTCCGTCCTTTAAAATACGTATCGCAAATGTCAAAAAGTTGATATACTTTAAATTTATTTAAATATCATATTTTGTATTTAGTATAGATACTTGATTGTTTATTTAAATTAAGTTATATACCTAATTTTATTTAAAGTTTATTCATTTATTTTCTGTACATTTCACACACACATTTGTGTTATGAAGTATAATTTATCCTAAAATATAATCTTATGTATTAGGGTGTAAATCTTGTATACTACTTTTTATGTGTGTACCTGCTATTAGCTGATAATAATATTTTCAGATCAAATATTTAAGTAATTGTATTGTACTTAGAATATGATATCATTAAACAATATTAATTATTATATTATTTATTTATTTAATTTTAATTATTATTTAATTTTATATTTTTGTTAACGTCACTTCACATTCTATTGCTCTTGTTACTTCCATTTATTATATTTATATTTATATTATTTATTTAATTTAATATTTAAAGCAATTGTATTTTATTTAGAATATGAATGATTTCCTTATTTGAGAAAATCAATTAAATAGATGAAAAAAACGATCGAATGACACATGTCAAGAATAAATGGGGAGATGATACGTCAGCATAATGATACGTGCTTTATATAATATAATAATAATAAATAATAGATATATATAGACACGATAAAAGTTTAAGGATATAAGGATATCAATACTTCAACTATAAGCATTATTATTATTATTATTATTATAATTATTATTATTATTATTATTATTATTATTATTATTGAATACTTTATTGAACATCAGAACTAACTAATATTCATTCGATAGTGTAACATATTTTGCAAATTTTTTACACATGCAACATTAATCTCAATGCTATCTTTTTAGACCACTTTAACCATGCCATGTTTCTTAAAAAAGACTGAATTCCACTTCAGCGTCACATCAACATTTCTTTTAAAAGACTGAAAAAGACTGAATACTAACAACTATGACCAACTTCTTTAAAAAGACTGGTCCCACTAAATCAATATTATCAAATATAAAAAAATTAATAATAGCAAAACAATAGTAGAATAGTATAAAACAAATAATGAATCATGCATGTTAAAATATTTTATTGATTTTTCTGTCAGAAGCCCGTCTTTCAACTTCTCAATTAGGACAAATTCCAAAAACTTCATTAAATGACGTAAAATGACTTAACCATGCCAATAGTGTCTTTTTAATCTGTAAAATGACGGAGGCAAAGAAGGTTCCGTTGGCTCCGGTCTAATCAACATTTTCTTTTCTATCAATTTATTTTATTTTATTTAGTGATTCTAATGAGACAAGGAAAAGATAAGATCGATTATGTATTTGCCCATAACTCATTATTTTCCTGTTTAATCATGTAATGTTCAACATCATAATCTCTATAGAGCTACTCAGCTAGTATTAACTAGTAAAGAGGTTGTAACGTCATTAACATCGAATAAGGAAAAAAGGAAAATCTCTAATCGAATGAGTCATAAACTTTAAGTTAAGATGCTGATCGAACCTAGAGTTCCACGTGGACGAACAGGGATGCTACACATCATATATGGTCAAAAATGGCCGAAAGTGGAAAGCAAGCTAAGATAGAATTGAATGCGAATATGGGAAAGATGACTTTTATGGCAACCAAACAGAAAAGATGAATAATGTGTCACAACTCACAACATATATGCCTTATCAATTATTGACTCGATGGGTGCCCATGCACATGTAAAGTTTTGGTGAAATTACACCAACATAAATAAATGATATACATGCGTGTGAGTGATAATGTGGGAAAGTTAATTTCGATGGGTGCCCGCATACTTTTTTTCTATCGACCGTTAGTTTTTCTTTTAAAAGAAAAAAAAAACACTGATTATTACCCAAACGACTCCTACCATTTTGTAACTTTTTCTAAAAATATTTTATTTTCTTATTAAACACTCATTTTCACCCCACTATAAATACAACACCTCCATTACACTCATTTTTATCCAAACATTATTTCACACAAAAAACTCATTGTTATACCTTAATCGTACCATTTCAATTTCTAAACTAGTGCAAAGACCCGTAGATTCACGGATTTGTTCAAGAAAATCATATGAAAAATTGAAGTAAAAAACGGAATCACAAATTCAATCTATTTAAAGTGGCAATTTGAACCCATTAATGGTGTATATAAGAACATCTATAAATAAATCATAAGTTCAACCATTAAACCATATACTTAACATCATTGACACAACCCTCACAATGCTTAACATGATTGCTACAATGTTCATAGATATATAATTGAGAGGATAAACATGAATAACAAATGTTTACACTATTGATATATATGTATTGGTCCATATCAAATGAACCTAGAATAACAAATGAATTACAAAGAAGATCATAATACTAAAAGTTCCATAAACCTAACAAAACCTTTGAAATGTCATTCAATTTTTTTTTAAGAACTCAAAACACCCCAACACTAATTTATCCATGAATATGCTCACGACGGGGCTTAAACCCCTGAAATGCCATTGCTCTTGAATAGAGAAATCGTTCTGAACTCTTGTTGCTAGGTACTTGTACACATGCAAAATCAACACATTAAAAGACATCAAATGACTTCACCAATAACCCATTGAAGATCAAAATTACCAAATGAGGTGCCCTTCTT
Organism: Rutidosis leptorrhynchoides; assembly: GCF_046630445.1. Taxonomy (NCBI): domain Eukaryota; kingdom Viridiplantae; phylum Streptophyta; class Magnoliopsida; order Asterales; family Asteraceae; genus Rutidosis; species Rutidosis leptorrhynchoides. Next base: position 497,908,468 of record NC_092335.1, read on the forward strand.
AATCATTGAAAGAACTACTATGCAATATCTAGGTTTATTATTTTTTAAGTCAGTGACAAAGAAAGAAGCTTACCTAATGAGCTCCATTGATAATCAATAAAAAAATAAACAATTTCTGTTTACCAACTACATTTGAATCTTACTTGAATCATTTGGAGAGTTTATAAGAAAGTTAAAAACTCACCTCCAATATGCATCAATTTGAAATTACCATGTGATTCTTTTGCAATTCATCAAGTTCAACTTTTTTCGTTGTCAAGCATTATAGATAAATTAGATAATCATCTTTTATATGAAAGAACATATTTAAAGTCACAAATCAGTTAGCTCCCAATTGGAATTCTGGAATACCTGATGCTTGAAGAAGCTTAGCCTAAATTTTCATAAAGAACATTTCTGAAGAAAATTGTCAAACCAACTGTGAAGCGACGTTACTCTTTCGAGAATCTATTGATATAAATACATCACAGAGTGTATTACTTACTTGAAGTTCAGATTCCATTGGCTCAGCATCATACCTATGAAAGATATAAGAAACCAAGTCAAGTAGACAATGAACCAGAAACTTTAAATGATGAAGGTTCCTGAAAGCAGAACACAGATTTAACAGATGCTCAACATGAATGTACATCAAACAAATATAACTACTTACACCAATTAGAACTCATCTCAAAATCGTTCTTCTGATCGAATTACAGTTGCTAAGTAATATAATCAATTGGAGTGATTTATGCCATATATAAAAAATCTAATTATATGTTTTGTAGTAAAATATGAGTTACCTGAATGACTGAAAAATAAGTAATACTCCAGATAATTTTGGATAGATGTAGCCAGCTGCTACTATCTGCTCATAATCACATCCAACATTAAGAAGATATTTATAGCCCGAGAAAAAAAAAAAAAAAAAATATTGGTTTGGATTAAAAGAGCTCAAGAATTAATATATTCTAAATATCCACAATATAATTATGGACGATGATAATCGAAACATGCACATTAGATCAAGAGTAACATATCATCGGGCAAAGATTTAGCAATAATCAATATATAATCTCAGCATGATCAGAAGACAGCCATTTTCACAAAAATCTCGTGCTTTTTGTCAGTATCTTTGTGATTATTTTTAAGTGAATCCTTGCATCTAAAGAAGCTGTTCTTCAAATTGTGAGGGAAAATAGCGACACAAAAGACATATAAGATATAATCTTCAAATGTTCATTCTGTTTGATGTAATAACAAAATCAAAAGCTTTTTTTTTATTAAAGTAGTGACCTTTAATCGCAAGGATTCGAGTTGGACTTTCAGCTCTACATGGTCAACTGTGGTTGTCTGATAGAAACACATTTCATGCGACTTAGATGAGGTGACTTTATTCGGGTCGGTCCTGTTCTGTAGTATGTGAACCTGCCCATTCATCATTGTTAGTGCATTAATTCATACTTCACGTTAACTTTTTAAATAAATGGTTAAGCCTGTATAATGACATTAGTACCAGAGAATCAAAGATACTTTCAAGCGTGTTAATTTGTGCTTCACAGTTTTTCACGGATAACCCTAATGCAGTTCCTCAGAATTTTTCGATTTTTTTCATACATGCACACCCCTACTCTTGTATTGTTCTGCATACTCATTGTTCTATGCTAAACTCTCATTCTAGTTTTAATAAATCTTTTGCTTTTCGAAAAAAAAATATATATGTATCATTGCTATTCATTATCAATTGAGAGTAGATCAAGATTTTGCATAGATATAAAAAATAAACTAAACACAAACACTGAGTATGCATGAATTGTACCTTTGCAAAACCAATAAGATTTTATGAATAAGCTCTCGTTCTTCAAATCTGAAAAATACAACATATCAACATCAAAAATAAAAATCGATTTCATTACTCTATGTTTCATCTTCCTGCAATAATTAAACATGGAACTATCATCAAACTATCATCTTGCTGAATAAAAGCATCTACCAGTACGATTTCAATAAAAAGTAATGAACATAGTAAGTCAACATAGTAGGTTAATATTTCAAAAATCAAACTATCATCTTGTAATCTGAAAATAACAAAAAGCAAAGCCATATAATAATGGATCAATATTGCCACATCTAAATGAGAGATACTAAAGTAAATTTAGTATTAACAAATGGCATTCATAATTTTAAAAATTATCAAGTCAACTTATAGGGTGGTCAAGCCCCCCCTTTTTGTTGGTCGTGTCTTTGCGTGGTCTCGTGTTTGTACTTGCTAGCTTCTTGCTAGTTTTTTTTATTAATAATACTTGCCTTTCAAAAAAAAAGAGGTCAACTTATAGGTGTCTCTCCAAAATGATTTCCGTATAAGCTAACAAATTAGCATCAAGATTGTTGTTGACCAGAATTCTATGAACAAAAAAATCATTCGATTATATTTGAACTTATCTCATCCATAAACAATAATATTTGAAAGTATGACAAACCAACAATATGTAGACACATAAACAACAACATTTGAAAGTATGACAAAAAAATAAGATTACCTAAAAAGTATTTCAAGACCGAAGGCAGTCATCATTCATCACTAATGTGAGTTTAAATGTAGAATACCAAAATATATAAAAGCTAATACATGTTCAAAGTTAGCAAAGAGAAAGTCTTTAAGGTTTATAAGATTTAATGGATTCACCTTTGATTCATCTTTGATCTTTCTAGATTGTGCAAGCTAGTAATGGCCTTTAGGATTTCAAGAGCTATATTCATAAGCACCAGCAAGTATATTAAAAAATTAGATAACTAACCACATTCGTTCTTGAACTTCTTCGTGACATTTTATCGAGCAGCTGGTGTTCATTGAGTAAAATAGCATTATGCATCCACTATCAGCTTATAATTTCGTATCCTTCATTCAAAAAGACAAACAACAATAATAATGAGAAAACAAATAAACTGTAATAAGTTATGTCCAAATAAACAACAAAACAAAAGCATCAGCTCAAATACCTTGTAATTGGTCTATCACCCAACAGTTTCGACTTCAACTAATCCAAGTTTACAAACATGGAATTTTCGTTTGAACCACCACCATCTGTTCTGTCCAATTTCGTCGGAGAAACCTCATCGGGTTCTGTGCCAAACACAAAAACATCAAACTGCCGCCACCACCATCGGTGTTATTAAACTGCTGGTCGTGGTGGTTTCTCCGGCGAGTAAAATCGTTATTAGATCTCCAGTGACTTCCAAACCAAAAATCATCACATATCTATGAATTCGATGTGATTTTGTTGTGGTTTTTTTCGAGTCCATCAAATATATATCTGGGAAAGAATAATGATCAAGATAACAATGAATATGGAGACAAATAAAAACGAAAAGGAAGAAGATCTGAACAGGTTTCAATTCTTAAAGCAAAATGCTTGAAAGGATGAAATGAGGTAAAGCACATACTTTTAATTAGGGTTTTCTTGAAGAACATACTTTTAATTAGGGTTTTCTTAAAGCAAAATGCTTGAACAGTACCTTTTTGATGTTTATACTCACTTGATGGTATTACCAATCAAAAAGTGATGCCCTGAATGTTGAAGAAAAAAGATGATGTGATGAAGATTCATATGACATGAAGAAAGCTAAAATGGGAAGGAGAAAAGAAAGAGAATTGTTCAATTGAAGGTAGAGAATAGGCGTGCATATAAGATTTTCAAGGCAATTTTGAAAATTTTAAGTTATAAAGAAATTGGCAGGAGAACAGATGAAGGAAAGCACGCATGCTTCTTTTGTATTAAATGTATTCCGTAAAAAAAAAAAAAAAAAAAAAAAAAAAAAAAAAAAAAACTTTTTTGTTTTGGGTTTTTTTTTTTTAAATACCTTTTTTTTATTAAATAGTTTAAAAGATTTTTTAATTAATGATGTAAGCAAGGTATTTTAGTTTGGTGTCATGTGTCCCATATTATTTTTTTAACCTAGGGTAAAATTTATAAAATGGTGTCATGTATGTGCCATTTTCATAGCATATAATAGACTTCACATAATTCTTCATGGCTAGTGCTTGCATTATTAATCTCGACGTGTACCACGCCGGAGAACTCAGTCACAATCGAAAATTTTACTACGACTGTAATAAAAACATTTGACCGTCTCGATATTACCGGTTGGGATTTATCAAGTTTGAAAGACTTTTTAAGGGAACATTTTGACTTCGAGAGCGCTGACTTCTTATACATTGACGAAGACACAAAATTTTTCGTGTTTCTTAAAACCCAAAAAAATGGCATGAGTTGGTCGGGAAAGCGAAGCTCCTCTCGCAACGAATTACGTTGTATTGTAGGAGTGTTTGGTCGATTCGTAATAACGAATTACGAATCGAGCGAAGAGGGATGGGTGAGCGACGACACGATTGGAGCTTTCCCTAAACGTATTTTTAGGAAATTATTTATTTATGTTTTAGTAGTTTTAATTTATGTTTTTGTAGTTTTGAATCATGTAATCGTTTTTTTTTTTCAATTTATATAATCGTAGTTTATTTTATGTATTCGAATTTTAAATTAATGTTTTTTAATTTTAAATTATTAATGTAATGTTTTAATTAATTTTAATGTTATATTTATATTTAGTTAAGTATTATTATATTTTTATATATGTATTTGAATAATAATTTAAATAGGTTAAAGTTTGAGGTGTGAGTGTAAGATAGGGAGGGATACGTTAAAGGAATGTTAAAGTATCTTGTATTGATGTGGCGCTGATGTTGAAGAGAGAAGTTCAGTTAGTGAGGCTCAAAATAAAGAATGGTCTAACCCTTGGATCACCGAATTGCGGCATCATTGTAAGGCCTGTAAGGCCACTCCCTATGTGGGAATGAGAGGACCCGTTAATACATGCCAAACAAATAACAAAGATAAGGAGCAATTCGTGAAAGGCCATGTTAGTCACTGTTGCGACGGAAGTTTGGCAAAAAAGGGGTGGGTCTCATATTTTTATTTTATTTTGTACATTGTGCTTGATTATTTGTGCATGTTGTATTTTACGAGTATATTTGAGAATATTATCTAATGAAAGATAGAGGGGGTTTAGCTAAAGAAATGTTAAAGTTTTTGTACTGCTATGACGCTGATGTAGAATAGAAGTTTTGTTAAGGACTGTTAACATATGGGGTGGCCTAAATACTTTTAAGAAAATTAATTCACACGGTGATATATGTTGGGATCGATCCTGACCACATACCACTTTTTGGATCGATCACCATCACAATAAGAACCACACAACCATGTATAAGTCAATAATGAATCAGCAAAACATAAAAGTAACGCACACACAATATTTTACGTGGAAAACCTCTTAAGGGAGAGTAAAAATCATAGGACCAGCGACCACTTAAATTTCACTATATACAAAAATGTTACAAGAATGAACGCTATTTACAACTCTTGAATATTATCACGTATCAATCAACACCTCTCATAACGGTTGATTACAATAACGAAATTCGATTCCATCGTTATTGAATCACCGAAACCACCGCATGAAATGAGTAAGATGACATTCATACATTCTTTACTTTTATATCTCTACCTCATCTACTTTTTTTCTACCTACAATAGCTCAGATTTATAACTACAATATTCCCTCTCATCATTTCCCATCAAAAAAGTTCCCCATAAAAACTCACTCAAAAACTTCTCACCAATAAACTTACAATATTTAGATAACTTAGATCAATCAATATTTAACAACGAGAAAATGTAAAATTATTTTTTTTTTAGCTAAATGAACAGTGAATATGGGCAATATAATTGAGAAATGATATATAGATCAATATATTTGTAAAAAATTTAAAATTCGTTTTTCAGGACGTCAATTTTTATCAAGATGTATATTACCGACTTAACATATATTTATGTATTATTTATAAGTGTACATGTTTAAAGCAATCAATCAACATTTTGTAAGGTAGCGATGGGGTCGGGGTTATTATCGCTGCATCGGCATAGTCGTAACGGGAGATGATCGCAACGGGTGGTTTAGTCCCCCTCGGGTGATCTCAATCGCTGTTAAAAAAAAAAAAAAAAAACATTTTGTAAATTCTTACCTTCACATGTGCATTAACAAAGTTGAGATTATTCACAGTTTAATTTATGTTCTTCTCTTTTCCTAGAAAAAAGGTACTTCCCCTTGCATTATATCCCCCGCACATACATATACATTGATAAAATGGAGTACCAGGACGATAAAGAAAATAGACCGTATAGTAATTATCAAATCTGAAAGTAAGTTAGTCCAACCAATCTTGCTTCTACAATAGAATGAACACATTAACATGTAACCAACTCCATATATTGACAAGTTAATCAATCATCCAAAATGACAATAGAATCTAAACAATAAGAATTGTCCACAAAACGTGTGCAATCTCATATTTAAACAATGAAACGTTCTCAACACCGGTTATACTAGCTTTGAATTTTTTTTTTTCTGACATGGCCAAATCAGTCTTCCCAACACCGATTTACTAGTTTTGAAAAAAAAAAAAAGTTTCAAAATACTATTTTGTAAATTGCTTTAAAAAACCCACTACTTAAAAAAAAAAAAAAAAAAAAAAAAACTCAAAAGGCCGGTATACAAGCATTCTGCTACTCAATTAATCCGGCCCACAAGAAAAAGTTGAAGACTATTTGGATATCTTAAACAATTGTCCACTTTCATCAAAGCATATGAACTAAAACTAATTTGAAACTCAGATTCCCACAGATAATAGATAATCCATGTTAAATTATTAGTCATTAAGTTAGAAATCATAATCAGAGTATCGCAGCCCCTTTATTCACGCAATCATTTTATTCTTATATATATATATATATATATATATATATATATATATATATATATATATATATATATATATATATATATATATATATATATTGGTAGGATCAAGGGGAAGCGGAGGGAAGCAATTTTTTTTATCTTCGTTTTTTTAAAAAACTTTGTTCACGAACATTATATATTGGATGAAAATATGAACATTTAATAAAGACACTTTGTGATAAATGTTTTTATTTTGGCGAAAAAATGCTCGAAGAAGTAATATATAACAATTATCGTGTTTTTCGAGCGTATGTTGAGGTTTTAGATATTAGGGGTTAGATATTTGAGTTTAGATATTAGGGTTTATAGGGTTTAGATATTAGGGTTTAGAAATTTAGGGCTTAGGGTTTAGATTTAGGGTTTATATTTAGGATTTAGATTGAGTTTTTAACACGAACGGTTTAGAGTTTAGGGTTTAGGGTTTAGGGTTTAGGGTTTGGTGTTTTGGGTTTATGGAATAAACCCAAAACACCAAACCCTAAACTCTAAACTCTAAATCGGGCTAAATTTTACTTCACGAAACATGAAAGAAAAAAAACGTTCACATTCTTCACGAACAATATTATCTTGAATGTTATTTTTGTCGATCGTTTTCCCGCCTAAATAATAACATTCATCACGAAGTGTCTCTTCTAAATGTTCATATTTTCGTGTGATCTTGATGCCAGAAAAAAAAAATTTAAAAAAACGAAAGAAATTTTTTTTTTGCTTCCCCCACTTCCCCCGATTGGTTACTTCCTCATTGATCCTGCCCCTATATATATATATATATATATATATATATATATATATATATATATATATATATATATATATATATATATATATATATATTAAAGGGATCAAATGAGAACTTTTTTTTGTGTGAGAACCCTAAAAACTCAAAAATACACTGACATCGAGCAAAAAGGGGAAATTCGAGCAAAAATGAGACACGGACGAACAAAAAAAAGGGGAAGTCGAGCAAAAAATGGGAAGGAGGAACAAAAAAAAAGGCGCCAAAAAAAAAGGTGATAGTCGAACAAAAAACGTGATAGTCGAACAAAATGTGTTCTACATTTAATGATAGTCGAACAAAGAAATGTAGAACACACGGGTAGTCGAACAAAAATGTGTTCTACATTATAATATAATATTATTATTATAATATTATATTATTATTATAATACTATTTTTTTTACGGCGATATCTACATCGAATGTTCTCATTTGTCCACACACACGTTAGGAAGAAAGTCAATTCGCGGCGATGTTGGCAGTACCATCGAAGGTTGGGAAAATCCCAGAGACCTTCTCAAATCATTGATGTTGGCAGTACCATCAAATGTTTGAAACTCCCTGCTTGGAATGAGAATCGAACCTGAGTTGGCAGTACCCCAAATTGAATCTCACTTCATACCACTCAAGTCAAACTTAAGTGGTATTATAATACTAATTTAACCTCTTACCGCCATTAACCCTTATATACTAAAAGGCATGGCTAAATATGTAGTTTTACTTGATTCAGATTGTAGTTTTGAGTTTGTATTCACACTACAATCGGTCCCTCAAATTCGGCTCAATTTACACAACAGCCCCTCAAGTTTACACTTTTTCACGGGCAGAAAGTGTAAACCTATAATTTTATTAAAATAAAATAAACTAATTCCCCCGAATTTATAACAGGTTCTATCTTCTCGCTCGGTGCGAGTTAAATTTTTTCAAGACCGCCGTTCAACTCGAAAAAACCTCACGAACCCAACGGGACTAACTATACGCGAAACAGACACTTTTTGAAAAACACTTAACACAACGATAGCCCGTATCTTTCTGTTCGCCGCAAGTTAAATTTTTCCGACAACACCGTTACACTCGAAAAAAATTTATGAACAAAACGAAACTAACTACGTTCGAAACGGACACTTTTTAAAAAACGCTTAAGACAACGACATCTAAAACGGCGCTTAAGACTTGTGCCGTTTTCCCCTCTGTAAATACACAACGCTACGTTAAATATGAATACACAGGCCGAAAGCCCCCGCCGCATCGCGCGGGCAGGATCCGGACTAGTTAAATAAAAAAAATGAAAGGTGAATTTGCAAATAAAGATAATAAACCTTGAATAAGTCATGACATAAGTAAGACTTCATTTATCTATCTATAAGAGTACATATGTAAAATTACCTAATTCGTTACACGTTGTTGGCGTAAAATGTTCTTAAGAGAACGAACTTTGTTTATATACTCCGTATCATATATATTGAAATTTATATTATATAATAAATTTTTTGGAAACTTGTATATAATAATGAGGAAAATAAAAGATATGATGGTTATCTAGCCAGCTAGCCACTAGTTATTTCCAACAGACATGGAACGAATCATTGTGAAGTCTATATAAGGGATAATCAACTTCACTTGTTAGTCACCAAAATCATAATAGTAAGTGTTCCTGTGCAACACAATTGTAGAACCACTTACCAAATTTAAAGTTTCACTTAATTAATTAGGAAAGCTTTCTAGGCCGGGTTTCATACAATCATGTTTAGCTAAGTTTGTTAGACACATAATAAACGTTGATTGCCTAACACGTTCGATCATTTGGAAATATGGTAAGGTAAAAGGGTGGTGACAGAAGAGAGTGAGCACACATAGTCATTCTTGCAAATTAGTTAATGATTATATATACATATGCTTGATGCTTGAAGCTACGTAAGCTCACCCTCTATCTGTCACATCCCCTCTCTTCAATTTATGTTCCTTTTATTTTTGTTTGTTTTAATAGCATGAGTTATGAGTTGTATGAGTTATGAGTAATGACTCTATTAATCGAGTCAACAACAAACGTTGATTTATTAGCAACTTGATTGCCGCTTAAATCCTAAATTGAAATTCGAGCAGGTTTAAAACTCATGGAAATTTAATTCTATCATTTCCATGACGTCTCACACATTTTCCTTATTAACCTACTTATTGGCCGGAGGTTCATTCAGAGGCAATCTATCTGTCCATAGAAGTCTAAGAGGGAGGACTTTCTCTATTCGTGAGGTGTTTTACTCTGAGTGGAGAAATAACTTCTCTTTATTTTAGGATAGGAGAATGATTGTCTACATCTTACCTCCCCATACCCCACATATGTGAGATTGGGTTTTGTTGTTGTTGTAATAGCATGAGTTAAAGTTAATTAACAAAAGGGACAATGGCCTAGCTAGCAAAACATATATGACCTTCTGACGATGAGGTTGTGAGTCCAGGTTCAGGGTGGCGGACATATGTATATATTCGTGAAAAAATATATAAATTTGTATTGGGGAGTGCCGAGTGTGAGTTCGTTGTCTTTCTAAAAAAAAATAATACTACGTACGATCTACTAATTAAAGGCAAGAGAATAAGAGGATCGAGGAATGGTGACAGAAGAGAGTGAGCACACATGGGCTTTTCTTGCAAATATTCATATGCTTGAAGCTACGTGTGCTCACCCTCTATCTGTCACCAACCACTCTAATTATATCTCTTGTTCTTCTTATAGGAGCTAGACACAATTTGTTAATTAGCTAATGGTATGTGGCACTCGAGAGGCAATCATTAGAAGTTTCAGTTACCGTTCAATTGAATTGGACTAAATAGAAAAGTAAGGAAAATAAAATTTTGAAAAACAGATGAGAGCTAAAGAATTACTCGTAAACACTGTCAACGGTGAGTCTCAAACCTCTGATTATTAGTCTTCCACTATAGTTATTGATATCGAAAAATGGATGATTTTCTGAAATAAGCTTAAACTTTTTTCTATACACCTTATATATAAAAGTTGTGAAATCCGTCTTATTTAATTGTTTCTCTTATGTTTTTACAGGTTTAATCAATTTCTACCTTTTTTTAATTGATTCTTGATCGACCAAGAGTTTTTTTTTTAGGAAAATATAATTTAGTAAATTCTAAGACTAGATGCATATATGTAACAACCCATTTTATAAAGTATTATTTTATCATTGTATGGTGTTTGTTAACTTGACTTTTGTTAGGAGAAAGGACCATAGTTGCAAGAAAAGGACCAAGGATGCAAAGTAAAAGTTTGGGCATGGACTGAAAGTGTAAATAGGTGTTTAAACACTCTTTTAAGAATCTGGAGAGCAGCTATTATTTCTAAATTGCTGAAATTATTTAGAAAGAGCGAGAGTTGAGAGATAGTGGGAATTCTGGGTAAATCAAACAAGAACCCTTGAAATTTCTTCATGCAAGTTAAATTTTGGGTGTAATCTACCTTCCTAACTCTAGCTTGAGCCATTGGAACCCTAGATTCTCCAATCTTCATCTTCAATTTGTAGGTTTTGTCAGGGCCGGTCCCGAAAATTCGAGTGCCCTGATCGAGAAGAAAAAAAGGGCCCTCTGAAATCAGAATTTCTCGGTTTTGAACCGGTTTTTTTCGACTTTGATTTTTTCCGAGATTTGATTTTTACGTGTTAGAAATTTAGCGGACAATTGCAATATAATTGGGACAGAATGAGTAATTAGTAGTAATATTATTTGCTCATATCAAACTTTCTGGTTGACATTGTGTTATGGTAGTCATGTTTACAAACTTTAGAAGAAATGTAAAAGACTAGTTGTCTCATAGAACACTGAGTTAATTCCATTTATATTGTTTTGTTGTATATTAAAAATTTTAAATGGTGCAATTGCTTAGTCCACTCCACGTATCTGGTTAATGTTACTCGCATGTTTATCGATCAATCCATTTTATGGGTTGAAAATTTTAAATGGTGCAATTGCTTAGTCCACTCCATTTTATGGGTTGAAAATATCTAACAAAAGTTTATAAGTATAAATGCATAATTAAACGATATGTTAAAATTAAGCTAAAAATTTTCTTCTGTATCCCACATCGTTGGGTTTCTAAATAACAATACCCTATAAATTTAAAAGGCGCGATTTAAAAAAAAGAGAAAAAGAAAAGCTTGGATTGATTACTTGGGCTTATTACGTGTTACTAATCCATCGAATCATTTTTATGTATATATAAAAATATATAGGGCCTAACTTAAAATTATTGGGCCCCTAAATTAAAATTATTGGGCCCCTAAAATTAATGGGCTCTGTGCGGTTGTACATCTTGTACACCCTTTGGGCCGGGCCGGGGTTTTGTAACCTAGACTTGAGGTATGAATTATTATTGTTTTTAATTCCAAATTTATATAATTATTTTGGTTGGGTTAGTTTCTAGATGTGGTTTTTAGCTTAATATAAACCCTAATTTGAAATTTTGGTAATTTAGGGTTTGTGGGTTAAAATTTGGTAGTAGTGATGAACTAGTCAAATGGAAAATTTGGTTGGTAACTTGGTAACTTGTATGTTTAAGCTTAAAATGGTAAAAGTCATGTTTGACATAAGACTTTGAAATGGTAAGTTATAATTTGTTAGTTTTGTAATATTATAAGTCTTCTGTTTGGATAAAGTAAAGTTAGAGAAATTGTGAATTTTGTAAAGAAATAAACTTGTACTTGAAAAGCTTGTTTGATAGAGTCTAAACTCTAATGTTGACTACGTTTGACTAAGAGACTTTGTGAAAGTAGGTTATTAATTAGTGAAGTGATGTTTGAGTTGAGAAGACTTATGTAAATAAGTCTTGAGGTTGTTAAAAGATGTCAAAAGTGGGTTTGTGGGTTTGAGAGATAAACCCTAGGTTTTGTTGACCTTATTGACTAAGTGTAGTAGATTTATGATATATTGTATGTGTACCTATTGTTTAGGTAAATTGTGTTTGAGAACAATTGTGTTGACTTCTTGCTTGGAAGTGCTTGTGGGATTGCTTAAATCGAATTTATTGCTTGGAATCAAGTTGCGTACAATGTGCATATATTGTTGATAGATATAATTGTGGTATGCAAATTGTGATATGGTTGGAACTCATGGTACATTGAAAGATGTACAATGGGTTGCCGGCGTCGGGGACACATTTTGATGGTAATTGGAACTCATGGTACATTGAAAGATGTACAATGGGTTTCCGGCATTGGGACGCATTTTGATGGTATTTTGACATTGAGAACGCCCCTTGTCTAGGACATCGGGGATGTCAATGGGACTCGCTTCTTGTCGGGGACAAAGCAAGGACCTAGCTTGGTACGTGGTGCAATTTGTATAATGACTGTATGCGGTTTATGTAATTACTATTAAATGTATTTAATGATATGTGCATATTGTATTCACTAAGCGTTTTGCTTACTCGTTGTTGTTCAACCTTTTTATAGATTTCAGTTTGTGCAAGGGAATAGTAAGGACATGACGTTTATCGAGTTGTTATGATCATAGTTGTGGGAATGAAGACTAGACTTTGCACTTCATGGAATTGATTGTAGTTCTTTTGGATGGGTAGTAATTACCTTATAACTTATGCTCTAGATATCTAGTCTTTTGGTAAAGAAGTGTCAAATGGGTCAAGTTTGTCACATGATTTTGTAACGGTTCGGTCTAATATTAAATGTTGATTGATTATCGCGTAAATTTAATGGAAGTGTTGGTTTAAATGTAATTGAAATGAACTATGTTTTGGTTAAACGGCAGGTGTCGAAATGGGTCTTTGGAAACGGGTCAAAGGTGTCATCTGAAAGTTGAGTGTCACCTGAAAGTTTAGTGTCACCTGAAAGTTTTAAAGGAAAGGTGTTACCTGGAACTATGGTGTCACCTGGAAAAAAATTGTCGTTTTTCTAAAAATGGATCAAGGTCGTTTCAATATAGCATTGTTATAAACAATCCAGACTATAATCCTCTAAAATGAAGTAGTGTATGTTAGATTAATCGGTCGTTGGTGACTTGGTCTCCAAATGTAGTCGGGAAAATCGGTGATAGGTTACCATATCATTGTTAGCAAATCATTATATTGTTCGCCCATGTTAGTCGTTTACCTATTATGACAAAATTGCACAATTGGTCCCTCATCTTTGTCTTAAACAACGCATGTGACACTTAACTATTTTTTTGACCTAGGTGAGCCTCATCTTTCGAATTTTGACAGGGATGACTCTGTGTGTAACTTCTGCTAGTTTTCCACCGTTAAGTTTTGTCACGTGCCATGAGGAAAAATTTGTCCAGTTTATTTAAAACCGTAAGTTTTTTTATCATCCAAAAGAATTACTAAAAACCATCATCATTTTATGTGATTTTGCTTCATCCTCATGAGTGCAAAAAGTGTTTTTTGTTCATTAAAGCTACTAGACTTATCATTCTCAAACAAAATTGAAATCATTCCAACAATTAGCCTTTCATTTAAACAATATGCGAAAACTTCAACATATGAGGATCCAAATATTTCGTCTTGCAAGAACACATGTTATTTATCAAATTCATCTCCTGAGTTTTTTTTTTGAATTCAATGTAAATTAGTGAGCGGTGTTTGATAAACATTAAAAATTGAGACGTGTTTGAGTTTTATCTCTTTTGTAGCTTCGATGTTTTATATTTAAGTTGTTCGTTAATTTGAGGCTCTAAAAAATCATTAATATGTTGATTACCTTTCCTTTATGGTTTAACAAGTGATGGAATTACAATGCAGAACTAAATAAACTGGATGAATCTGCCTTCACGCTATCTGTACGTGACAACTTAACGGTGGAAAACTAACATAAGTTACACACAAGGTCATTTGTGTCAAAATTCGAAAGATGATGGTCATCTAGGTCAAAAAATAGTTAAGTGTCACATGCGTTTTTTAAGACAAAGTTGAAGGACCAACCGCACAATTTTGTCCCTATTATGATTGTATCCGGCCTAGCCCATTGTGTAGCTTGCATTGTTGTAAAAAACTAGATTACTCCCCGATTACTCATTTCAAGAGCAGTCCGTTTCGATTTTCAAAAATTCGTTTAATTATCCGGTCAACGTCGATTGATGGGTCAAATTGAATTTGGTAATCAAAGTCTGTCAATGTCAAAATTGGTCAACATTCTAACATGAATTTATACTAGAACTTTAAAGTTTTTGTACAAAATGAACAATTTTAGACAATTATTTTAAAGTTTATTTATGTTTATGGTTTTTTCTATATTTAATATTTAAATATATAAAGTACAATTCAATTAATCATTCCAAAGTCTCAACCGATTAAGCCCTGAATAGCGAATTTTGCAACCTTGGTAGCTTGTATTACGTTAGATTTATTGAAAACTATAAGAATAGAGAAGATAATGGTTATTATTTATCAATTGCTAGTTACTGAAAACTATAAAATCTTCTGCCGTTCAAAAAAAAAAAAAAGTTACTGAAACTTAGTCGGGAAAAAAAGATCAAACAGTTTGTTTTTTTTTTTCAAAAAAATAAGTAAAAAATACTACGAAGTATGTAACAAGATATTTTCAACAAAAGATGAAAGAACTAAAACAAATACAACCAATCAAATAAAAAGGCTCACAACTAGAAAACAATATAAACCAAAACCGCTAGCTAACACAACAAAAAATCGAGCATCTATGCAGCACAAACCGAACACAAAATACAAACCAACCAAGCAAACACTAAACACCAAACTCACCAAACCAAATAACCTAACACAAACAATAAACTAAAGCAAAACCACATAAGGCAAAAACTAACTAGCACCACACAAACAAAATATAAATCTGCACAACAACGATCATAGAAAAAATAAAACCCCGTCAATACAATACAAGCTAATAAAGCTTATTTTCGGCCTTTAGGACCCGTTCTATGCACCTTACAGTCGACTTTGTCAAGATTAACCACCTTCTTCAACATGGACTCAAATGAATATGATAACATGTTAGACGACTTGTTACTAATAAGCGTAGCTAAAGTAGGAGTGTCTCGTCAGAATGTGGCCATGTTTGGCACCATGCTAGCTGAGCTATCTTCTATTGGGTTGGGAGCGCAAGATGATAGTTGTGTTTGGTCCATCGCTTCTGATGGAATTTTTGCAGTAAATTAAACAAGATCTCATATAGATAACATGTTACTTCCTTCATTATCTCCTGCAACGTTTTGTTGCAAAGTGATTCCTCGAAAAGTTAATATTTTAATGTGGCGTTTAGGTATCAATAGGTTGCCTACACAATTAAATTTATCGGTGCGCGGTTTGGAAATAAGTTATATACCGTGTCCTGTTTGTTCGAATAATATTGAATCACAAGACCATATTTTCTTTCATTGTGAAGTGGCAGATCATATTTGGGTTAAAATTAGAAGATGGGTTGATTGCAACATGCTGGTATCTAATTCCTTGTCAGATTGGATGCTTTGGTTCGAGCATTAAAGTGGTTCTGAAGAAGTCAAGAACAATGTCTATGCTATCGTTGCGGTGTGTTTTTAGTTTCTTTAGAGACATTGGAATGGAGTAGTCTTCTATAATTTGACGGTGCAAAAATCCAAACTTTTTTATTCTACTTGTATTTTTTCGTATCATTGGATTAGATTTAGAGGAAATGTAATATTTCTTGGGCCGTTTGGCTAATGAACCCATTGTAATTGTGTGGTTGTGACAGCTCTAGAATCTTTCTGGAGGGTCGTTGTTTAATATATTTTGGCCGTTGATAAAAAGTAGAAGAAATAAGATCATGTTTCGCCAAACCCGAAAAGAAACCTTGGTCCTTAGGTATTATTTTCAAACTCAATCTCCTAATCGTAATCTCGTAAGGAATAGTCACAGTCATCGACCACCAACTTCTTTTTGTTCTTAACCTTAGATTTAATCCCCTAACTACCTAACACGACACCGTTATTGTTGGACGAAGCCGCCTTCGAATTGACATGAAATTGACACACACATCAATCACCATGACAAACATTTATCGCATGATTTACCACGTCATGGGAAGTTAACTGAATCGAATACCCGCATACACCGAATGTGTACCCAACACAGGATCAAGAGTAGAAGCATTGCCCAAAAAAGAGCATGATCTGAAGAAGCATTCAAAAAACAATTCGAGATAAGTCCTCACCCACCTAAAAAACTTTGCAACCGCCACAAACTACCTCACACTCCACCACAACATCCTCTTCCTCTTCAATTCTAACCAATTTAACTTCATGATCGGGTCCTACTTCTTGGAGAGCAGCTTTATAAGAGGCATATTGCTTCGCTTATACCTCAGAAGTTAAAACAAGAGGCAGAAAAGTCCGAGTTCAAGACGTCATTTGCAACAATTAGTATGATTTAATAGTTATTATTAGTTCTCTAGTTAACTATATATAAAGGGAGGTGATCCTCACACACAACTTTTTGATCCATGTACACTTTTGTCTCATATATTTACAGTTATAAACCTGAATTAATCTAGGAAGTTGAACTTATATTATTATTATAAGTATAATTAAGGGTATAATAGGTAATTAGGTGTACATGTGTAGTGACCCGAACTTTTCTATGTTTATATATATTAAATGAAATTGATTTTTACATGATTAAATATTTCCAACATGTTAAGCAATCAAACTTGTTAAGACTTGATTATTTGAAATGAGTTTCATGTAGACAATTGACCACCCAAGTTCACCGGCAATTCACGAACGTTAAAACTTGTAAAAATGACATGACGATATATATATGGATATACATATTGTTAACATGAGATTATGATAAGTAAGTATCTCCATAAGTATATTAACAATGAGTTATATACATAAAAACAAGACTACTAACTTAAGGATTTCGAAACGAGACATATATGTAACGATTATCGTTGTAACGACATTTAAATGTATATATATTATATTAACATATATTAATATATCATAATATCATGATAATATAATAATTTAACATCTCATTAGATATAATAAACAATGGGTTAACAATATTAAATGAGATCGTTAACTTAAAGGTTTCAAAACAACACTTACATGTAACGACTAACGATGACTTAACGACTCAGTTAAAATGTATATACATGTAGTGTATTTAGATGTATTAATATACTTTTGGAAGACTTCAAGACATATATCAAAATACTCATACTTAACGAAAATGGTTACAGTTACATTTCCATTCTTTTTTTATCAAGAATTCTAGTCGTATTCATACCCGTATTATACACAGCTTTTAGACGTACTTACTATGGGTATATACCAATAGGAACTAGCATGGGATTCCACTCTTGATTATGTCATACATGACTAATCAATTTTAACTTTTACCATGAACTAGTCAACTAATTAGAACTCCTTTTAACCCCACTCACCACTCACCACTTACCACTCATCATTCACTCCATTTCACTTCCAATTCTCTTTCTAATTCTCTCTCAACACACACACACACACACACACACTTATGAACGAATTTTTCCAGTAGCTAATCATCATCTTCATCAAAAATTACTTCAAGAATCAAGCTATAATCATCTTAGGAAGAACACTTCAAGAACACTTCGAAAATCCTTTCAAGTTTACTAGTTTACATCCAAGCTTTCTAATCCATTCCAAGTAATCATCTAAGATCAAGAAACCTTTATTATTTACAGTAGGTTATCTTTCTTATTCAAGGTAATAATCATATTAAAACTTTGATTCAATTTCTATAACTATAAACTATCTTAATTCGAGTAAAAATCTTACTTGAACTTGTTTTTGTGTCATGATCCTACTTCAAGAACTTTCAAGCCATCCAAGATCCTTTGAAGCTAGATCATTTCTTGTCACTTCTAGTAGGTTTACCTACTAAACTTAAGGTAGTAATGATGTTCATAACATCATTCGATTCATACATATAAAACTATCTTATTCAAAGATTTAAACTTGTAATCACTAGAACATAGTTTAGTTAATTCTAAAATTGTTCGAAAATAAAGTTAATCCTTCTAACTTGACTTTTAAAATCAACTAAACACATGTTATATATCTATATGATATGCTAACTTAATGATTTAAAACCTGGAAAAACAAAAAACACCGTAAAACCGGACATACGCTGTCGTAGTAACACCGCGGGCTGTTTTGGGTTTGATAATTAAAAACTATGATAAACTTTGATTTAAAATTTGTTCTTCTGGGAAAATGATTTTTCTTATGAACATGAAACTATATCCAAAAATCATGGTTAAACTCAAAGTGGAAGTATGTTTTTCAAAATGGTCATCAAGACGTCGTTCTTTCGACTAAAATGACTACCTCTTACAAAAATGACTTGTAACTTATATTTTCGACTATAAACCTATACTTTTTATGTATAGATTCATAAAATATAGTTCAATATGAAACCATAGCAATTTTATTCACTCAAAACGGATTTAAAACGAAGAAGTTATGGGTAAAACAAGATTGGATATTTTTTTGATTATTGTAGCTACGGGAAATATTGTAACAATTCTATACAAATCATAACTTAACAAACTTATATTGTATTATTCATATATTCTAATATATATTATGTAATCTTGGGATACCATAGACACGTATACAATGTTTTGACATATCATATCGACCCATCTATATAATATATTTTGGAACAACCATAGACACTATATATGCAGTAATGTTAGAGTTAGCTATACAGGGTTGAGGTTGATTCCAAAATAATATATATAGTTTGAGTTGTGATCTAGCCTGAGGCTTGTATACACTGGGTCGTGGATTGATCCAACATAATTTATATTTATTTCTGTACATCTAACTATGGACAACTAGTTGTAGGTTATTAACGAGGACAGCTGACTTAATAAGCTTAAAACATTATAATGTATTAAAAAATGTTGTAAATATATTTTGAGCATACTTTGATATATATGTACATATTTGTATAGGTTCGTGAATCGACCAGTGGCCAAGTCTTACTTCCCGACGAAATAAAAATCTGTGAAAGTGAGTTATAGTCCCACTTTTAAAATCTAATATTTTGGGATGAGTGATAATGCTAAAAACGAACATATATTTCATAGCATTATTCCTCAAGAAAGACAAGCTTTTAGTTGCAATTGTTCTATTTACAAGTGATATTCGTTTAAATAATAAAAGGTGAAGACAAAAGACAGATTCGATTAATTGAAGACGCAAACGACCAAAAAGCTCAAAAGTACAAAATACAATCAATAAGGTTCCAATTATTGATAAAAAACGTCTCAAAATTACAAGAGTACAAGATTCAAAACGCAAAGTACAAGATATTAAATTATTTGCAAGGACGTTCGAAAATCCGGAACCGGGACCAGAGTCAACTCTCAACGCTCGACGCAACGGACTAAAAATTTCAAGTCAGCTATGCACATGAATATAATATAATATATAATTAATTCTTAAAATTAATATATATATTATATTATATTTAAAAACCGTCGGCATAAAAAAACAAAGACTTTTGAGTCTCCCCAGCTGGCCATGCGATCGCATGGCCTGGAAGGCATAAATCCATGCGATCGCATGGTGCACAGTTCCAGCCCACATGCTTATAAAAATCGAGCTTTGGTGTAACACAAAACACATCTTTTTCTATCTCTCAATATATCTATACGTAATATTTATATTTATATTTTAATTTTAATTTTAATTTTAATTTTAAATTTAATTTTAAATCCTAATAATAAGGGTATGTTAGCGAATGTTGTAAGGGTGTAAGTCGAAATTCTGTCCGTGTAACGCTACGCTATTTTTAATCATTGTAAGTTATGTTCAACCTTTTTACATTAATGTCTCGTAGCTAAGTTATTATTATGCTTATTTAAAACGAAGTAATCATGATGTTGGGCTAATTACTAAAATTGGGTAATTGGACTTTGTACCATAATTGAGGTTTGGACAAAAGAACGACACTTGTGGAAATTAGACTATGGGCTATTAATGGGCTTTATATTTGTTTAACTAAATGATAGTTTGTTAATTTTAATATAAAGATTTATAATTGGACGTCCCTATAAATAACCATATACACTCAATCGGACACGATGGGCGGGATATTTATATGTACGAATAATCGTTCATTTAACCGGACACGGGAATGGATTAATAGTCACTAGAATTATTAAAACAGGGGTGAAATTATGTACAAGGACACTTGGCATAATTGATAACAAAGTATTAAAACCTTGGGTTACACGCAGTCGACATCCTGGTGTAATTATTAAACAAAGTATTAAAACCTTGTTACAGTTTAAGTCCCCAATTAGTTGGAATATTTAAGTTCGGGTATAAGGATAATTTGAAGAGGACACTCGCACTTTATATTTATGACTGATGGACTGTTATGGACAAAAACCAGACGGACATATTAAATAATCCAGGACAAAGGACAATTAACCCATGGGCATAAAACTAAAATCAACACGTCAAACATCATGATTACGGAAGTTTAAATAAGCATAATTCTTTTATTTCATATTTAATTTCCTTTATTTTATATTTAATTGCACTTCTAATTATCGCACTTTTATTTATTGTTATTGTATTTAATTGCACTTTTAATTATCGTACTTTTTAATTATCGCAAGTTTATTTTATCGCACTTTTATTTATCGCAATTTCATTATCGTTATTTACTTTACATTAAGTCTTGCATTTATTTTTAATTTTGGTTTTAACTGCGACTAAAGTTTTAAAATCGACAAACCGGTCATTAAACGAAAAAAAACCTCCCTTTATAATAATAATATTACTTATATATATTTGTATTTTTATAAATTTAAACTAATATAGCGTTAAGCTTTGTTTAAAGATTTTCCCTGTAGAACGAACCGGACTTACTAAAAACTACACTACTGTACGATTAGGTACACTGCCTATAAGTGTTGTAGCAAGGTTTAAGTATATCCATTCAATAAATAAATAAATATCTTGAGTAAAATTGTATCGTATTTAATAGTATTTCCTTATAAAATATAAGCTATTTTATATACACCTCGCAGAACATCAAGTATTTTTGGCGCCGCTGCCGGGGAACTTTCTTGCTTAAAAGCCGGAAGCGCAACGCTAATATATATATATATATAAAAAAAAGATTTTTCTTTTTAGTTTACTTTTATAAAAAAAATACGCTTTTGTAAAAAAAATACGTTTTAATATATTCGAAAATATAAAAAGAAAAACAAAAATATAAATATTTTTAAGAGTTTGTTAAATATTTAAGTTCTATAAAAATTTCTTTATATTTATTTTATAAAAATATAAGTTTTATTTAATATATAAAAATATATTATATAAATATTTAAAACAGAAAAAATAAACACAGCAATATAAAAAAAAAAAAAAATAAAACATTCGGCCTTCTACTGTAGCAGCCCGTAACCTGGCCCAAAATCCTGGCTCATGCGATCGCATGAGCCCGAAGGTATAAACTCATGCGATCGCATGAGATCGTCTGACACGCCACAGTTTACCCTAATTCAGCATTTATTACGGGTATTATTTATTATTATTAATTTAAAACCCTAATTAGGTTATATATATTATATTATTTAGTTTAGTTATTTTATTATTTGTATTATTTAGTTTAATTAGTTTAATTAATTTATAAAATTAATAGTTTTATAAAATAAATAATATAAAAATAATATTTTTATAAAAATTGTAATTTTTGCAACTTTTAGTATATTTTTATAATTTGTTCCTTTTTATTCATTTTAGCGTAATTTTTGTATTTTTCGCTCATTTTTAGTTTTAAAATATAGTTTTTGCCATAGTTATTTATAGATTTTTAGGCCTTGCCGTAAAATCCCTTAAGTGCTTTTTCTTTAGACTAAGATTTAAGTGCTTTAGAATTTTGCGACGCCTTTTTAAGTTTTAGTACCTTTTTAAGATATTGCCATTTGGGATATAGTTTTACTTGTAAGCTTTAATATTTTTAGACGCCTTTTACCTATGTATCAATTATCATTCCAATTAGTAATCTCAATTTGCGATTATAATTTTAAGTTAGTGATAGTAATAAGGTTGGATTAGTCGAGTGTTTTTAAGTTCTATAAGTCATTTTTTCTTTCTTATTTTTCGACGCCTTTTATTTTTCAACCTTTTTCGACGCGCTCTTTTTCTTTCTTATTTCTCGTCATTCTAGTTTTTAGGACATAGATTTTTTTTTTCTACTTCTTATCTATACTTCTTAAAATTACGAAATTTTATTTTAAGTGGTTAAATTGATAGACATCAAAATTTTCTAGGTTCGTAGTAATAGTTGGATTTGTACGTGGACTGGGTTATTGGAGCCAAACAGTCCTCAATTATATTGAGACCAAACGAATCCTGCCCCTCTGCTGCATCTTTTGGCTATTCGAAACGTGGGCAAAATCAGAAAAGTCTATTAATTGGATAACTTATATAATTTTTTCTTTCCTTTTAAAGACTAATAGGATATTCAGTGAATGTACCGAGCAAGACGTTCACCACCTTTTGTACGTTCACCACCTGTAACTAGATCAAGACATCTAGCAAATATTACCGCCGTTGATTTTTCTTTAGAATCGTCATCCAGTCAACCAAGTACTCCAGTTCAAATTTCCGATAATCCATTTTTTGAACCCGACCTCACAATTGAGAATCCGGAGAATATTCAGGGACGATTCATAGATCCTGAACCATTAAATTTTCCTCCGGAACCACCAATCATTCAAACAGAGATTGTTGAGGAACGAACCATTAAATCAGAATCCTCTAGTGATTCCGATTCAACAAATTCAATTATGGAGAATCTGGAACCTTTAAGTATGAAAGACCGAATGAGAGCTAAACGTACTGGCCAAGGTCACGCAATTACTCATCCTGACATTAATGCGCCAGATTATGAAATCAAAAGACAAATTCTACACATGGTGACTAATCAATGCCAATTTAGTGGTGCGCCGAAGGAAGATCCAAATGAACATCTTCGTACCTTTAATAGGATCTGTACACTATTTAAAATTCGAGAAGTGGAGGATGAACAGATATATCTCATGTTATTTCCCTGGACTTTAAAGAGAGAAGCCAAATATTGGTTGGAATCGTTACCTGAAGGGGCGATTGATACATGGGACGTTTTAGTTGAAAAATTTCTTAAACAATTCTTTCCGGCATCTAAAGCCGTAAGACTTCAAGGAGAAATTGTTACGTTCACACAGAAGCCAAATGAAACTCTATATGAGGCGTGGACAAGATTTGGAAAGTTATTAAGAGGATGTCCGCAGCATGGTTTAGACACCTGTCAAATAGTACAAATATTCTACCAAGGATGCGACATCACTACAAGGAAAGATATCGACATAGCAGATGGTGGTTCTATTATGAAGAAAATCGAAACTGATGCTTACAAAATTATTGATAACACTGCTTCCCACTCACATGAGTGGCACCAAGAAAAAGATATTGTTAGATCATCTAAAGCAGCTAGAGCCGATTCTAGCCATGACTTAGATTCCATTTCCGCAAAGATAGATGTTGTCGAGAGACGAATGGAAAAGATGACTAAAGATATCCACTCAATACGAATTAGTTGTGAGCAGTGTGGAGGACCACATTTGACAAAAGATTGTCTCAGTATTGAATTAACAATGGAACAAAGAGAGAATGTTTCATATCTAAACCAAAGGCCTGGAAATAATTATCAGAATAATTATCAACCGCCAAGACCGATCTACAATCAAAACCAGAATTATAATCGAAATATTCCATACAACAACCAACAAGGTCCTAACAATCAACAAGTATCCAATAATACTTACAATCAGCAAAGACCTAATTTTCAAAACAAACCACCACAAACCGATGATAAAAAGCCGAATTTAGAAGATATGATGACGAAGCTAGTTGAAACTCAAACACAGCTTTTCACATCTCAAAAACAAACTAATGAACAAAATGCTCAAGCATTTAGAAATCAACAAGCTTCTATTCAAAACTTGGAACAAGAAGTAAGTAACCTAGGAAGGTTAATAGGTGAAAGAAAATCGGGAAGTCTACCTAGTGATACAAATGCTAACCCCCGGAATGAAACAGCTAAAGCCATTACCACAAGAAGTGGTACAACACTTAAACCACCTGAAATACCTGTAACTTCTGATGAAGCTATTCCTACTCCACAAGAACCACAACCTGAACAAGATAAGGACAAAGAACCGGTAGTTGAAAAGGTTAATGAAGATAACACAGTTAAGGCTAAACCTTATGTTAAACCATACCAACCACCACTTCCTTACCCGAGTAAAATGAAGAAAGAGAAACTTGAAGCCGAGCAATCCAAATTCTTGGATATGTTTAAACAGATAAATGTAAATCTTCCTTTCATTGATGTGATTTCAGGAATGCCTAGATATGCTAAATTCTTGAAAGATCTAATCTCAAATAGAAAGAAAATGGAAGAACTCTCGGCTGTTACTATGAATGCTAATTGTTCAGCAGTGCTGTTGAATAAGATACCAGAAAAATTATCTGATCCAGGAAGTTTCACAAATCCATGTTTTCTGAGTAGTCTTAGTTCAATAAAAGCATTGGCAGACTTAGGTGCTAGTATAAATTTAATGCCGTATTCACTATACACTAAACTAGACCTTGGAGAATTGAAATCAACAAGAATAAGTATACAACTAGCCGATAGATCAATAAAATATCCTAGAGGGATAATGGAAAACATGCTAGTTAAAGTTGGTACTTTAGTATTTCCAGTAGATTTTGTTGTTCTGGACATGGAAGAAGATTCTCAAGTTCCTCTCATATTAGGAAGACCATTCTTAAACACGGCTAAAGCAATGATAGATGTGTTCAGTAAGAAATTAACCTTAATTATAGAGGACGAGAGTGTTACCTTTTCAGTTGATAGAGCAATGCAACAATCGCAATCTGCAGATGATACATGTTATTATATTCAAACTATAGATTCACATGCAGAATTGTTAGAAGAATTTCCAGAATTACAAGGAATAGGAGAATGTTCTTTAGGAGAAGGTAATGAACCAATTGATGAAGCTGAAATGTTAGCTACACTAATAGCTAATGGATATGAACCAACAACAGAAGAAATTCAAATGCTAAAAGAAGAAGACAGATATCGATATAAATCATCGATAGAAGAACCACCGACATTAGAATTAAAGCCACTTCCAAACCATTTGGAATACGCTTATTTACATGGTGAATCTGAATTACCTGTAATAATATCGTCTTCTCTTACTGAAAATGAAAAATCACAACTCATTTCTGTGTTGAAAGCTCATAAACCAGCCATTGAATGGAAGATTCATGATATTAAAGGAATAAGTCCTTCGTATTGCACACATAAAATCCTTATGGAAGAAGGTCATAAAACGTATGTGCAATGCCAACGAAGACTAAATCCGAATATGCAAGATGTAGTTAAAAAAGAAATTATTAAACTGCTAGATGCAGGTTTAATTTATCCAATCTCTGATAGTCCATGGGAAAGCCCAGTTCAATGCGTGCCTAAGAAGGGTGGCATGACTGTCATTACAAATGAAAAAAATGAGCTTATTCCTACAAGGACTGTAACAGGATGGCGTGTGTGTATTGATTATAGAAAATTAAATGACGCCACCAGAAAAGATCAATTTCCCTTACCTTTTATTGATAAAATGTTGGAAAGATTAGCCGGAAACAGTTACTATTGTTTTCTTGATGGATTTTCCGGATATTTTCAAATTCCAATAGCACCCGAAGATCAAGAGAAAACCACGTTCATGTGCCCTTATGGTACTTCTGCTTACAAACGCATGCCATTTGGACTTTGCAACGCCCCTGCAACCTTTCAAAGGTGCATGATGGCGATTTTTCACGACATGATAGAAGAATGCATGGAAGTTTTCATGGATGACTTTTCAGTCTTCGGTGATACTTTTGAATCATGTCTAGTTAATCTGGAACGAATGCTTATTAGATGCGGACAATCAAATCTAGTACTTAATTGGGAGAAATGCCATTTCATGGTTAAAGAAGGCATCGTTCTTGGTCATAAAATTTCAAAGGAAGGAATTGAAGTGGATAGAGCTAAAGTAGATGTAATTGCTAAACTTTCACATCCCATTAATGTTAGAGGAGTTAGGAGTTTTGTAGGGCATGCCGGTTTTTACCGACGTTTCATAAAAGATTTTTCTAAAATTGCCACTCCTATGAATAAACTCCTAGAAAAGGATGCTCAATTCATCTTTTCAGATGAATGCATCAAATCTTTTAATATTCTTAAAGAGAAACTCACTAATGCGCCGATCATGATAACACCAAATTGGAATCTACCGTTTGAACTAATGTGCGATGCAAGTGATTTTGCAATGGGAGCCGTTTTAGGACAAAGGATTGAAAAACGATTTCAACCTATATATTATGCTAGTAAGATGTTACAAGGAGCACAAACGAATTACACAACTACTGAAAAAGAACTCCCTGCTATTGTCTTTGCTTTTGACAAATTTCGTTCATATCTCATTCTAGCAAAAACGGTGGTCTATACCGACCATTCTGCTCTTAGATACCTATTTTCGAAACAAGATGCCAAACCAAGATTAATCCGTTGGATCTTACTCTTACAAGAGTTCGATATTGAAATCCGAGATAAAAGAGGAGCAGAAAATCTCGCCGCCGATCATCTTTCTCTTCTTGAAAATCCCGAATTAGAAGTTCTAAATGAATAGGCCATACAAGACAACTTTCCTAATGAATATCTATTGAAGATAGATTATAATGAAATTCCATGGTTTGCAGACTATGCAAACTACTTAGTACGTGGATTCCTTGAAAAAGGATTGTCGTACCAAAAACGAAAGAAATTCTTCAGTGATATAAAACACTATTTCTGGGAAGATCCACATTTGTTTAAAAGTTGTCCCGATGGAATAATACGCCGATGTGTATTCGGAGATGAAGCTAGTAAAATTTTAAACCATTGTCACACAGGACCAACAGGAGGGCATTATGGGCCGCAACTAACAGCAAGAAAAGTTTATGATGCTGGATTCTATTGGCCTACAATTTACAAAGACGCACACCTTCTTTGCAAATCCTGTGATGCTTGTCAAAGGGCCGGAAAAATAAGTCAACGTGATGAAATGCCACAAAATGTCATTCAAGTATGTGAAATATTTGACATTTGGGGTATTGACTTTATGGGTCCATTTCCAAAATCTCATAATAATCTATATATTCTCGTAGCCATTGATTATGTATCTAAATGGGCGGAACCACAAGCTCTCCCAACTAACGATGCACGAGTTGTAGTCAACTTTTTAAAACGTCTTTTTGCAAGGTTTGGAACGCCGAAAGCTTTAATAAGTGATCGGGGAACTCATTTTTGTAATAATCAACTTGAGAAAGTTCTTAAAAGATATGGAGTAACTCATAAAATCTCCACTGTATATCATCCACAAACAAGTGGACAAGTTGAAAATACCAACCGAGCTTTAAAACGTATTCTAGAGAAAACCGTAGGATCAAATCCGAAGGAATGGTCCATTAAGTTGGAGGATGCACTCTGGGCTTTTAGAACAGCCTACAAAACTCCAATTGGAACCACACCTTTCAAACTCGTTTATGGAAAAGCATGTCATCTTCCAGTAGAAATTGAACACAAAGTATTTTGGGCTTTGAAGACATGTAATCTTGATTTACATGAAGCTGGACGTCTACGATTAACTCAACTAAACGAATTAGAAGAATTAAGACAAGAAGCATACGAAAATTCGTTAATCTATAAGGAAAGAACGAATAAATAGCATGATAAAAGAATGTGTGGGGAGAATCAAGTCTTTAAAGGATAATATGTATTTCTGTTAGAGTTAGATTGTCTGTTTTCATGTAGTTCTCGAAAATGGAACCCGAATGGTCTTTCCCTAGCAGACCCTAAAGAACTAGTCTTCTCCCCCCATTCTGAATTTTTATTTCTTTTTAGGTTTTTACGAAATGAAGGCTGCCTGTGAACTAAACCATGGTCTAATGCTACACGCTTTGATCACTAAACGTAATAATGACACACTTCCGAGTGAACTAGTATCAGTAATCAGAGAAAGATTGGATGGAGTAAGAAAAGAATCCAGATGCGAAGATAATAAGTTACAATTTGATAAAGGAAAATCAAAATCCGCAGCGAAAAGAAGAGCACGACACCTTGAAAGATGTCACAAATGCGGAAAATGGTCACATGGAGGTAAATGTTCAAATAATCAAACCTATTCAAACACCGAATTTGTTAATTTATGCAGAGACGGACCGTTCATATGTTTAGAAGAAAAAACACTGAATGCTCGAGGTTACGCCTATGTAGCTATGGAAAACCAAAAAAACCGACTATCTTATGAATGTGATAGATCATATAACTAAGAATACTATCTTACAGGTAAGTCTGTACAGTTTTTATTTTTTTTATTTTTATTTTTAATCTTTTGATAATAAACGCTAATTTGTTCGCTATAAAGTATTAAATTGGTATTGAATAAAATTAGGTTTGGCGACCGAAATTATTGATATCATTCAAAAATTTATTACATCACTGCGAAATTTAACGTTTATTCTTAAGGTATAAATATCTTTAATCAATCAACCCAAAATATTTCAAAAATTCGTCATGAGTTAAATTAGGTCATGGAACCAAAATTACTTTACCGAAAAGAGGGGCGTATATTTTTGATAATATTTGATTGATTAAAGTGGGATAAAAGCCAAAAAGATTTTTAATTTTATTTTTACCATGTTTTAAAATTAATATATAAAAATTAAAATAATGTTGTAAACTTTTTAAAATTAATATATTTAAAATTATAAATATTTGAAAAATTAATCTTTTTAATATAAGTTTGTATGTATAAAAATAAAAATATAATATAAGTTTGGTGTGAATTTTTAATTTTATGCATTTTAAATTTAAGTTTGGTGTTAATTTAAAAACAAAAATTTACTTTATTTCGCTAAGTTAAAAATATGTTTTTTAAAATTCGTCGTGAGTTGAAGACTAGGTCGTTGAACCGAAATTGCTTTACCCGAGGGAGGGACGAGAACTTTTATTATCATTATTTTTAATCTTATTGAATTAAAGTATGCCAAAAACATTAAAAAACCCAAAAATCTTTACTTTTAAAAACCGCGCTTTGATTTGACAAATTTTAAAATTATGTCGAGTTACAGACTAGGACATCGATCCGAAACGCCCTTATCCTAAAAAGAAACAAATTTTTAAAATTTTATTAATTTTATGTTTTATTAAGAATAAGGTTTTATATAAAATAAAATAAAAAACCTGAAAGTACTGTACCCGGAACCCCATGCGATCGCATGGGGTTTACTCTTCAACCTCATGCGATCGCATGAGGCTGGATTTCAGGCCAGTTTGATAAAAAGAACAGCTCGCTGTTCTGCACAAAAAACACACACACATATACGAACCAACCCTAAAATCACCTCTAAAATTCGCAATTTTCCACCGTAATTCGTCATTTTTCTTGCTCTAATCATGCCTAGATTCTCATTCTTCAGCAAAATGGTAAAAATTACACCCCTAAACTCTATAAATTCCTAGTTTTTGTGATAATTACCAATTTTTTACCTAATGCAATTTTGTTAATTTCTAGTGTAATTAGTGTTAAATTGTTAGTATTTTATGCATGTATAACCTAGATTGATGCTATTTAACATGATTTGAAGCCAAAAACTTCAAAATTTTTAAAAATCTAGGGTTTGTGTTCTTGAGTAATTTGGGGCTTTTTGATATAAACAGGTTATGGCCGATTTTTGTCATGAATTATTGCTAAATTGAGTAGTGTAACATGTTTAGATAGTTAAATGATCCAAACATTGATCCTAAACATGATTTTTAGAGATTAAAGTGGACTTTTTAAGTCCAAAATTCATGAACTTGATTAATTTGATATATTTGCCATTTGAGACTTGTTTAATTATTAGTAATGACTATTTTGACATGTTATTTGAGTTAAATGCTTATGAATTTTGTATACATTTTCATATATGCTTATTTGAAAAGTGTAGAATTGTGAAAAATTGTGAAAATGTGTATAAGTTTAATTTTGATTTAACATGTTATAGTGATTGTTTTAAGTTGTTATTTTGCTAACACTAATGCATATTTGGATGCACAAATTTTGTGTTTAATGTGTTTTGCAGAAATCCGATACGGGAGGTTCAGGAGCATCATCATCTAGACGACCAGCACCAGCACCAGAACCAGAACCAGAAATGCAACACGAACAAGAACAACAACAAGAACAACAACAACAGCCTGATCAGCACGTACCTTATTATGATCCAGTACAGTTTGTTGATGAATTCATAGTATTCCCAATGAGGCCGCCAGTAGAATTCCCAACGATTCCTGAGCACACTCTGCATCCTAATCTAAGATTTGATAGGAAATGGAGAGATTACGAGACATATCAAAGGAACAAATTCAAATTAGTAACAAAAAATGTAGAGGTGCCAAGGGTAATCGATTGGGCCCCTTTGGAAACGGTCCATCTAGCTGACCGTGTTAGACAGCTTTTGGTACAAAGGTATGGCAGTTCTTCTTTTACAGATTGGGAACGTCTTTTCACCATTCGTAGACCTGTATATAAGGAATGGTGTGTTGAGTTGATGAGTACTGTATCACTTGATACAAATATAGTTAGAATAGATGATAGAAGATTTCTTAGGTTTATCCTTGGCGGTAGGATGTACAGAATGTCCATGCTGGACATGGCCAGGGCCTTACAGATATATACTCCTGGTGAGTTGCTATTACCCGATTGTACATATTTGATTCATTATGGTGAAAGGGTAGATAGTAACTTTGACGCTGACGCCATTTGGAGGCGTATGTCACATTTTGATGTTTTTACACGAGCAGGAGGACACTCCTATACACATATTGACAGAGCCGAGCTTCGTATTATTCATAGATTTTTTAGCTAACTCGATTACACAGAGAGGTCACAATAAAGAAAAAATTACCTTACATGATTTATTCTACCTAAAGTGTATTCGGGATCCTAGAAGCTTTGTCAATATCCCTTACTGTGTTGCTTTTTATTTATCTAAAATGGTAGAGGGAATGCAGGACGAGAGTATAATAGGAGGAGGTATTTTTGTTACTCTCATTGGAGAGTATTTAGGTGTTGATAGGAACCAAGGGGGTCCAATACAGCTTTGTAGAGAATAGGTTGAGCCCTTAGGATTGAAAGTTTATGTGGGTGCTAAGGTATTGAAAAGTAGACGTAACCAGGCAGTACCCTATGAGGGATATCATCCTCAGGTAGAGAGAGGCTCAGACGAGGAAATGGAGGAGGCGGAAGACATTAGGGATGTCTTTCGAGATGCTATTCTTGACGTTCACATTCGTATAGATAAGGAAGCAATGACGAACGCGGCCAGACATAGTATGTATGAGCAGTGGAACTCCGAGCGAGTATACAAGGATTATAGGCGACGCCAACACGATAGCTGGGTAGTTCATCAGCACCAAATCATGAGCCAGCTATCATATCAGGTACTAAATAACTATGTACCTACTCGACCTGCTCATTTTCCGCCACACAGCCCCGATATCCGACCACCCTTTAACCGGTATGACTATAACCAAGCCTATCAGAACACCTATAACCAACAATGGAACCCACCTGATGAGATGAACTGGAACCCCTATCCAGACTGATTTGGTTCCATTTGGTTATTTATATGATTTTTATGTTTTTATCTTTTTACTTATTCATGTTTAAACTTATGTTATTGAATATACTTATGTAACCTTTATCATTTTTATTATTATTGTGTACTAATATTTCACATTTAGGATTTGAAAGTGGGATATTAAGTCCCATTTCAAATTACCATGCATGTTTATATTTGTATGTATGTATATTGTAAATTGTACAAAACAGGGTAAAACAGCGCATTTTCAAAGACTGACATTAAGTTCAGCAAAAGCTACTAATTTTGACGACAAGATGACAAATAAATGTGATGTAACAACAGACGGAATGAACAAATGATATGCACCAATTATCATTCAGCAAACAAACGCCAATATGTTTGGAAACTTTGGTAAAATTTAATCATTTTCACACTAATCACCCTCAATAATTTAAATTATTACTGATTTCTTGCAAATGAGGGCATTGCAAGATCTTAAGTGTGGAAAGGGGTTAAATTCTTTCGGATTTTTAAAATTTTTACTTTATACACTTGGTTACCATTAAAAATACTAGTAAAGTAGTAGTTGTATTAGAATCTAGTGCTCTCTGATAATAAAGAACAGCCCTAGTCTTATATACTGACTACCCAATTCTAGTAAAAATTTTCAAAATTTTCAATTAAATGAACTCAAAATCATGTTTATACATATTTATGAACGATAAAACTAGGTGTTAACACCGAAATTATTGTTACCTCGAAAAGGACATAAATTGAGAAACAAACCAAAATGTTAAAATTCATTTAAAATGGAATAGAGGACAATAAAAAGGAAAATAAAAGCCAAGTGTGGGAAAAATTACCTAGTTATCTTAAACATATGTCACATATTTCTGTAACAAATAATTGAAGATACTTTTGCTTTGGACTAAACTAAACTGTTTTACCCGATGAAAGAAAAGAAAAGATGGATCTACACGATGAATCAATTCCATCATTAAAAGGAAGTAAAGTCTTCCGAAAAAGACACGCGCTTCTTGATTTAGATCATGAAGTTGTCGTCCAGACCAGCTGTAGGTTGACAAAAAACCTAGAAAAGTCATCACTAACATCATCAGGAAATCCACGGACCTCAGCATAAAATAGGGTCGCCAAGTGGTCAGACTTATCCTAATCATGAGAGGATATGTCTTGTAAAATGGGGGGGCACCGTGCAAATTAGCTTGATAAGACTAATGAATCAGATCCCCAGAAAGGATAATCTCCTTAAAGATTAAAAATCAGCTTTTAAGACTGATATTACTCAATCCTTGAGATTGACCTTAAAGATTGAGAATTCAATTTATGGAATTCAATGATATCTAAACTCGAGCTTGAACGAGAAAATATTTTGATCAAAATTACAAACCGATTTGTTTTCTGAAAACCCATTTTCAATGCGTTCATTACCATTGAACGTAAAATCCTAGGAATTCACCTGGAATTCATTAGGTCACCTAAACCAAATCGGGTGTCAACTGTAAGAACGGTGGTTGCATAGCATGGTCAAAGACAGGACCTTGTGCCAGACCAAAAAAATCATAGGATGATCTTTACTATTGCTCCTACCAAGGATAGTAATTGCGTCCGACACGTTATAGACCATAATTAAAAGCATGTCAGGGGACATTGCCTTAACAGTTTCTTGTTCAACGCTTTCCTTTACAACCGGACGGTAGTTTATCAAAAGGTAATATACGGAGCAAGTAAACTGGACGTGTTGCTTTCCCAATACATGGTTATCAAGTGGGTGACACAAAACCGCAAGTTTTGAGCTAAAATTTTCAAATCTGAAACCCACCAAACCCACAAAAATATTTTGCAAACACCGGTGAAGGGTTATTCCGGAAAACTTATCTAGGGTAAAAGCTAGATTTAATTTTCAAAAAAATCAAATGTTTTCATAAAGATCCAATTTTCTAAAGGATCTAAATTTTCATAAGTCATGTGAGACTGTAAACCACATCATTACTACCATTGTTTGTACCGCCGTATTGAAATCACTGATGTACAAAGTGTGAAGAATAAAGAAGTGATTCTAGTATTTCAAGACGATATTGCTTGAGGACAAGCAACGCTCAAGTGTGGGAATATTTGATAATGCTAAAAACCAACATATATTTCATAGCATTATTCCTCAAGAAAGACAAGCTTTTAGTTGCAATTGTTCTATTTACAAGTGATATTCGTTTAAATAATAAAAGGTGAAGACAAAAGACAGATTCGACGAATTGAAGACGCAAACAACCAAAAAGCTCAAAAGTACAAAATACAATCAATAAGGTTCCAATTATTGATAAGAAACGTCTCAAAATTACAAGAGTACAAGATTCAAAACGCAATGTACAAGATATTAAATTATTTGCAAGGACGTTCGAAAATCCGGAACCTGGACCAGAGTCAACTCTCAACGCTCGACGCAACGGACTAAAAATTTCAAGTCAACTATGCACATGAATATAATATAATATATAATTAATTTTTAAAATTAATATATATATATATATATATATATATATATATATATATATATATATATATATATATATATAATATTATATTTAAAAACCGTCGACATAAAAAAACAAAGACTTTTGAGTCTCCCCAGCTGGCCATGCGATCGCATGACCTGGAAGGCATAAATCCATGCGATCGCATGGTGCACAGTTCCAGCCCACATGCTTATAAAAATCGAGCTTTGGTGTAACACAAAACACATCTTTTTCTATCTCTCAATATATCTATACGTAATATTTATATTTATATTTTAATTTTAATTTTAAATTTAATTTTAAATCCTAATAATAAGGGTATGTTAGCGAATGTTGTAAGGGTGTAAGTCGAAATTCTGTCCGTGTAACGCTACGCTATTTTTAATCATTGTAAGTTATGTTCAACCTTTTTACATTAATGTCTCGTAGCTAAGTTATTATTATGCTTATTTAAAATGAAGTAATCATGATGTTGGGCTAATTACTAAAATTGGGTAATTGGGCTTTGTACTATAATTGGGGTTTGGACAAAAGAACGACACTTGTGGAAATTAGACTATGGGCTATTAATGGGCTTTATATTTGTTTAACTAAATGCTAGTTTGTTAATTTTAATATAAAGATTTACAATTGGACGTCCCTATAAATAAAAATATACACTCAATCGGACACGATGGGCGGGATATTTATATGTACGAATAATCGTTCATTTAACCGGACACGGGAATGGATTAATAGTCACTAGAATTATTAAAACAGGGGTGAAATTATGTACAAGGACACTTGGCATAATTGATAACAAAGTATTAAAACCTTGGGTTACACGCAGTCGACATCCAGGTGTAATTATTAAACAAAGTATTAAAAGCTTGTTACAGTTTAAGTCCTCAATTAGTTGGAATATTTAACTTCGGGTATAAGGATAATTTGAAGAGGACACTTGCACTTTATATTTATGACTGATGGACTGTTATGGACAAAAACCAAACGGACATATTAAATAATCCAGGACAAAGGACAATTAACCCATGGGCATAAAACTAAAATCAACACGTCAAACATCATGATTACGGAAGTTTAAATAAGCATAATTCTTTTATTTCATATTTAATTTCCTTTATTTTATATTTAATTGCACTTCTAATTATCGCACTTTTATTTATTGTTATTGTATTTAATTGCACTTTTAATTATCGTACTTTTTAATTATCGCAAGTTTATTTTATCGCACTTTTATTTATCGCAATTTCATTATCGTTATTTACTTTACATTAAGTCTTGTATTTATTTTTAATTTTGGTTTTAACTGCGACTAAAGTTTTAAAATCGACAAACCGGTCATTAAACGGTAAAAACCCCCTTTATAATAATAATATTACTTATATATATTTGTATTTTTATAAATTTAAACTAATATAGCGTTAAGCTTTGTTTAAAGATTTTCCCTATGGAACGAACCGGACTTACTAAAAACTACACTACTATACGATTAGGTACACTGCTTATAAGTGTTGTAGCAAGGTTTAAGTATATCCATTCAATAAATAAATAAATATCTTGAGTAAAATTGTATCGTATTTAATAGTATTTCCTTGTAAAATATAAGCTATTTTATATACACCTCGCAGAACATCAATGAGAATACACACAGTTTTATAAATGTTTTACGAAATAGACACAAGCAAATGAAACTACATTATATGGTTGAATGATCGAAGCCGAATATGCCCCTTTTGCTTGGTAACCTAAGAATTAGTAAACCGATCTACTAATTAACGCGAATCCTAAAGATAGATCTATTGGGCCTAACGAACCCTATCCAAAGTACCGGATGCTTTAGTACTTCGAATTCATTTATATCATGTCCGAAGGATTTCCCGGAATGATAGGGGATATTCTTATATGCATCTTGTTAATGTCGGTTACCAGGTGTTCACCATATGAATGATTTTTATCTCTATGTATGGGATGTATTGAAATATGAAATCTTGTGGTCTATTATTATGATTTGATAATATATAAGTTAAACCTATAACTCACCAACATTTTTGTTGACGTTTTAAGCATGTTTATTCTCAGGTGATTATTAAGAGCTTCCGCTGTTGCGTACTAAAATAAGGACAAGATTTGGAGTCCATGCTTGTATGATATTGTGTAAAAACTGCATTCAAGAAACTTATTTTTGATGTAATATATTCTTATTGTAAACCATTATGTAATGGTCGTGTGTAAACAGTATATTTTAGATTATCATTATTTGATAATCTACGTAATGCTTTTTAAACCTTTATCGATAAAATAAAGGTTATGTTTGTTTTAAAAATGAATGCAGTCTTTGAAAAACGTCTCATATAGAGGTCAAAACCTCGCAACGAAATCAATTAATATGGAACGTTTATAATCAATATGAACGGGACATTTCAGTTGGTATCCGAGCGTTGGTCTTAGAGAACCAGAAATTTGCATTAGTGTGTCTTATCGAGTTTGTTAGGATACATTAGTGAGTCTGGACTTCGACCGTGTTTTCTTTAAAAAAATGGTTGCTTAACACTTTTGTTGGAAACTATATATTATTAACATGTAAATATTATGTGATATATTAACCTCTTAATGTGTTTGATATTGTGTGATAGATGTCTACCTCTAGTACAAATCCCATTGATTCACCTAATAATAATGAAGAGTCGAATATATTTTGGGAAGATTCACAAATTTCCAAAGAGGAACCGGAAGAGGAGGAACCGAAAGAAGAGGAACCAGAAGAGGATGAATCGGAAGAGGAGGAACCAGAAGAAGAATAGGTTCCGGAGGAAGAAATAGTGATACCTACAGTAAAACGTTTAAATAAAAGAAAATCCTCAACCAACGGACCAAAGTTAAAAATGGTCAATGGTGTTTCTGCCGAGGAAGCAAAATATTGGGAAGATTACCAATTTTCCGATGAATCGGATCCCGATGAGGATTCTGATGATGTTATAGAAATCACCTCGACCCAATTTAATATAGCAAAAGAAAATAATAAGGGAAAAGGTATAAAAATAGAGAAACCCGATTCCAACCCCGATGAGCTTTATGTGTATCGGCAACATCCGTATTTCCTAAAGTGTAACAATAACCCGGGAACCTCTAAACCACCAGGTTTTTCTAAACCATTGTGGAAAATGACGCCTCGTATTAGAGGAACACCATATATCCCTGGAAAAATTAGGAAAGCGAACCAAGTCCGAAGAAGAAGAAACCAGTGATTAAGATTAGGGAGTTGTAATCATGTTGTGTATTATATGTATTATAGTGTGCTTGTACTTTTATGTTCTATGTAAAAATTGCTTGTATTGTTTGTTAATTATCTTTTATGAATCTAATCCTTGTCTATTTTACAGTATAAAAACAAAATGGACGTTAAGGGTAGACAACCGAATATTTTAGAAGTCCTACCAGAGGATATGATTGAGGAAATCTTGTCTAGAGTCGGTCAGAGTTCATCAGCACATTTAGTTATGGCGAAATTAACTTGTCAAACATTTGAAAGACTTTCCAGAAATGCCTTAGTTTATAAAAGGCTTTCCTTTGATAGGTGGGGTATATCACATTGGAGAGACCGTAAGTTACGCCGTGTTTTCTTTAAAGCATTAAATGCGAGGAACCCAAATGCAATTTTACGCTACGGGTTAAGAACCTATTTTGACTCAACATATCCCAACATAGGATTTCGCGAGTTAGAAAGAGCTTCTAACATGCAACATAAAGAAGCATGTTATACTTACGGGTTAGTGATGTTCGCTTCTTACCAAAGTGAGAAAAAGAATATCGGGTTACAACTTTTAAATAAAACCTTTCCACAAATGACGGATTCAGTAGTTGGGGTGAGAAACAAGGTTTTTAGATTATTACGGGGCTGTTGGACATTATGAAACCCTCGTCCTTTTGACGACATTACAACATGCTGCCTAGCCAATGGTCATAACGGTTATTTTCCACAAGACCAAGGATGGGAAGTCGTCTTAGTAAAACCAGAATGCATGACTTATTTCTGGACTTATGAATTACGTGTCTTTATTTCCTTTGCTGAACAACTTGCGTATTAACTAGATTTATCTTCAAAATTGTCATGTATCAAAGTGTAATATATTTCATGTTATATGTAATATAGCGAAGTTGTAAGTTTGAAGAATATTTGTATGTGATATATTATTATAATCAGTTTTTCATATGGAATTGTAGTAGTTGAATTGTATATTAGCTACTAAGTATGAACTTAACGGGTAGGTAGTACCCAAATTTAAACTTATAAAACGCTAATATGAAGAAAAAGCTTTTATAAATAAGTTCATATTATGCTACGAAATACTATTGACTACTCTTAATATTCTGTATGATTAACTCGATTCAGTTGGCTATTTTGAAGGAAATGGCACCGACTACTCGACAAATCATGAATATGAGCGAAGAGGAATTTCGTACTTTTCTTGCTGCAAACATAGCTGCAGTACAAGCTGCGCTACATACCAACAATAACTCTGAATCTAGCAATGCAGCTAACGGCGCAAGAAATCGTGTAGGATGCACCTACAAAGAATTCACTGCCTGCAAACCTTTGGAATTTGATGGAACCGAATGACCAATTGGATTGAAACGGTGGACCGAGAAAGTCGAATCGGTGTTTGCCATAAGTAAGTGTACTGAAGAGGACAAAGTTAAGTACGCTACGCATACCTTCATAGGTACTGCGTTAACGTGGTGGAACACCTATCTTGAACAGGTAGGACAAAATGCTGCTTACGCACTACCGTGGTCAGTATTCAAGCAATTGATGAACGAGCAGTACCGTCCTAGAAACGAAGTCAATAAACTCAAGGCAGAACTTAGAGAGTTACGAACACAAGGGTTTGACGTTACCACATATGAACGACGATTCACAGAGTTGTGCCTATTGTGTCCGGGAGCATTCGAAGATGAAGAAGAGAAGATCGACGCGTTTGTAAAAGGGTTACCAGTAAGGATTCAAGAAGATGTGAGTTCACACGAGCCCGCTTCTATACAGAAAGCAAGTCGAATGGCTCATAAACTCATAAATCAGATTGAGGGAAGAATTAAAGAGCAGGCGGCCGAAGAAGCCAACACGAAACAACTCAAGAGGAAGTGGGAGGAAAACGGTGACAAGAGTCACCAGTACAACAACAACAATTATTACAACAACAATCGCAACAACTATCCCAACAATCGCAACAATAATCGCAACAATAACCACAATCCTAACAATAACTACAACAAACATCCCAACAACAACAACAACAACTACAACAACCATTTCAACAACAATAACAATCCCAACAACAACCTCAATAACAACAACGACAACAAAAACCAAAAACAGCCATGTCATAGGTTTGAAGAAAATCATCAGGGGTTTTGCACGACATTTTGCAACAGGTGTAAAAGAAATGGTCATAGCGCGACAAAGTGTGAGGTCTACGGACCAAAGTTTAACAGAACTAAAGGAACAAATAATGTCGGAACAAGTAATGCCGAAACGAATAGTGTCGGAGCAAGTAATACCAACGCTGTTTGTTATAAATGTGGAAAACCAGACCACATTATTAGAAATTGCCCGAATCATGGGAATACTAATGGGCAGGGCCGTGGAAGAGTTTTCAATATTAATGCGGCAGAAGCACAGGAAGACCCGGAGCTTGTTACAGGTACGTTTCTTATTGACGATAAATCTGCTTATGTTTTATTTGATTCGGGTGTGGATAAAAGCTATATGAGTAGAGAATTTTGTGCTAAATTAAGTTACCCATTGACGCCTTTGGTTAGTAAATTTTACTCGAATTAGCAAACGATAAATTAATTTCAGCAGATAATATATGTCGGGAGAGAGAAATTAAACTGGAGGATGAAACGTTTAAAATTGATTGAATACCAGTAGAGTTAGGGAGTTTTGATGTAATAATTGGCATGGACTGGCTGAAAAAGGTGAGAGCAGAGATCGTTTGTTACAAAAATGCGATTCGCATTTTGCGTGAAAAAGGAAAACCTTTAATGGTGTACAGAGAAAAGAGCAACGCGAAGTTAAATCTTATTAGTAGTTTGAAGGCGCAAAAACTAATAAGAAAAGGTTGTTACGTCATTCTAGCACACATCGAGGAAGTTAAACCTGAAGAAAAGAACATCAATGATGTTCCCGTCGCAAAAGAATTTCCCAATGTATTTTTGAAAGAATTACCCGGACTACCTCCGCACCGATCTGTTGAATTTCAGATAGATCTTGTACCAGGAGCTGCACCAATAGCTCGTGCTCCATACAGACTTGCACCCAGTGAGATGAAAGAACTCCAAAGCCAATTACAAGAACTTTTAGAGCGTGGTTTAATTCGACCAAGCACATCACTGTGGGGAGCTCCTATTTTGTTTGTCAAGAAGAAGGATGGTACATTTAGGTTGACTATCGAGAGTTGAACAAACTTACCATTAAGAACCGCTACCCATTACCGAGAATCGACGACTTATTTGATCAACTACAAGGCTCGTCGGTTTATTCGAAGATCGATTTACGTTCCGGTATCATCAAATGCGGGTGAAGGATGATGATATTCCGAAGACTGCTTTTAGGACGCGTTACGGTCATTATGAGTTTATGGTTATGCCGTTTGGTTTAACTAACGCACCAGCTGTGTTCATAGACCTCATGAACCGAGTGTGTGGGCCATACCTTGATAAGTTTGTCATTGTTTTCATCGATGACATACTTATTTACTCAAAGAATGACCAAGAGCACGAAGAACATTTGAGAAAAGTGCTAGAGTTGTTCAGAAAGGAAAAACTGTACGCTAAGTTTTCAAAGTGTGCATTTTGGTTGGAAGAAGTTCAATTCCTCGGTCACATAGTGAACAAAGAAGGTATTCAGGTGGATCCAGCAAAGATTGAAACCATTGAAAAGTGGGAAACCCCGAAAACTCCAAAACACATATGCCAGTTTTTAGGACTAGCTGGTTACTAGAAGGTTCATCCAAGACTTTTCCAGAATAGCAAAACCCTTAACTGCATTAACGCATAAAGGGAGGAAATTTGAATGGAAGGATGAACAAGAAAAAGCGTTTCAATTGTTGAAGAAAAAGTTAACTACGGCACCTATATTGTTATTACCTGAAGGGAATGATGATTTTGTGATATATTGTGAAGCCTCAAAGCAAGGTCTCGGTTGTGTATTAATGCAACGAACGAAAGTAATTGCTTATGCGTCTAGACAATTGAAGATTCGCGAACAGAATTATACGACGCATGATTTGGAATTAGGCGCGGTTGTTTTTGCATTAAAGACTTGGAGGCACTACTTATATGGGGTCAAAAGTATTATATATACCGACCACAAAAGTCTTCAACACATATTTAATCAGAAACAACTGAACATGAGGCAGCGCAGGTGGATTGAATTGTTGAATGATTACGACTTTGAGATTCGTTACCACCCAGGGAAGGCAAATGTGGTAGCCGACGCCTTGAGAAGAAAGGACAGAGAACCCATTCGTGTAAAATCTATGAATATAATGATTCACACTAACCTTACTACTCAAATAAAGGAGGCGTAACAAGGAGTTTTAAAAGAGGGAAACTTAAAGGATGAAATACCCAAAGGATCGGAGAAACATCTTAATATTCGGGAAGATGGTACCCGGTATAGGGCTGAAAGAATTTGGGTACCAAAATTTGGAGATATGAGAGAAATGGTACTTAGAGAAGCTCATAAAACCAGATACTCAATACATCCTGGAACGGGGAAGATGTACAAGGATCTCAAGAAACATTTTTGGTGGCCAGGTATGAAAGCCGACGTTGCTAAATACGTAGGAGAATATTTGACGTGTTCTAAGGTCAAAGCTGAGCATCAGAAACCATCAGGTCTACTTCAACAACCCGAAATCCCGGAATGGAAATGGGAAAACATTACCATGGATTTCATCACTAAATTGCCAAGGACTGCAAGTGGTTTTGATACTATTTGGGTAATAGTTGATCGTCTCACCAAATC
Source organism: Rutidosis leptorrhynchoides (assembly GCF_046630445.1). Taxonomy (NCBI): domain Eukaryota; kingdom Viridiplantae; phylum Streptophyta; class Magnoliopsida; order Asterales; family Asteraceae; genus Rutidosis; species Rutidosis leptorrhynchoides. Next base: position 497,951,361 of record NC_092335.1, read on the forward strand.
AGCACACTTCCTGCTAATATGAGAAGATGACAAGATGGAGAAGTTAGCAAGACTGTTTTTGAAGGAAGTCGTCTCCAGACATGGAATACCAATCTCTATTATCTCTGATAGGGATGGCAGGTTTATTTCAAGATTCTGGCAGACATTACAGCAAGCATTAGGAACTCGTCTAGACATGGAAAGGTGTTGTTCAATTTGGTAAACGAGGGAAATTAAATCCAAGGTATATCGGACCATTCAAGATTATTGATCGTGTCGGACCAGTAGCTTACCGACTTGAGTTACCTCAACAACTCGCGGCTGTACATAACACTTTCCACGTCTCGAATTTGAAGAAATGTTTTGCTAAAGAAGATCTCACTATTCCGTTAGACGAAATTCAAATCAACGAAAAACTTCAATTCATCGAGGAACCCGTCGAAATAATGGATCGTGAGGTTAAAAGACTTAAGCAAAACAAGATACCAAATATTAAGGTTCGATGGAATGCTCGTAGAGGACCCGAGTTCACCAGGGAACGAGAAGATCAGATGAAGAAGAAATACCCGCACTTATTTCCAGAAGATACGACAACACCTCCAACTGCTTAAAATTTCGGGACGAAATTTATTTAACGGGTAGGTACTGTAGTGACCCGAACTTTTCCATGTTTATATATATTAAATGAAATTAATTTTTACATGATTAAATATTTCCAACATGTTAAGCAATCAAACTTGTTAAGACTTGATTATTTGAAATGAGTTTCATGTAGACAATTGACCATCCAAGTTGACCGGCGATTCACAAACGTTAAAACTTGTAAAAACGACATGATGATATATATATATGGATATACATATTGTTAACATGAGATTATAATAAGTAAGTATCTCCATAAGTATATTAACAATGAGTTATATACATAAAAACAAGACTACTAACTTAAGGATTTCGAAACGAGACATATATGTAACGATTATCATTGTAACGACATTTAAATGTATATATATATATATATATATATATATATATATATATATATATATATATATATATATATATATATATCATATTAAGATATATTAATATATCATAATATCATGATAATATAATAATTTAACATCTCATTAGATATAATAAACAATGGGTTAACAATATTAAATGAGATCGTTAACTTAAAGGTTTCAAAACAACACTTACATGTAATGACTAACGATGACTTAACGACTCAGTTAAAACGTATATACATGTAGTGTATTTAGATGTATTAATATACTTTTGGAAGACTTCAAGACATATATCAAAACACTCATACTTAACGAAAATGGTTACAGTTACATTCCCATTCTTTTTTTCATCAAGAATTCTAGTCGTATTCATACCCGTATTATACACAGCTTCTAGACGTACTTACTATGGGTGTATACCAATAGGAACTAGCATGTTATTCCACTCTTGATTATGTCATACATGACTAATCAATTTTAACTTCTACCATGAACTAGTCAACTAATTAGAACTCCTTTTAAACCCACTCACCACTCACCACTTACCACTCATCATTCACTCCATTTCACTTCCAATTCTCTTTCTAATTCTCTCTCAACACACACACACACTTATGAACGAATTTTGCCAGTAGCTAATCATCATCTTCATCAAAAATTACTTCAAGAATCAAGCTATAATCATCTTAGGAAGAACACTTCGAAAATCCTTTCAAGTTTACTAGTTTACATCCAAGCTTTCTAATCCATTCCAAGTAATCATCTAAGATCAAGAAACCTTTGTTATTTACAGTAGGTTATCTTTCTTATTCAAGGTAATAATCATATTCAAACTTTGATTCAATTTCTATAACTATAAACTATCTTAATTCGAGTAAAAATCTTACTTGAACTTGTTTTTGTGTCATGATCCTACTTCAAGAACTTTCAAGCCATCCAAGATCCTTTGAAGCTAGATCATTTCTTATCACTTCCAGTAGGTTTACCTACTAAACTTAAGGTAGTAATGATGTTCATAACATCATTCGATTCATACATATAAAACTATCTTATTCGAAGATTTAAACTTGTAATCACTAGAACATAGTTTAGTTAATTCTAAACTTGTTCGCAAATAAAGTTAATCCTTCTAACTTGAATTTTAAAATCAACTAAACACATGTTCTATATCTATATGATATGCTAACTTAATGATTTAAAACCTGGAAACACGAAAAACACCGTAAAACCGGACATACGCCGTCGTAGTAACACCGCGGGCTGTTTTGGGTTTGATAATTAAAAACTATGATAAACTTTGATTTAAAATTTGTTCTTCTGGGAAAATGATTTTTCTTATGAACATGAAACTATATCCGAAAATTATGGTTAAACTCAAAGTGGAAGTATGTTTTTCAAAATGGTCATCAAGACGTAGTTCTTTCGACTGAAATGACTACCTCTTACAAAAATGACTTGTAACTTATATTTCTGACTATAAACCTATACTTTTTCTGTATAGATTCATAAAATAGAGTTCAATATGAAACCATAGCAATTTGATTCACTCAAACCGGATTTAAAACGAAGAAGTTATGGGTAAAACAAGATTGGATATTTTTTTGATTATTGTAGCTACGGGAAATATTGTAACAATTCTATACAAATCATAACTTAGCAAACTTATATTGTATTATTCATGTATTCTAATATATATTATGTAATCTTGGGAAACCATAGACACGTATACAATGTTTTGACATATCATATCGACCCATCTATATAATATATTTTGGAACAGCCATAGACACTCTATATGCAGTAATGTTGGAGTTAGCTATACAGGGTTGAGGTTGATTCCAAAATAATATATATAGTTTGAGTTGTGATCTAGCCCGAGGCTTGTATACACTGGGTCGTGGATTGATCCAAGATAATTTATATTTATTTCTGTACATCTAACTATGGACAACTAGTTGTAGGTTATTAACGAGGACAGCTGACTTAATAAGCTTAAAACATTATAACGTATTAAAAAATGTTGTAAATATATTTTGAGCATACTTTGATATATATGTACATATTTGTATAGGTTCGTGAATCGACCAGTGGCCAAGTCTTACTTCCCGACGAAGTAAAAATCTGTGAAAGTGAGTTATAGTCCCACTTTTAAAATCTAATATTTTGGGATGAGAATACATGCAGTTTTATAAATGTTTTACCAAATAGACACAAGTAAATGAAACTACATTATATGGTTGAATGATCGAAGCCGAATATGCCCCTTTTGCTTGGTAACCTAAGAATTAGTAAACCGATCTACTAATTGACGCGAATCCTAAAGATATATCTATTGGGCCTAACGAACCTCATCCAAAGTACCGGATGCTTTAGTACTTCGAATTCGTTTATATCATGTCCGAAGGGTTTCCCGAAATGATAGGGGATATTCTTATATGCATCTTGTTAATGTCGGTTATCAGGTGTTCACCATATGAATGATTTTTATCTCTATGTATGGGATGTATTGAAATATGAAATCTTGTGGTCTATTATTATGATTTGATAATATATAAGTTAAACCTATAACTCACCAACATTTTTGTTGACGTTTTAAGCATGTTTATTCTCAGGTGATTATTAAGAGCTTCCGCTGTTGCGTACTAAAATAAGGACAAGATTTGGAGTCCATGCTTGTATGATATTGTGTAAAAACTGCATTCAAGAAACTTATTTTTGATGTAATATATTCTTATTGTAAACCATTATGTAATGGTCGTGTGTAAACAGTATATTTTAGATTATCATTATTTGATAATCTACGTAATGCTTTTTAAACCTTTATCGATAAAATAAAGGTTATGTTTGTTTTAAAAATGAATGCAGTCTTTGAAAAACGTCTCATATAGAGGTCAAAACCTCGCAACGAAATCAATTAATATGGAACGTTTATAATCAATATGAACGGGACATTTCAACATGGATCAAAAAGTGGTGTGTGAATATCACCTCCCATATATAAACTACATATAGTATCAATAAAAAATATAGAGAAGCAAATATATTAGACATTAACTATTTTTTATAGTAATCGTAGCTTCTCGTATTTTTTTTTTTCCATCGAAAAAACGAAAAACTTATATTAACAAAGAAAATTCATTAAAAAGATGAAACTTCCAATTAAGGTAGAAAGTAGAACTTACTATTAAGAAAAAATTGGAGAACTTATATTGATTTTTTATACAGCTTCTCGTATTGTTGGATAGTCAATTAAGGTAGAAAGGAAATTAATTGGCATTCAGGCAATGTAATCCTATATAATTCATTGGCCTCTTCTAAGTTTTTGCTGGAGAGGGCTGGGTGTGTATAATAATGTAATATATTTTTGACAACATTACACAAATAATTCTTTTGGTTTGTTAAAAATTTCGTGAATAGTCCAGTTTTATATTTTTGACAGGATAGTCCTTGTGGTTTGTCAAAAAAGAGAAACAAAATAGAAAGTAATCTCGAAGGTGCAAGAAACTATATCCTGGATTCCTGGTCAATATATTTGACAAGGTTCAAAAAGTACTCAACATCACACACTTGTTACCAGCCTTTAATAATGGGAGACATATTCTTATTGATGCTGCTATTATCATCATATATAATGCCGAGTAAACTGATTGACAAGATTTTTGGATAAAATATACTAGGCAAGAGTGTGCACGCTAGCTAGCTAAAAGATAAACAAATTAAAGTGCACGTACTGGAATCTCATCTATTTACATGTTCGAAGTGAAATTGTGCCAATCGGATTAGATCGAGTTCACACGATCAAGTCATTGAACTCGCATTCGAAAAGAACACCCAGAGGCGTATATAGGAAATGTCTGGAAATTAAGAATTGTGGAATATTTTACGAACCACAGGTTGGTACTGCTAGACAACTAACTATAATTAATCAATGAAGAAAAGGTAGAAGGTTTTTCCCTGTTCTGGAGGACGATTTATCTGACCTTGTACTTTTTTTTTACGGCCAAAGAATGATTTATATAAATAAAAGATCCCTAGCAAGCGCTAAGGGATGATTACAAAGGAATAGCTAACCATAAGTTCCAATTAGAAACTAAATGACCTCTATTTTTAATCCAACGAAAAGAAAAAAGTCTAATTACATCAAATAAGTCACTTTTAGAACAAAATGAATCGTGAAAAACAACGCCGTTCCTGAACCACCAAAGAGCCCATAAAGTAGTCACCGTAACCGCAATAATCCGATTCTTTGAAGTGACCGATAATCGAGTACCTTCAAGCCAAACCACAAACGAATCCCAAGACGATAAAACAGGCATACCGCAATCGAGCCAAACCTGAATTTTATGCCACACATCTCGAGCTATATCGCAATCAAAAAACAAATGCTCGCGAGTTTCAACACCATCAACCTTGTACTTTGATGTACAGTTCCTTAGCCACCACCAAATATCCGTCCTAGACTATCTTGTGATATTTCAACTAAGTATTAATGGCCCCAACTACTGGACTATCTTGTGATAGTTCAACTAAGTATTAATCAAAAAATCAATAACTTACGAAAAAAAGAAAATATTAATTAGTAGGACTCCTGTTTGTATGTATTAAAGTTAGCTTCAATTGTAAAGAAGTACGGAGTACAAGCTTATGCTTTTTAAGCAAGAAAAAAAAAGGTACAAGCTTAGTGTTTGTCGTTCTGATAACCTCGCTTGAAGTCTCAGGTTCAAAACCTAACTAGTACCATCTGAGTAAAAATATTGCTATCCTAAAAAGGAAAAAACTCTACCCTTTAATTAACCCTTTAACACGTTGCAAATAGTATCGATTCTCTAGCGAAGTGAATGTTCATTATCCAAATTAACCCGAAAGTGAAACCAGAAATCACTAATATTCCACTCTCACCTTGATTTATAATGTGCATGATCCATAATCAATCCAATCTTGTTCTCTATTAGAAGAAGCCTATTGTGGCCTGTTCTTTAAAAATTAATAAGATCACTAATTTGAGAGGTTTCAGGCATCTGCATGTGTCTCCATAACGTCCATATCTAACACACTAAGTAGGTCCTTTTTATAGCATGAGATAATATTTTTTAATTTAATTGCATTATTATGTTCTACATACTCGTATTATTCTACAATGATCGACATGTAGGTCCTCGGTTTATAATAAAAAATTCAATTATACCATCACTCGGTATATATTTTATCACGATGACTGAAATATGGCTTTGTCATATATTCATATTCATATTCTTTTCATTGAAAAGACAATAACTATAAAAAATGATAATTGTAATGACTAAAAAATATCACCGAGATAGCCTAATGGTTGAAATATATATGGAATATAAGGCCCCGTTTGATTCACGGAATTCCAAAAGAATTTGATGGAATTAGAATTAAATTCCTTATCTAACTAGCAGAATATCTTCGGAAATACTCACTCTCACCGGATAGTGAAAAACACCGGATAGTGAAAAAACTGTATTCGTTTTTATAATGTGAGTTGTAGTCCTTTATATACAATTCAGTACAACATGTACTTGTAAAGAGTCCCTCTACACAAACCTTAAAAATTAAAGCAATTGATCTTCGGCCTCCCCATGAGGAGGCAAATTTGACCACATACATATATCAAAATTTGTACAGTAAGACCATTTGTTGGGCAAGGACAACGTAAATTGTCTTACGTGGCCAACGGCCTTGTGGGTCGTTGTAATTGTTTTAGTTGTAGGCGTGGTAGAGCTAGGCGGACCGCGATGAAAACAATGGATGTAATGAATTTTGATTGGTCCAAAATAATTTATTTAATTTTTATCGCTATTTTTACTCAACTACCACATCACCTACAACACTCCACAGCATCACAATACAACATTTATCACCGTGGCACCGGCCTCTCCTTCCCACAACACTGCCATGTCAGCATAATTCCCTCTTGGGACAGCACAAAACAACAATATTCTACTTAACAATGCACCATTCTAGTGCCTTTATGAAAAATGACTGATAAAGAAAGGTTTTACTTTTTCAAGGAAAAATAGTCATAATCTATATATACCTTCTTCTCTCTCTTTAATAAAAACTGTCAAAATCAAAAGTTATTGCCATACAAACAGATGCCACTAAGAAGGATAATTACATACGTCTATCAATTTAGTTCATACTAACATATCCAATTCTAACCATCAACACATGTCAATCCTTTGACTAGAAAAGTCAACAATGTTACCTTATCTTGCAAGCAGTCAATTGAGTATGTGTAACAAGTTTCCAGATGTCCATTTAATATGGAAGAACAGCATAGGGAGATGAAGTCTTGGATAGTTACAAATTTAGACTTACAAGAAAGCATTGGTAACAGTTATTGAGTTAATGAGTTTGTTGTTAGATTGCATCACCATTTTAAGAAGAAAAAAAATTTCATAAATATTTAAAAAGTGGAAGGGTTTGTTAAAGATAGAACCACATTTATTCCAAGGGACATGGAAAGTACCTTTTTTGGGTCTATATAAGGGATAACAAACCTGCACTAGTTACTCACACATTCAATCTCACTGTAGTTTTCTGTTATAGTCTTATGAAACAGTACTACCATCACACAACCAAATATGAGGCTTTGCCTAATAAAGGAAAGCTCTCTAGATACTGTACACATATATTAGGGTTATTTTATACATATGTATAAATTTGCATATCATGTTCAGATGAAAAAGGTAAAAGGGTGGTGACAGAAGAGAGTGAGCACACATGGTTTTTCATGCAAATTAATGATCATATGTTTGAAACTATGTGTGCTCACCCTCTCTCTGTCACCCCCTTCTCTTCCTTAATTGTTTTGTATCCATCTATTGTATGATTTTATGCACACGTTATATATCTTTTTGTATTTGATGGTGGTGTGATTAAGGGCAAGAGTAGAAGTAGTGACAGAAGAGAGTGAGCACAAATAGGTTTTCTTGCATGATATGGGATGAAGAAGATATAACGAGTACGCGTATAAATGGATCACTAATATGCTTGAAGCTATATGTGCTCACTCTCTATCTGTCATCACCTACCGCTCTTATCTCTTGTTCTAGCCAGGCTTAATTAATTAATTGTGGAAATGTTTACTAATGTGTAGCTAGTGTAGTAGTGCGTGTCTTATTTTAAAAGAAAACTAATAGTGAACTAAATATTTGTGCTTGCATAGTTGCATGGTTCCCATAAAAGAGAAAATGTCCTAACTTGAGTAGAATCGTAGATATATAATTGACCTGACAATAAAGTTTTGCAAATTTTGATTGTAAATAAATAAAATAAAGTTGTTACTGAAAAATAGAATTTGTAGATCTTGATAGGGATGAAGATATGAAGGTGACGAAGGAAGAATAAGATAGAAGATGAAGGTGACGAAGGAAAGGGTAAAAATTAACTTAGACGAAAATATCCTCACGTGATTACATGACTGGAAGTAAAAAACTAACGGAATTTGAGCATTTAACAAAATTTGAGCATTTAACGGAATTTGACTAACGATCGTTAGTGAGTTGGAGATGACGACTACCTGGCGTCCCAGGAGTCCAAGTGGTGTCTAAGTGAGTAAGTCATGACTGTCATGCATGTGGACAATATTACATCAATTTTTGTACTTTTAAAATCATAATCCTTTACATGACAAAAAATAAATTACTTGATCCTTTTGTACATAAGGAAAATAGATATTACCTTTTTTGTTAATTTGGGTAACTTATGTCACCTTTTAATTTCATTTGTGCTACAATATATTTTGTATGATAAGAAATCTTTGTAGAAAAGATCTTGGTTTGGTTGTAATGTGCGTGCTTAATCTCCGTTTGCCTCCATAACACCCCTTGCACGTACGCTGGTAGGGTTACCATCTTCCTTCGTGATATGTGGGAGCACCCTCCGATTTATGAGCATGTTCAACATTTCAACTGCTATAATGCATTTATTAAATAAAAAACACCTTTAAATAATCCATTTCAGTATTTCACTTCTTCATTTTACAAACACAACACATTCAAAAAAGTATACAATTATTATACTAGTGAAAATGCTAAAAACGAACATATATTTCATAGCATTATCCTTCAAGAAAGACAAGCTTTTAGTTGCAATTGTTCTATTTACAAGCGATATTCGTTCAAATAATAAAAGGTGAAGACAAAAGACAGATTCGACGATTTGAAGGCGCAAATGACCAAAACACTAAAAAGTACAAAGTACAATCCAAGTGGTTCAAATTATTGATGAGAAACGTCTAAAAATTACAAGAGTACGAGCCGCGAAACGCAAAGTACAAGATATCTAAGCGTACGAAAGGACGTTCGAAAATCCGGAACCGAGACATAAACCGAGAAGAAACGTACGACTCAACGGAGTTAAAATTACAAGTCAACTATGAACAAGAATATAATATAATATATATATAATTATATATATTAATTTAATCGAGCAGCCCACGTTTTGAAATGCAAAATATCTGAATCCAGCTGGCCATGTGATCGCATGGCCTGGAAGCATAAAAACCATGCGATCGCATGGAGTCCTGTAGCTGCCCAAGTCCTATAAATTGAAACGTTTTCTGCCGAGTTTGAACACACCTTCATCAATCATCAATCTCACTCTCTGTTTATATATTTATATTTATATTTTATAATTATAATTTTAATATTAAGTTAATAATAATAATAAGGTTATAGTAGCGAATGTTTTAAGGTTTTGTAAGTCGAAACTTTGTCCGTGTAACACTACGCGATTAATACTCATTGTAAGTTATGTTCAACCTTTTTAAATTAATGTCTCGTAGCTAAGTTATTATTATGATTATTTAAGGCGAAGTAATCGTGATGTTAGACTAAATATTAAGACTGGGTTATTGGGCTTTGGACCATAATTGAGGTTTGGACAAAAGACCGATACTTGTGAAAATTGGATTATGGGCTATTAATGGGCTTTATATTTAATTAACTAAATGATATCTTGTTAATTTAATATAAAGGTTACAATTTGACGTATCTATTTATAACCACAAACGCTTGACTGGGTACAGTGAGCGGGATATCTATAAATACTAATAATTGTTCATTTGACCGGACACGGGGATGGATTAATAGTCACTGGACTCATTAAAACATGGATGGATTACATTCAAGGGTAATTGGTGTAATTGTTAACAAAGTATTAAAACCTTGGATTACACGCAGTCGATAACCTGGTGTAATCATTAAACAAAGTATTAAGACCTTGTTACAGTTTAAGTCCCCAATTAGTTGGAATATTTGACTTCGGGTATAAGATTAATTTGGCGAAGTCCCTCGCACTTTATAATTATGACCGATGGACTATTATGGACAAAACCAGATAGACTTATCAAATAATCCAGGACAAAGGACAATTAACCCTTGGTAATAAATTAAAATCAACACGTCAAACAACATGATTACGGAAGTTTAAATAAGCATAATTCTTTTATTTTATATCTCATCGTACTTTTATTTATTGTCATTTTATTTATCGTACTTTAAATTATCGCACTTTTATTTTATCGCATTTTTATTTATCATCATTTACTTTACGCTTTAAATTAAGTTATATTTATTTTGCATTAGGACTTAAAATCGACAAACCGGTCATTAAACGGTAAAAAAACCCCCCTTTTATAATAATAATAATACTACTTATATATATATATATATATATATATATATATATATATATATATATATATATATATATATATATATATATACACAAATATAGTTAATAAAAATATAGCGTTAAACTCAGTTGTATCCCTGTGGAACGAACCGGACTTACTAAAAACTACACTACTCTACGATTAGGTACACTGCCTATAAGTGTTGTAGCAAGGTTTAGGTATATCCATTCAATAAATAAATAAATAGCTTGTGTAAAATTGTATCGTATTTAATAGTATTTCGTAATAAAAATATAAACTATTTCGTACTACACCTCGCACACATCAAGTATTTTTGGCGCCGCTGCCGGGGAACATCACGCTGAAAGCGAAACGCTATAAAAAAAATTAGTTTTTAAGGTATTTTTGTAAAAATATTTTTATATAAGTTTTAAGTTTCAAAAATATAAAAACACAAAAAAAAGTAATATATATATATATATATATATATATATATATATATATATTTAAGTATTTAAATTAAAAAGTTTATATTACTTTTGTTAAAAGTTATAAAAACTAATAAGTAAATTTTTTTAAAAAAAATATAAGTTTTATTTAAATTTTATTTTCTATAAGATTAAAATCAGAAAATTTAAACTAAGAAAAATAAAAAATAAATAAGTAATCGGGCCTGGTACTGTAGCAGCCCAACAAACTGGCCTGGTATCCATTCCCATGCGATCGCATGGCCCAGACACCCAGAACTCATGCGATCGCATGAGCGTGTCTGACAAGAAACCTTAAACGCCATAATTACAGAACTAGGGTTTTATTTTTAATTAATATTATTATTATACCCTAATTAGGTTTATATTAAATTAATATATTTTTTTTTGGTTTTAGTTTTTATTTGTAATTTGAAGTTTAAATATTATTATTAACTATATAAATTAATACTTTTATAAAATAATAATATAAAAATAATATTTTATCATTTTTTGTTTCTTTTTATAAATTGTATATTTTTATCGTTTAATTCGTAATTTGTATATTTATCGTTCGTAACTAGTTTTAAGTTATAGTTTTTACCATAGTTATTTTATATTCTTAGATTTTTAAGCTTTGCCGTAAAATTCCTTAAGTACTTTTTCTTTAGATTAAGATTTAGGTGCTTTAGAATTTTGCGACGCCGTTTTTAATAGATTTTAGTGCCTATTTAAGTAATTGCCGTTTTTCGTTTAGAATTCCTTTTAAGCTTTAATACCTTTAGACGCAAGCTTTAATTTTTAGTTTTTAGACTTTTAAGTTTCGACGCTTTACTTTCTTTTTATTATTTTTCGACGGTTTGTTTTTCGACGTTTGTTTTTCAACTTCTTATTTTTCGACGCGCTTTTTCTTTCTCATTTTTACGCTCTAGTTTTTAAGACATAGAATTTTCTATATTTTATTTAAATTTTGACGAAAAATTATTTTAAGCGGTTAAATTAATAGACATCCAAAATTTTCTGGTTCGTAGTAATAGTTGGATTTGTTAGTGGCGAGTTGTGGGCTTCCGATTTAAAGGGTCCTGGCTACCTGCTGAATCTATTGGTTATTCGAAACGTGGGCAAAATCAGAAAAGTCTATTAATTTGATAACTTATATAATTTTTATCTTTATAACCAATAGGATATTCTGTGAATGCACCGAGCAAAACGTTCACCACCTTTCATACGTTCACCACCTGTAACTCGATCAAGACATCTAGCCAATATTGTCGCCGTTGATTTTTCTTTAGAATCATCATCTAATCGGTCAAGTACTCCAATTCAAATTTCTGATAATCCATTTTTTGAACCCGACCTCACAATTGAGAACCCGGAGGATATTCAAGGACAATTCAGTGATCCTGAACCACTAATCATTCCTCCTGAACCACAAATTACTCATCCAGAGATTGTCGAGGAAGAAACCATTAAATCAGAATCCTCTAGTGATTCAGATTTAACAAATTCAATAATGGAAAATCTGGAACCTCTAAGTATGGAAGATCGAATGAGAGCTACACGCACTGGCCAAGGTCATGCCATTACTCAACCAGACATTAATGCACCAGATTATGAAATCAAAGGACAAATCCTACACATGGTAACTAATCAATGCCAATTTAGTGGTACACCAAAAGAAGATCTAAACGAACATCTTCGAACCTTTAATAGGATCTGTACTCTATTTAAAATCAGAGAAGTTGAGGATGAACAGATCTATCTCATGTTGTTTCCCTAGACTTTAAAGGGAGAAGCCAAAGATTGGTTAGAATCGTTACCTGAATGAGCGATTGATACATGGGATGTTTTAGTTGAGAAATTTCTTAAAAGATTCTTTTCGGCATCTAAAGCCGTGTGACTTCAAGGAGAAATTGTTACATTCACACAAAAGCCAAATGAAACTCTATATGAGGCATGGACAAGATTCGAAAAGTTGTTGAGAGGATGTCCTCAACACGGTTTAGACACTTATCAAATAGTACAAATATTCTACCAAGGATGCGATGTTGCTACAAGAAAAGACATTGACACAGCAACTGGTGGTTCCATGATGAAGAAAACCGCAACTGAAGCTCACAAAATTATTGATAACACAGCCTCCCACTCACATGAGTGGCACCAGGAAAAAGATATATTCCGTTCATCTAAAGCGGCTAGAGCCGATTCTAGCCATGACTTTGATTCCATTTCCGCAAAGTTAGATGCTTTCGAGAGACGAATGGAAAAGATGACTAAAGATATTCACACAATACGCATTAGTTGTGAGCAATTTGGAGGACCACATTTGACAAAAGGTTGTCTCAGTGTTGAACAAACAATGGAACAAAGAGAGAATGTTTCATATATGAACCAAAGGCCTGAAAATAATTATCAAGGTAATTATCAACCGCCAAGACCAAACTACAATCAAAATTAGAATTATAACCGAAATGTTCCATACAACAACCAACAAGGTCGTAGCAATCAACAAGTATCTAATAATACTTACAACCAGCAAGGACCTATTTTTCCAAATAAACCACCACAAACCGATGATAAAAAGCCAAATTTAGAAGATATGATGTCGAAGCTAGTTGATGTGACAACCCGGAAATTTCCAACCAAATTTAAACTTTAATCTTTATATGTTTCCGACACGATAAGCAATATTTGTTAAGTTAAATTTCAAGAATTTTAAACTATGTTCATACATTCATTCAACCTCGACCAAGTTTCAACGATTCACGAACCATTAAACAAATATGATTATATATGTATATGTGTATATATATTATAACTTGAAATGTAAACAAAATATTATATTAAATACTTTATATGATTGAATCTGTTTAAAATGTTTATCAATGGAATTAGAAGATAAGATCAAATGATTGAATTATCAGATATATTGAATTATGATTACAAGTCTCTGTTGAAAGGCCCACGTTGATTTGAGAAATCTTTCCATTTTAACAATATTCGGAAAATGGTAAAGTGATTTATAAATAAGAACAAATTGTCAATCATTGAGAACTAGACAAAGGATAGTGGAAGATTGAATCTCATAAAGACTCGATTGATCTATTTAGTTTCAAACGTACAAAAACGTTTTCAGTTTAAAAAAAACTTTATTATTAAAACGTATATAACTTTTATAAATATCTAGAACCACTTTTGACAACTCATTACTTAACTAGTATGATAAAGATAACGATATTTATATTTTATTTTATTAAATATATATAACGATTTAAATTAATATTATATATATTTATACGCGTATTATACGTACATAATTTTATACTTTTAATATACTTAAACTTTACATTTACTTTATTTTTACTTTACTTTAAGTTTAATAATTCACTTTAATAATTCATACTTTAATAATTCACTTTAATAATTCATACTTTAATAATGCACTTTAATAATTCATATTTTAATAATTCACTTTAATAATTCATACTTTAATAATTCACTTTAATAATTCAAAAATCTATTATAAATAGAATTCAATAGGTTTCATTATTTCATAGAAACTTGAAAATATTTTTCTCCAAACTCTCTCAATCGATTTACATATATATATTTACTCCGTATTATTTCAAGATATTATTAGTATACATAAAATATTACGACGGAATGCTGTCCGAGTGATTTCGAAATTGTTTTTCGAGTGGGATAGGATTAAGGAAATTATGGGTTATAGCTATGGAGGTGATTGAGTATGGTTCATGGGTATGCTCGTGAGGTCAATGTAGTGTTTATCATTTCCGTTGCGTCTACGTACCTTTCCTGCAATATTGAATCTCAATATTGATACGTGAGTACTCATAATTTAACTTTTACATACTAATAGTGTATCCCTGACTAGTGCTCGAGTATTTAGGATTATGCATGCTTGTACTTTTGATATTGCCCTTAGACAGGTTAGGTTGAATCTTGAATTAGTTACACTTGCGGTTGAGATAAGGTATAAGATATGCATGTCCATGGAAAGCTAGCGAAAAATTAAGAACTTTTCCTTTAGATATCGAATGGTTTCGATGAACGGATTAGAAGTTATAATCAATTGAATTTTCTATATTTCTATTAAAAATGATTATTATTATCGTCGTTTTTATCGTCGTTCTAGTTTTATCTTATTATTATCATTATTATTATCTTTATCAATAAAAGGGATTTATCATTAAACTTGTTATTTTTTTTTATTATTACTATCGTTATTATCGTTAAAGTTATAATTAGTATTATTATTATTATCCAATTATTAGTATTATTATTATTATTATTATTATTATTATTATTATTATTATTATTATTATTATTATTATTATTATCATTATTAATATATATATATATATATATATATATATATATATATATATATATATATATATATATATATATATATATATATATATATATATATATATATCATTATTTAAAAATGGTTATTGTTATTGTTATTATTATTATTACTATATTATCATTAAGATAATTATTAGTATTATCGTTAATAATGTTATAGTAACTATCATTATTAATATTAGTGTAATTAAAACAAATATTTGTAACACCTAATTATTTTGATTACTATTATTATCATTATTATGAACACGATATAAAAGACGATTAAAAGCTATTAAACGAAACGATTAGGAAATAATGAGTAAGAGTATCATGATGAAATTAAAATATTATAAGATATTGATTTAGATAAAATTATCGTTCTTATTATTTTTATCATTACTATTATTATTAAAAGTAACGTTAGTATTAAAACTATCATTTTAACAAAAATTATCATTTTAATAGAAATGTCATTGTTACTATAAAACTAATAGGATATTCAGTGAATGCATCGAGCAAGACGTTCACCACCTGTAACTAGATCAAGACATTTAGCAAATATTACCGCTGTTGATTTTTCTTTAGAATCGTCATCCAGTCGACCAAGTACTTCAGTTCAAATTTCCGATAATCCATTTTTTGAACCCGACCTCACAATTGAGAATCCGGAGAATATTCAGGAACGATTCGTAGATCCTGAACCACTAAATTTTCCTCCGGAACCACCAATCATTCAAACAGAGATTGTTGAGGAACGAACCATTAAATCAGAATCCTCTAGTGATTCCGATTCAACAAATTCAATTATGGAGAATCTGGAACCTTTAAGTATGGAAGACCGAATGAGAGCTAAACGCACTGGCCAAGGTCACGCAATTACTCATCCAGACATTAATGCGCCAGATTATGAAATCAAAGGACAAATTCTACACATGGTGACTAATCAATGCCAATTTAGTGGTGCGCCGAAGGAAGATCCAAATGAACATTTACGTACCTTTAATAGGATCTGCACACTATTTAAAATCCGAGAAGTGGAGGATGAACATATATATCTCATGTTATTTCCCTGGACTTTAAAGGGAGAAGCCAAAGATTGGTTGGAATAGTTACCTGAAGGGGCGATCGATACATGGGATGTTTTTGTTGACAAATTTCTTAAACAATTCTTTCCTGCATCTAAAGCCGTAAGACTTCAAGCAGAAATTGTTACGTTCACACAGAAGCCAAATGAAACTCTATATGAGGCGTGGACAAGATATGGAAAGTTGTTAAGAGGATGTCCGCAACATGGTTTAGACACCTGTCAAATAGTACAAATATTCTACCAAGGATGCGACATCACTACAAGAAAAGACATAGATATAGCAGCTGGTGGTTCTATTATGAAGAAAACCGAAACTGATGCTTACAAAATTATTGATAACACTGCTTCCCACTCACATGAGTGGCACCAAGAAAAAGATATCATTAGATCATCTAAAGCAGCTAGAGCCGATTCTAGCCATGACTTAGATTCCATTTCCGCAAAGATAGATGCTGTGGAGAGACGAATGGAAAAGATGACTAAAGATATTCACTCAATACGAATTAGTTGTGAGAAGTGTGGAGGACCACATTTGACAAAAGATTGTCTCAGTATTGAATTAACAATGGAACAAAGAGAGAATATTTCATACATAAACCAAAGGCCTGGAAATAATTATCAGAATAATTATCAACCGCCAAGACCGATTTACAATCAAAACCAGAATTATAACAGAAATATTCCATACAACAACCAACAAGGTCCTAGCAATCAACAAGTATCCAATAATACTTACAATCAGCAAAGACCTAATTTTCAAAACAAACCACCACAACAAACCGATGATAAAAAGACGAATTTAGAAGATATGATGACGAAGCTAGTTGAAACTCAAACGCAGTTTTTCACATCTCAAAAACAAACTAATGAACAAAATGCTCAAGCATTTAGAAATCAACAAGCTTCTATTCAAAATCTGGAACAAGAAGTAAGTAACCTAGCAAGGTTAATAGGTGAAAGAAAACCGGGAAGTCTACCTAGTGATACAAATGCTAACCCCCGAAATGAAACAGCTAAAGCTATTACCACAAGAAGTGGTACAACACTTAAACCACCTGAAATACCTGAAACTTCTGATGAAGCTATTCCTACTCCACAAGAACCACAACCTGATCAAGATAAGGAAAAAGAACCGGTAGTTGAAAAGGTTAATGAAGATAACACAGTTAAGGCTAAACCTTATGTTAAACCATACCAACCACCACTTCCTTACCCGAGTAAAATGAAGAAAGAGAAACTCGAAGCCGAGCAATCCAAATTCTTGGATATGTTTAAACAGATAAATGTAAATCTTCCTTTCATTGATGTGATTTCAGGAATGCCTAGATATGCTAAATTCTTGAAAGATCTAATCTCAAATAGAAAGAAAATGGAAGAACTATCGGCTGTTACTATGAATGCTAATTGTTCAGCAGTGCTGTTGAATAAGATACCAGAAAAACTATCTGATCCAGGAAGTTTCACAATTCCATGTTTTCTGGGTAGTCTTAGTTCAATAGAA
The DNA here is from genome assembly GCF_046630445.1 of Rutidosis leptorrhynchoides. Taxonomy (NCBI): domain Eukaryota; kingdom Viridiplantae; phylum Streptophyta; class Magnoliopsida; order Asterales; family Asteraceae; genus Rutidosis; species Rutidosis leptorrhynchoides. The sequence goes on from NC_092335.1 coordinate 497,969,446, forward strand.
GCATTGGCAGACTTAGGTGCTAGTATAAATCTAATGCCGTATTCACTTGAAACCAACCAGAATAAGCATACAACTAGCCGATAGATCAATAAAATATCCTAGAGGGATAATGGAGACCATGCTAGTTAAAGTTGGTACTTTAGTATTTCCAGTAGATTTTGTTGTTCTGGACATGGAAGAAGATTCTCAAGTTCCTCTCATATTAGGAAGACCATTCTTAAACACGGCTAAAGCAATGATAGACGTGTTCGGTAAGAAACTGACCCTAAGTATAGAGGATGAGAGTGTTACCTTTTCAGTTGATAGAGCAATGCAACAACCGCAATCTACAGATGATACATGTTATTATATTCAAACTATAGATGCACATGCAGAATTATTAGAAGAATTTCCAGAATTACAAGGAACAGGAGAATGTTCTTTAGGAGAAGGTAATGAACCAATTGATGAAGCTGAAATGTTAGCTACACTTATAGCTAATGGATATGAATCAACAACAGAAGAAATTAAAATGCTAAAAGAAGAAGACAGATATCGATACAAATCATCGATAGAAGAACCACCGAAATTAGAGTTAAAGCCACTTCCAAACCATTTGGAATACGCTTATTTACATGGTGAATCTGAATTACCTGTAATGATATCGTCTTCTCTTACTGAAAATGAGAAATCACAACTCATTTCTGTGTTGAAAGCTCATAAACCAGCCATTGCATGGAAGATTCATGATATTAAAGGAATAAGTCCTTCGTATTGCACACATAAAATCCTTATGGAAGAAGGTCATAAAACGTATGTGCAACGCCAACGAAGACTAAATCCTAATATGCAAGATGTAGTTAAGAAAGAGATTATTAAACTGTTAGATGCAGGTCTAATTTATCCAATCTCTGATAGTCCATGGGTAAGCCCAGTTCAATGCGTGCCTAAGAAGGGTGGCATGACTGTCATTACAAATGAGAAAAATGAGCTTATTCCTACTAGGACTGTAACAGGATGGCGTGTATGTATTGATTATAGAAAATTAAATGACGCCACCAGAAAAGATCACTTTCCCTTACCTTTCATAGATCAAATGTTGGAAAGATTAGCCAGAAATAGTTACTATTGTTTTCTAGATGGATTTTCCGGATATTTTCAAATTCCAATAGCACCCGAGGACCAAGAGAAAACCACATTCACGTGCCCTTATGGTACTTTTGCTTACAAACGCATGCCATTTGGACTTTGCAACGCCCCTGCAACCTTTCAAAGGTGTATGATGGCGATTTTTCACGACATGATAGAAGAATGCATGGAAGTATTCATGGATGACTTTTCAGTCTTCGGTGATACATTTGAATCATGTCTAGTTAATCTTGAACGAATGCTTATTAGATGCGAACAATCAAATCTAGTACTTAATTGGGAGAAATGCCATTTCATGGTTAAAGAAGGCATCGTTCTTGGACATAAAATTTCAAAAGAAGGAATTGAAGTGGATAGAGCTAAAGTAGATGTAATTGCTAAACTTCCACATCCCACCAATGTTAGAGGAGTTAGGAGTTTTCTAGGGCATGCCGGTTTTTACCGACGTTTCATAAAAGATTTTTCTAAAATTGCCACTCCTATGAATAAACTCCTAGAAAAGGATGCTCCATTCATCTTTTCAGATGAGTGTATCAAATCTTTTAATATTCTTAAAGAGAAACTAACTAATGCGCCGATCATGATAACACCAAATTGGAATCTACCATTTGAACTAATGTGCGATGCAAGTGATTTTGCAATGGGAGCCGTTTTAGGACAAAGGATTGAAAAACGATTTCAACCTATATATTATGCTAGTAAGACGTTACAAGGAGCACAAACGAACTATACAACTACTGAAAAAGAACTCCTTGCTATTGTCTTTGCTTTTGACAAATTTTGATCATATCTCGTTCTAGCAAAAACGGTGGTCTATACCGACCATTCTGCTCTTAGATACCTATTTTCAAAACAAGATGCTAAACCAAGATTAATCCGTTGGATCTTACTCTTACAAGAGTTTGATATTGAAATCCGAGATAAAAGAGGAGCAGAAAATCTCGCCGCTGATCATCTTTCTCGTCTTGAAAATCCCGAATTAGAAGTTCTAAATGAATCGGCCATACAAGACAACTTTCCTGATGAATATCTATTGAAGATAGATTATAATGAAATTCCATGGTTTGCAGACTATGCAAACTACTTAGTACGTGGATTCCTTGAAAAAGGATTGTCGTACCAAAAACGAAAGAAATTCTTCAGTGATATAAAACACTATTTCTGGGAAGATCCACATCTGTTTAAAAGTTGTCCCGATGGAATAATACGCCGATGTGTATTCGGAGATGAAGCTAGTAAAATTTTAAACCATTGTCACACAGGACCAACAGGAGGGCATTATGGGCCGCAACTAACAGCAAGAAAAGTTTATGATGCTGGATTCTATTGGCCTACAATTTACAAAGACGCACACCTTCTTTGCAAATCCTGTGATGCTTGTCAAAGGGCCGGAAAAATAAGTCAACGTGATGAAATGCCACAAAATGTCATTCAAGTATGTGAAATATTTGACATTTGGGGTATTGACTTTATGGGTCCATTTCCAAAATCTCATAATAATCTATATATTCTCGTAGCCATTGATTATGTATCTAAATGGGCGGAACCACAAGCTCTCCCAACTAACGATGCACGAGTTGTAGTCAACTTTTTAAAACGTCTTTTTGCAAGGTTTGGAACGCCGAAAGCTTTAATAAGTGATCGGGGAACTCATTTTTGTAATAATCAACTTGAGAAAGTTCTTAAAAGATATGGAGTAACTCATAAAATCTCCACTGTATATCATCCACAAACAAGTGGACAAGTTGAAAATACCAACCGAGCTTTAAAACGTATTCTAGAGAAAACCGTAGGATCAAATCCGAAGGAATGGTCCATTAAATTGGAGGATGCACTCTGGGCTTTTAGAACAGCCTACAAAACTCCAATTAGAACCACACCTTTTAGACTTGTTTATGGAAAAGCATGTCATCTTCCAGTAGAAATTGAACACAAAGCATTTTGGGCTTTGAAGACATGTAATCTTGATTTACATGAAGCCGGACGTCTACGATTAAGTCAACTAAATGAATTAGAAGAATTAAGACATGAAGCATACGAAAATTCGTTAATATATAAAGAAAGAACGAAGAAATGGCATGATAAAAGAATCAGAAGTTCAAAAAAATTTAAAGAAGGAGACAGAGTTCTTCTTTTCAATTCACGATTCAAGCTATTTCCTAGAAAGTTGAAATCAAGATGGTCTGGACCATTCATAGTCAAAAGAGTTTTCCCATACGGAACGATAGAATTAATAAATTCAAATGGGATTGAATTTAAAGTTAATGGTCACAGAGTTAAACATTACATACATGGTCCGATGGAAGTTGACAATGAAGTTAATCATAATTTCACCACCCAAGAAAACCTTCAAAATGAAAACATAAATATGTTATCAACAACATATGAAAAATCAAAACTGGAATATAGGGAGGATTCAAATTTGAGTGATGAAGAAGAATTCTTATACAAACCTCCCATTCCAAGAAACGAAGAAAAATGTGAACAAGAAATTCAAATAGAAATGAAAGAACCAAGGAAAGAACACCCAAAAAAGGTTTACAAACCAACTCGACTTACTAAAGCAGGAGACCCGGGTGAATTTATCATTTCTTGCTTACTTAATGATGGTGCTGTATATAATGGACTCACAGATTTAGGAGCAAGTATAAATATTATGCCTCTTTCTTTATACAAAAGATTAGGCATGGGTAAATTAAAACCAACCAAAATAGGTGTTCAATCATTTGACCAAACCATTAAACACCCGGTTGGAATAGCAAATAATTTACTTGTTAACGTGGGAAGTTTGACCTTTGTTGCAAACTTCATAGTGATTAATATGGAGGAAAACCTTGATATTCCTCTAATTCTAGGTCGCCCATTTTTAGCAACCACCGAGGCATTCATTGATGTAAGAGAAGGTAGAATAACACTTAGGGATGGTGATACATCGATCACCTTTGTGAACCAAAAGTTTAGATCTCCACAAACCAAAACTGTTAGACCAATAAAAATGCATAAGTGTGGGGAAGATGAAGAAACACTTAATGATGATCCAATCACAAAGAATGCCGTTGATGATACGAAATTAGATGAACCCATTTTTAACAGTTCAACGAAGAAACTTTATAAACGGATTCACGATGCTAAGATTAAAGGAAACTTTAAGTTATATAACCGATTAATATCCAATTTATCGTCAAAAGAAAAGGCAATGTTAGTTGAATTTGTGAAAGTTACGGAGGAAATCAACAAATGGATTGAAGTAAAAGTCAAAGATATACAAGTTGTTGATGATTCAATTGAAAATAATGTTAATCACAATTTCGATACCACAGCTAACTAAGTGTGGGGAGAATCAAGTCTTTAAAGGATAATATGTATTTCTGTTAGAGTTAGATTGTCTGTTTTCGTGTAGTTCTCAAAAATGGAACCCGAATGGTCTTTCCCTAGCAGACCCTAAAGAACTAGTCTTCTCCCCCCATTCTGAATTTTTATTTTTTTTAGGAAATGAAGACTGCCTGTGAACTAAACCATGGTCTAATGCTACACGCTTTGATCACTAAACGTAATAATGACATACTACCGAGTGAAATAGTATCAGTAATCAGAGAAAGAATGGACGGAGTTAGAAAAGAATCCAGATGCGAAGATAATAAGTTACAATTTGGTAAAGGAAAATCAAAATCCGCAGCAAAAAGAAGAGCACGACACCTAGAAAGATGTCACAAATGCGGAAAATGGTCACATGGAGGTAAATGTTCAAATAATCAAACCTATTCAAACACCGAATTTGTTACTTTATGCAGAGACGGACCGTTCATATGTTTAGAAGAAAAGACACTGAATGCTCGAGGTTACGCCTATGTAGCCATGGAAAACCAATTAAACCAACTATCTTATGAATGGGATAGATCATATAACTAAGAAATCTATTTCACAGGTAAGTCTGTACAGTTTTTATTTTATTTTTTCTTATTTTTAACCTTTTGATAATAAACGCTAATTTGTTCGCTAAAAAGTATTAAATTGGTATTGAATAAAATTAGGTTTGGCGACCGAAATTATTGATATCATTCAAAAATTTATTACATCACTGCGAAATTTAACGTTTATTCTTAAGGTATAAATATCTTTAATCAATCAACCCAAAATATTTCAAAAATTCATCATGAGTTAAATTAGGTCTTGGAACCGAAATTACTTTACCGAAAAGAGGGGCGTATATTTTTGATAATATTTGATTGATTAAAGTGGGATAAAAAGCCAAAAAGATTTTTTTTTATTTTTACCATGTTTTTTTAAAATTAATATTTAAATCTTAAATTAAAATTATAAACTTTGTAAAAACAATATATTTAAAATTGTAAATATTTGAAAAATTAATATAAGTTTGGTGTGAATTTATAATATGAATTTTTTAAATTAAGATTGGTGTGAATTTATAATTTTTAAAATATGAATTTTAAATTTTAAGTTTGGTGTGAATTTTAATATTAATTTTGAATTTTATATTTAAATTGTGTGAATTTAAAAACAAAAATTTACTTTATCTCATTAAGTTAAAAATATGATTTTTAAAAATTCGTCGTAAGTTGAAGACTAGGTCTTTGAACCGAAATTGCTTTACCCAAGGGAGGGACGAGAACTTTTATTATCATTATTTTTAATCTTATTGAATTAAAGTATGCCAAAAACATTAAAAAAAACCAAAAATCTTAGCTTTTAAAACAATCGCTACAAAAAGACAAATTTTAAAATTTTGTCGAAGGACGGACTAGGACATCGATCCGAAACGACCTCGTCCTAAATAACAAGGGAAACAAAATTTTAAAATTAATTACTTAATTGTTTTAATAAGTTAAAGATTATAAAAAAAAAAAAAAATACCAAACTCCGCGAATCGCGGAGTTTGAAGGGGAAATCTCCGCGAGTCGCGGGAGGACCGAAATACAGAAAAAAATATAACTTATCGAACTGATCAGTCCCAACACAAAAACAAAAAAACACTGCGAAGAACAGCCGCGAAAAAACCCCAAAAACACCCCCAAAATCACAATTTTTAACCGTTAATCACCAAATCTTTTACTAAAATCATGTTGAGAAGGATGCTATCTAGGAATTACTCAAGAAAAACGGTAAATTTCTACACTTAAACACCATTTAATCCGAAATTAGTGTTCTTGAGCAATTTTTTCCCCAATTTGATTTTGATGCTTTTTAGTGTAATTAGGCTTAAATTGTTTATGTATTATGCTTGTATAACCTAGATTGATGCTATTTAACATGATTAGAAGCCTTAAACTTCAAATTTTGAGTAATCTAGGGTTTGTGTTCTTGAGCAAATTTGGGGCTTTTTGATATAAACAGGTTATGGCCGATTTTTGTCATGAATTGTTGCTAAATTAAGTAGTGTAACATGTTTAGGTAGTTAAATGATCCAAACTTTGAGCCTAAACATGATTTTGAGAATTAAAGTGGACTTTTTCAAGTCTAAAATTCATGAACTTGATTATTGAGAGATAATGCCATTTGAAACTTGTTTAATTGCTAGTAATGATTATTTTGACATGTTATTTGAGTTAAATGCTTATGAACTTGGCGAACATTTTCGTATATGCTTATTTGAAAAAGTGTAGATTTGATGAAAATATGAAAATGAGTTTAAGTTTGATATAAATTGATCATGTCATTGTAATTATTTTGATTGATGATTTTGCTGACACTAATGCATATTTGGATGCACAAAAATTGTGTTTGATGTGTTTTGCAGACTGAAAGGGGTGAATCTTCATCCCAAGCTCGCAATGCTCCTGCTGAGAATGCGGAACAACAGGAGGTGGATAACTACTACAAGCAGGATATACCTCATCCAGTCATGACCTTTTCTGATATGCACTTGGAAGAGTTGCACCCGAACCTAAGATTTGACAGACTTTGGATAGATTATCCAAAATACCAAAGGGGTTTGCATACTCTTCATTCCAAAGTTGTTGAGGTACCTAGGGTCATAGAATGGGGACCCTTAGAAGCTGTAGAATTGGCCGGGCCAATTAGGGAATTACTTGTACAGAGGTATGGTAATTCTACTTTTAATGACTGGGTACGTTTATTCACCATGCGTAGACCTGTATATAAAGTATGGTGCGAAGAATTGTTATGTAGTATAGAGTTGAATGATCGGGTAGCTAGTTTAACCGATCGATCTTTTATTAGATTTTTGTTAGGAGGTTCGATGTGCCACATGTCTTTACTAGACATGGCTCAGGCTTTACGTATATATACGCCTGAGGAGTTAGCATCTGCCGATTGTAGAGGGTTGATACTAAATGGTAGAAAGATAGATGAAAATTTTGATACACACGGTGTATGGAGTCAAATGACAAGCCATCACCGATTTAAAGGGGGAAATTACTCTTATTTGGATATAGATAGAGCCGAATTAAGAGTGATTCATAGGTTTTTAGCTAATTCGATTACACAAAGAGGTAAGAACAAGGAAAAGGTAAATGAACAGGATTTGTTTTACCATATGTGTATTCGAGACCCACAAAGCGCTGTAAGTATACCGTATTGTGTGGGTTATTATTTATCAGCTATGGTTAGGGGGATGAGACCGCATAGCATAATAGGAGGTGGTATTTTTATTACTTTGATTGCTGAATATCTCGGTGTGGATATAAGTCGGGGGGATTATTAGTCGAAGAACCAGAACCCCGCGATACTATAGGTTTAAATGTATACCATGGTGCGAAAGTTTTGAAGAGGCGAAATAACGCCGCAGTACAATACCATGGTAGACATCCACAGGTTGAGAGAAACCAATAGCAAGGTAATGTAGGAGGGGGAAATGAGATGCAAGAAATGCAAAGGTTTATAGCTTCACAGGAATACGAAAATGCTAGACAGAGAGCATTTGAAGATTGGCAAGTTCATTAGAACCAAATCATAGCTCATTGCCAACATATAGGTAGAAACTATATTCCTACACCAAAACCCATCTTCCCTCCCTGGTCTATAGAGATGCAACCACCGTATCCTACGTATAACCCTGCCGAAGCATTCTATAGCACCTATGGTTATGCTTGGAACCCCTATTGGTACCAGTATCATCCCTAGTCTACTTAGTTTTATTTATTTTGTAATTTGTAATGTTGATACATTTAATACTTATGTTAATATTGTAATAGTTTTTATAATTTTCTAACTTTTATTCTTAGATTTTAATAATTTTTGAATGTGGGGTAATATACCAAACTTCAAAAATATGTATATATGTTTGCAGTTTATCTTATGTACACAACAGGGTAAAACAACGCATTTTCAAAGACTGGCATTAAGTTCAGCAAAAGCAACTAATTTTGACGACAAGATGCAAAATATAAGTGAAATAACAACAAGTCGGAATGAACAAATGATGTGCACCATTTATCATTCAGCAAACAAACGCCAATATATTTGGAAACTTTGGTAAAATTTAATCATTTTCACACAAATCACCCTCAATAATTTAAATTGTTACTGATTTCTTGCAAATGAGGGCATTGCAAAATCTTAAGTGTGGGAAGGGGTTAAATTCTTTCGAATTTTAAAATTTTTAAACACTTGGTTACCATTAAAAATACTAGAAAAGCAGTAGTTGTATTAGAATCTAGTGCTCTCTGATAATAAAGAACAGCCCTAGTCTTATATACTGACTACCCAATTCTAGTAAAAATTTTCAAAATTTTCAATTAAATGAACTCAAAATCATGTTTATACATATTTATGAATAATAAAACTAGGTTTTAACACCGAAATTATTGTTACCTCGGAAAGGACATAAATTGAGAAACAAACCAAAATGTTAAAATTCATTTAAAATGGAATAGAGGACGATAAAAAGGAAAATAAAAGCCAAGTGTGGGAAAATTTACCAAGTTATCTTAAACATATATCACATATTTCTGTACAAATAACTGAAAATACTTTTGCTTTGGACTAAACTAAAAAAGTTTTACCTGATTTACTGTAAGAAAGATGGATCTACACGATGAATCAATTCCATCATTAAAAGGAAGTAAAGTCTTTCGAAAAAGACACGTGCTTCTTGATTTAGGTCAAGAAGTTGTCGTCCAGACCAGCTGTAGGTTGACGAAAAATCTAGAAAAGTCATCACTAAAATCAGCAGGAAATCCACGGACCTCAGCATTAAACAGGGTCGCCAAGTGGTCAGATTTATCCTAACCATGAGAAGGATTTATCTCGTAAAATGGGGGGGCACCATGCAAATTAGCAGGATAAGACTAATGAATCAGATCCCCAGAAAGGATAATCTCCTTAAAAGATCAAAAATTAGCTTTTAAGCCTGATATTACTCAATCCTTGAGATTGACCTTAAAGATTGAGAATTACAAACTCATGGAATTCAATGATATCTAAACTCGAGCTTGAACGAGAAAATATTTTGATCAAAATTATAAACCGATTTGTTTTCTGAAAACCCTATTTTCAATGCGTTCATTACCTTTGAACGTAAAATCCTAGGAATTCACCTGGAATTCATTAGGTCACCTGAACTAAATCTGGTGTCAACCGTAAGAACGGTGGTTGCATAGCATGGTCAAAGACAGGACCTTGTGCCAGACCGAAAAATTATAAGGGTGAGCTTTACTATTGCTCCTACCAAGGATAGTAATTGCGTCCGACACGTTATAGACCATAATTAAAAGCATGTCAGGGGACATTGCCTTAACAGTTGCTTGTTCAACGCTTTCCTTTACAACCGGACGGTAGTTTACCGAAAGGTAATATACGGGACAAGTAAACTGGACGTGTTGCTTTCCAAATACAAGGTTAGCAAGTGGGTGACACAAAACCGCAAGTTTTGAGCTAAAATTTTCAAATCTGAAACCCACCAAACCCACAAAAAAATATTTTGCAAACACCGGTAAAGGGTTATTCCGGAAAACTTATCTAGGGTAAAAACTAGATTTAATTTTCAAAAGATCAAATGTTTTCATAAAGATCCAATTTCCTTAATGGATCTAAATTTTTATAGTCATGTGGGACTGTAAACCATATCGTTACTACCATTGTTTATACCGCCGTATAGAAATCACTGATGTACAAAGTGTGAAGAATAAAGAAGTGATTCTATTATTTCAAGATGATATTGCTTGAGGACAAGCAACGCTCAAGTGTGGGAATATTTGATAATGCTAAAAACGAACATATATTTCATAGCATTATTCCTCAAGAAAGACAAGCTTTTAGTTGCAATTGTTCTATTTACAAGTGATATTCGTTTAAATAATAAAAGGTGAAGACAAAAGACAGATTCGATGAATTGAAGACGCAAACGACCAAAAAGCTCAAAAGTACAAAATACAATCAAAGAGGTTCCAATTATTGATAAGAAACGTCTCGAAATTACAGGAGTACAAGATTCAAAACACAAAGTACAAAATATAAAATTGTACGCAAGGACGTTCGAAAATCCGGAACCGGGACATGAGTCAACTCTCAACGCTCGACGCAACGGACTAAAAATTACAAGTTAACTATGTATATAAATATAATATAATATATAATTAATTATATTAATTATATATATATATATTATATTTATAAATAAATTGTCGGCAAGAAAGACTCCAAAAGGATGTGAGCTGTATTTTCAATCTCCGCGACTCGCGGAGTTTTAAGGCCAAAAATGCCGCGAGTCGCGGAGCCCCAAAGTTTCAAAATCTCTATAAAAGCAAACGAATTCTGATCGCAAAAATTACAATATATCCATCCATCTCTCTATCTATATCGTAAAATGTGTATATATATATATATATATATATATATATATATATATATATATATATGTTTATAATTTATATTTTAATTTTAATTATAATTCTAATAATAAGGGTATGTTAGCGAATGTTGTAAGGGTATAAGTCGAAATTCTGTCCGTGTAACGCTACGCTATTTTTAATCATTGTAAGTTATGTTCAACCTTTTTACATTAATGTCTCGTAGCTAAGTTATTATTATGCTTATTTAATCCGAAGTAATCATGATGTTGGGCTAATTACTAAAATTGGGTAATTGGGCTTTGTACCATAATTGGGGTTTGGACAAAAGAACGACACTTGTGGAAATTAGACTATGGGCTATTAATGGGTTTTATATTAACTAAACAATACCTTGTTAATTTAATATACAAACTTATAATTCGACGTATTTATATATAACCACATACGCTTTACTGGGTACGGTGGGCGGGATATCTATAAATACCAATAATTATTCATTTTACCGGATACGGAACTGGATTAATAGTTAATAGACTTGTTGAAACAGGGGTGAATTACATTCAAGGGTAATTGGTGTAATTGTTAACAAAGTAGTAAAACCTTGGTTTACACGCAGTCGATAACCTGGTGTATTCATTAAACAAAGTATTAAAACCTTGTTACAATTCGAATCCCCAATTAGTTGGAATATTTGACTTCGGGAATAAGAATAATTTGACGAAGGCTTTCGCTCTTTATATTTATGACTGATGGACTATTATGGACAAATCCGTATGGACATATTAAATAATCCAGGACAAAGGACAATTAACCCATGGGCATAAAACTAAAATCAACACGTCAAACATCATGATTACGGAAGTTTAAATAAGCATAATTCTTTTATTTCATATTTAATTTCCTTTATTTTATATTTAATTGCACTTCTAATTATCGCATTTTTATTGTTATTGTATTTAATTGCACTTTTAATTATTGTACTTTTTAATTATCGCAAGTTTATTTTATCGCACTTTTATTATTCGCAATTTCATTATCGTTATTTACTTTACGCTTTAAATTAAGTCTTGTATTTATTATTTTACATTTGGTTTTAACTGCGACTAAAGTTTTAAAATCGACAAACCGGTCATTAAACGATAAAAAACCCCCCTTTATAATAATAATATTACTTATATATATATATTTATATTTTTATAAAACTAAACTAATATAGCGTTAAGCTTTGTTTAAAAAGATTCCCTGTGGAACGAACCGGACTTACTAAAAACTACACTACTGTACGATTAGGTACACTGCCTATAAGTGTTGTAGCAAGGTTTAAGTATATCCATTCTCTAAATAAATAAATATCTTGTGTAAAATTGTATCGTATTTAATAGTATTTCCTGTAAAAATATAAACTATTTCGTATACACCTCGCGAAACATCAGTATCGTTAGTATTAAAACTATCATTTTAACAAAAATTATCATTTTAATAGAAATGTCATTGTTACTATAAAATATCATTATTATTATTATTTTAAATAGAATTATTATTTTAAAGATAAAATTAAAAAAAATCGTAAATATTAAAGTTATCATAATTAGAATTATCGTTTTATCATAATGTCATTTTAGTAATTATAAATATTGATATTTTTATAATAATAATTATTATTACAAAATAATACAACTTTTACTTACTATCATTATAGATATTATTTTATCAAATAAATATGTGATACAAACATATTTTACTACGTGTAATAACTTACTCTAATAATACCTATCATATTATCTTTATGATATTAAATGAACCCTATAAATTTTATTACTTAATATATATAAAAGTATATTTTATCATATAAATTTAATATAAAATTTTATTTATTAATAAATAAATTATATTATATACTCTAATAAATCTTTTAAAAATATTTAAAAATATAAAACGACGATATTTAAACTATATATTAATCATGTATAGATTTTTGGAAATTATTTTGAGTCAAATTTACTTTTGTTGACTTTTGCATATTAGTCTCGAGCATTAGGATTGTGGTACACTATGACTTGACCTAATTTGTTAGACAAATATTGACCAACACATAAATATATAATTAATTTAGGTTCGTGAATCCGAGGCCAACCTTGCACTTGTTCAATGACGTTATATGTATTTGTACTACGAAATACAGTATGGTGAGTTTCATTTGATCCCTTTTACTCTTTACATTTTTGGGCTGAGAATACATGCAAATGCTTTATTAACTGTTCTACAATATTTACATGCGTGAGTTTCATTACTCCCTTTTTAAATGCTTTTGCAATATATATTTTTGGGACTGAGAATACATGCGCTTTTATAAATGTTTTACGAAATAGACACAAGTAATCGAAACTACATTATATGGGTGAATGATCGAAGCCGAATATGCCCCTTTTTGCTTGGTAACCTAAGAATTAGTAAACCGATCTACTAATTGACGCGAATCCTAAAGATAGATCTATTGGGCCTAACAAACCCCATCCAAAGTACCGGATGCTTTAGTACTTCGAATTTGTTTTATCATGTCCGAAGGATTTTCCGGAATGATAGGGATATTCTTATATGCATCTTGTTAATGTCGGTTACCAGGTGTTCAATCCATATGAATGATTTTTGTCTCTATGCATGTGACGTATATTTATCAGAACTGGAAATGAAATTCTTGTGGTCTATTAAAATGATGAAAATAAATGATTATAATAAACTAATGAAATCACCAACCTTTTGGTTGACACTTTAAAGCATGTTTATTCTCAGGTGTTAAAGAAATCTTCCGCTGTGCATTTGCTCATTTTAAAGATATTACTTGGAGTCTTTCATAGCATATTTCGAAGAACGTTGCATTCGAGTCATTGAGTTCATCAAAGATTATTATTAAATCAATTTATAGTTGGATAGTGGATATTATGAAATGGTATGCATGCTTGTCAATTTTCGATGTAAAGAAAGTTTGTCTTTTAAAAACGAATGCAATGTTTGTAAAATGTATCATATAGAGGTCAAATACCTCGCAATGTAATCAACTATTGTGAATGGTTTATAATGTATATGAACGGGTCCTTTCAGTTGAATCTCAAACGCAGTTTTACACATCTCAGAAACAAACTAATGAACAAAATGCTCAAGAATTTAGAAATCAACAAGCTTCTATACAAAATCTGGAACAAGAAATGAGTAACCTAGCAAAGTTAATTGGAAAAAGAAAATCGGGGAGTCTACCTAGCGATACAAATACTAACCCCCGAAATGAAACAGCTAAAGCCATTACCACAAGAAGTGGTATTACACTTAAACCACCTGAAATACCTGTAATTTTTGATGATTCTATTCCTACTACACAGGCACCACAGCCTGAGCAAGAGAAGGAAACAGAACCGGTAGTTGAAAAGGTTAATGAAGATAATACAGTTAAGGCAAAGCCTTATGTTAAACCATACCAACCACCGCTTCCTTACCCGAGTAAAATGAGAAAAGAAAGACTTGAAGCCGACAATCTAAATTCTTGGATATGTTTAACCAAATAAATGTCAACCTTCCTTTCATTGATGTGATTTCAGGAATGCCAAGATATGCTAAATTCCTGAAAGATCTAATCACAAATATAAAGAAAATGGAAAAACCCTCGGCTGTTACAATGAATGCTAATTGTTCTGCAGTGCTGTTGAATAAGCTACCAGAAAAATTATCAGATCCAGGAAGTTTCACAATTCCATATTTTCTGGGTGGTCTTAGTTCAATATAAGCATTGGCAGACTTAGGTTCTAGTATAAATTTAATGTCATATTCATTATACACTAAACTAGACCTTGGAGAATTGAAACCAACACGAATAAGCATACAACTAGCCGATCGATCAGTAAAATATCCTAGAGGGATAATGGAGAACATGCTAGTTAAAGTTGGTACTTTAGTATTTCCAGTAGACTTTGTTATTCTGGACATGGAAGAAGATTCTCGAGTTCCTCTCATATTAGGAAGACAATTCTTAAACACGGCTAAAGCAATAATAGACGTGTTTGGTAAAAAATTGACCCTAAGTATAGAGGACGAGAGTATAACCTTTTCTATTAATAGAGCCATGCAACAACCACAATCTGCAGATGATACATGTGATAATGCTAAAAACAAACATATATTTCATAGCATTATTCCTCAAGAAAGACAAGCTTTTAGTTACAATTGTCCTATTTACAAGTGATATTCGCTTAAATAATAAAAGGTGAAGACAAAAGACAGATTCGACGAATTGAAGACGCAAATGACCAAAAAGCTCAAAAGTACAAAATACAATCAATGAGGTTCCAATTATTGATAAGAAACGTCTCAAAATTACAAAGAGTACAAGATTCAAAACAAAAAGTACAAGATATTAAATTGTACGCAAGGACGTTCGAAAATCCGGAACCGGGACCAGAGTCAACTCTCAACGCTCGACGCAACGGACTAAAAATTACAAGTCAACTATGCACATAAATATAATATAATATTTAAATAATTCTTATAATTATTTAATATATTATATTTATTTATAAAACCGTCGGCAGAAGAAAACAACCAAATGTGAGCCTCCCCAACTGGCCATGCAATCGCATGGCCTGGAAGGCATAAATCCATGCGATCGCATGAGCCCCAGTTCCAGCCCACATGCCTATAAAAATCGAGCTTTGGTGCACCACAAAATCCATCTATCTTTCTCTTCTCCATTCATACGTAATATTTATATTTATAATTTATATTTTAATTTTAATTTTAATTATAATTCTAATAATAAGGGTATGTTAGCGAATGTTGTAAGGGTGTAAGTCGAAATTCTGTCCGTGTAACGCTACGCTATTTTTAATCATTGTAAGTTATGTTCAACCTTTTTACATTAATGTCTCGTAGCTAAGTTATTATTATGCTTATTTAATCCGAAGTAATCATGATATTGGGCTAATTACTAAAATTGGGTAATTGGGCTTTGTACCATAATTGGGGTTTGGACAAAAGAACGACACTTGTAGAAATTAGACTATGGGCTATTAATGGGCTTTATATTTGTTTAACTAAATGATAGTTTGTTAATGTTAATATAAAGATTTACAATTGGGCGTCCCTATAAATTACCATGTACACTCGATCGGACACGATGGGCGGGGTATTTATATGTACGAATAATCGTTCATTTAACCGGACACGGGAATGGATTAATAGCCACTAGAATAATTAAAACAGGGGTGAAATTATGTAAAAGGACACTTGGCATAATTGATTACAAAATATTAAAACCTTGGGTTACACTCAATCGACATCCTGGTGTAATTATTAAACAAAGTATTAAAATCTTGTTACAGTTTAAGTCCCCAATTAGTTGGAATATTTAACTTCGGGTATAAGAATAATTTGACGAGGACACTCGCATTTTATATTTATGACTGATGGACTGTTATGGACAAAAACCAGACGGACATATTAAATAATCCAGGACAAAGGACAATTAACCCATGGGCATAAAACTAAAATCAACACGTCAAACATCATGATTACGAAAGTTTAAATAAGCATAATTCTTTTATTTCATATTTAATTTTCTTTATTTTATATTTAATTGCATTTCTAATTATCGCATTTTTATTGTTATTTTATTTAATTGCACTTTTAATTATCGTACTTTTTAATTATCGCAAGTTTATTTTATCGCACTTTTATTATTCGCAATTTCATTATCGTTATTTACTTTACGCTTTAAATTAAGTCTTGTATTTATTTATTATTTTACATTTGGTTTTAACTGCGACTAAAGTTTTAAAATCAACAAACCGGTCATTAAACGGTAAAAGCCCCCCTTTATAATAATAATATTACTTATATATATATTTGTATTTTTATAAAAGTAAACTAATATAACGTTAAGCTTTGTTTAAAAAGATTCCCTGTGGAACGAACCGGACTTACTAAAAACTACACTACTGTACGATTAGGTACACTGCCTATAAGTGTTGTAGCAAGGTTTAAGTATATCCATTCTCTAAATAAATAAATATCTTGTGTAAAATTGTATCGTATTTAATAGTATTTTCCTGTAAAAATATAAGTGTTTTATATACACCTCGCGAAAGATCAAGTTATTTTTGGCGCCGCTGCCGGGGAATCAATCTAGTTTAAAAGCCGGAAGCGCAACGCTAATATATATAAAAAAAGAATTTTATTTTTAGTATGCTTTTGTAAAAATATGTTTTAAATATTCAAAAATATTAAAAGAAAAACAAAAATATAAATATTTTTTTTAAGAGTTTGGTAAATATTTAAGTTTTATAAAGTTTCTTTATTTCTATTTTTTTTAGTTTGTAAAAATATAAGTTTTATTTAATTTATAAATATATTTTATATTTTACAGCAAAAACAGGAAATTTTTTTTTTTTTAATTCGGCCGGTACTGTAGCAGCCCACTCTGTGGCCCGAAACCCTAGCCCATGCGATCGCATGGCCGGATAGTTTAGGACTCATGCGATCGCATGAGCCCATCTGACACGCCAGACTGCAACTGCATTAATTACGGAGTATATTTTAATTATTATTATTATTAAAACCCTAATTAGGGTTTATTAGTTAATTAATATATTAATTTAGTTTTATTTAGTATTTGTATTATTTAGTTAAATTAGTTTAATTAAATTGTAAAATTAATAGTTTTAATAAATAATTAATATAAAAATAATATTTTTATAAAAATTGTACTTTTTACAACTTTTTGTATATTTTTAAATTTTGTCCCTTTTTAATCGTTTTAGCGTAATTTTTGTATTTTTCGCTCGTATTTATTTTTAACTCATAGTTTTTGCCATAGTTATTTTTACTTTTTAAGTTTTAGTTTCTTTTTAAGTTATTTCCATTTGGGATTTAGTTTTTCCTGTAAGCTTTAATATTTTTAGACGACTTTTACCTATGTATCAATTATCATTCCAATTAGTAATCTCAATTTGCGATTATAATTTTAAGTTAGTTGTAGTAATAAGGTTAGGTTAGTCAATTGTTTTTAAGTTTTATAAGTTTCTTTTATTTTTCTGTCACCTTTTATTTTTCAACCATTTTTCTTTTTCGACCTTTTTTCGACGAACTCTTTTTCTTTCTTATTTCTCGCTATTCTAGTTTTAGGACATAGATTTTTATTCTACTTCTTATCTAAATTTCTTAAAATTACGAAAATTTATTTTAAGTGGTTAAATTGATAGACATCAAAATTTTCTGGTTCGTAGTAATAGTTGGATTTGTACGTGGACCGGGTTATTGGAGCCAAACAGTCCTCAATTATATTGAGACCAAACGAATCCTGCCCCTCTGCTGCATCTTTTGGCTATTCGAAACGTGGGCAAAATCAGAAAAGTCTATTGATTGGATAACTTATTATAATTTTTCTTTCCTTTTTAAAAACTAATAGGATATTCAGTGAATGCACCGAGCAAGACGTTCACCACCTTTTGTACGTTCACCACCTGTAACTAGATCAAGACATTTAGCAAATATTACTGCCGTTGATTTCTCTTTAGAATCGTCATCCAGTCGACCATGTACTTCAGTTCAAATTTCCGATAATCCATTTTTTGAACCCGACCTCACAATTGAGAATCCGGAGAATATTCAGGAACGATTCGTAGATCCTGAACCACTAAACTTTCCTCCGGAACCACCAATCATTCAAACAGAGATTGTTGAGGAACGAACCATTAAATCAGAATCCTCTAGTGATTCCGATTCAACAAATTCAATTATGGAGAATCTGGAACCTTTAAGTATGGAAGACCGAATGAGAGCTAAACGCACTGGCCAAGGTCACGCAATTACTCATCCAGACATTAATGCGCCAGATTATGAAATCAAAGGACAAATTCTACACATGGTGACTAATCAATGCCAATTTAGTGGTGCGCCGAAGGAAGATCCAAATGAACATCTACGTACCTTTAATAGGGTCTGCACACTATTTAAAATCCGAGAAATGGAGGATGAAAAGATATATCTCATGTTATTTCCCTGGACTTTAAAGGGAGAAGCCAAAGATTGGTTGGAATCGTTACCTGAAGGGGCGATTGATACATGGGACGTTTTAGTTGAAAAATTTCTTAAACAATTCTTTCCTGCATCTAAAGCCGTAAGACTTCAAACAGAAATTGTTACGTTTACACAGAAGCCAAATGAAACTCTATATGAGGCGTGGACTAGATTTGGAAAGTTGTTAAGAGGATGTCCGCAACATGGTTTAGACACCTGTCAAATAGTACAAATATTCTACCAAGGATGCGACATCACTACAAGGAAAGACATAGATATAGCAGCTGGTGGTTCTATTATGAAGAAAACCGAAACTGATGCTTACAAAATTATTGATAACACTGCTTCCCACTCACATGAGTGGCACCAAGAAAAAAATATCGTTAGATCATCTAAAGCAGCTAGAGCCGATTCTAGCCATGACTTAGATTCCATTTTCGCAAAGATAGATGCTGTGGAGAGACGAATGGAAAAGATGACTAAAGATATTCACTCAATACGAATTAGTTGTGAGCAGTGTGGAGGACCACATTTGACAAAAGATTGTCTCAGTATTGAATTAACAATGGAACAAAGAGAGAATATTTCATACATAAACCAAAGGCCTGGAAATAATTATCAGAATAATTATCAACCGCCAAGACCGATTTACAATCAAAACCAGAATTATAACCGAAATATTCCATACAACAACCCACAAGGTCCTAGCAATCAACAAGTATCCAATAATACTTACAATCAGCAAAGACCTAATTTTTAAAACAAACCACCACAACAAACCGATGATAAAAAGCCGAATTTAGAAGATATGATGACGAAGCTAGTTGAAACTCAAACGCAGTTTTTCACATCTCAGAAACAAACTAATGAACAAAATGCTCAAGCATTTAGAAATCAACAAGCTTCTATTCAAAATCTGGAACAAGAAGTAAGTAACCTAGCAAGGTTAATAGGTGAAAGAAAACCGGGAAGTCTACCTAGTGATACAAATGCTAACCCCCGGAATGAAACAGCTAAAGCCATTACCACAAGAAGTGGTACAACAGTTAAACCACCTGAAATACCTGTAACTTCTGATGAAGCTATTACTACTCCACAAGAACCACAACCTGATCAAGATAAGGAAAAAGAACCGGTAGTTGAAAAGGTTAATGAAGATAACACAGTTAAGGCTAAACCTTATGTTAAACCATACCAACCACCACTTCCTTACCCGAGTAAAATGAAGAAAGAGAAACTTGAAGCCGAGCAATCCAAATTCTTGGATATGTTTAAACAGATAAATGTAAATCTTCCTTTCATTGATGTGATTTCAGGAATGCCTAGATATGCTAAATTCTTGAAAGATCTAATCTCAAATAGAAAGAAAATGGAAGAACTCTCGGCTGTTACTATGAATGCTAATTGTTCAGCAGTGCTGTTGAATAAGATACCAGAAAAACTATCTGATCCAGGAAGTTTCACAATTCCATGTTTTCTGGGTAGTCTTAGTTCAATAGAAGCATTGGCAGACTTAGGTGCTAGTATAATCTAATGCCGTATTCACTATACGCTAAACTAGACCTTGGAGAATTGAAACCAACCAGAATAAGCATACAACTAGCCGATAGATCAATAAAATATCCTAGAGGGATAATGGAGAACATGCTAGTTAAAGTTGGTACTTTAGTACTTCCAGTAGATTTTGTTGTTCTGGACATGGAAGAAGATTCTCAAGTTCCTCTCATATTAGGAAGACCATTCTTAAACACGGCTAAAGCAATGATAGACGTGTTCGGTAAGAAACTGACCCTAAGTATAGAGGATGAGAGTGTTACCTTTTCAGTTGATAGAGCAATGCAACAACCGCAATCTGCAGATGATACATGTTATTATATTCAAACTATAGATGCACATGCAGAATTATTAGAAGAATTTCCATAATTACAAGGAACAGGAGAATGTTTTTTAGGAGAAGGTAATGAACCAATTGATGAAGCTGAAATGTTAGCTACACTTATAACTAATGGATATGAACCAACAACAGAAGAAATTCAAATGCTAAAAGAAGAAGACAAATATCGATATAAATCATCGATAGAAGAACCTCCGAAATTAGAGTTAAAGTCACTTCCAAACCATTTGGAATACGCTTATTTACATGGTGAATCTGAATTACCTGTAATAATATCGTCTTCTCTTACTGAAAATGAGAAATCACAACTCATTTCTGTGCTGAAAGCTCATAAACCAGCCATTGCATGGAAGATTCATGATATTAAAGGAATAAGTCCTTCGTATTGCACACATAAAATCCTTATGGAAGAAGGTCATAAAACATATGTGCAACGCCAACGAAGACTAGATCCTAATATACAAGATGTAGTTAAGAAAGAGATTATTAAACTGCTAGATGCAGGTCTAATTTATCCAATTTCTGATAGTCCATGGGTAAGCCCAGTTCAATGCGTGCCTAAGAAGGGTGGCATGACTGTCATTACAAATGAGAAAAATGAGCTTATTCCTACTAGGACTGTAACAGGATGGCGTGTGTGTATTGATTATAGAAAATTAAATGACGCCACCAGAAAAGATCACTTTCCCTTACCTTTCATTGATCAAATGTTGGAAAGATTAGCCGGAAATAGTTACTATTGTTTTCTAGATGGATTTTTCGGATATTTTCAAATTCCAATAGCACCCGAGGACCAAGATAAAACCACATTCACGTGCCCTTATGGTACTTTTGCTTACAAACGCATGCCATTTGGACTTTGCAACGCCCCTGCAACCTTTCAAAGGTGTATGATGGCGATTTTTCACGACATGATAGAAGAATGCATGGAAGTTTTCATGGATGACTTTTCAGTCTTCGGTGATACATTTGAAACATGCCTAGTTAATCTGGAACGAATGCTTATTAGATGCGAACAATCAAATCTAGTTCTTAATTGGGAGAAATGCCATTTCATGGTTAAAGAAGGCATCGTTCTTGGACATAAAATTTCAAAAGAAGGAATTGAAGTGGATAGAGCTAAAGTAGATATAATTGCTAAACTTCCACATCCCACCAATGTTAGAGGAGTTAGGATTTTCTAGGGCATGCCGGTTTTTACCGACGTTTCATAAAAGATTTTTCTAAAATTGCCACTCCTATGAATAAACTCCTAGAAAAGGATGCTCCATTCATCTTTTTAGATGAGTGTATCAAATCTTTTAATATTCTTAAAGAGAAACTCACTAATGTGCCGATCATGATAACACCAAATTGAAATCTACCATTTGAACTAATGTGCGATGCAAGTGATTTTGCAATGGGAGCCGTTTTAGGACAAAGGATTGAAAAACGATTTCAACCTATATATTATGCTAGTAAGACGTTACAAGGAGCACAAATGAACTATACAACTACTGAAAAAGAACTCCTTGCTATTGTCTTTGCTTTTGACAAATTTCGATCATATCTCGTTCTAGCAAAAACGGTGGTCTATACCGACCATTCTGCTCTTAGATACCTATTTTCAAAACAAGATGCCAAACCAAAATTAATCCGTTAGATCTTACTCTTACAAGAGTTTGATATTGAAATCCGAGATAAAATAGGAGCAGAAAATCTCGCCGCTGATCATCTTTCTCGTCTTGAAAATCCCGAATTAGAAGTTCTAAATGAATCGGCCATACAAGACAACTTTCCTGATGAATATCTATTGAAGATAGATTATAAAGAAATTCCATGGTTTGCAGACTATGCAAACTATTTAGTATGTAGATTTCTTGAAAAAGGATTATCGTACCAAAGACGAAAGAAATTCTTCAGTGATATAAAACACTATTTCTGGGAAGATCCACATCTGTTTAAAAGTTGTCCCGATGGAATAATACGTCGATGTGTATTTGGAGATGAAGCTAGTAAAATATTAAACCATTGTCACACAGGACCAACAGGAGGGCATTATGGGCCTCAACTAACAGCAAGAAAAGTTTATGATGCTGGATTCTATTGGCCTACAATTTACAAAGACGCACACCTTCTTTGCAAATCCTGTGATGCTTGTCAAAGGGCCGAAAAAATAAGTCAACGTAATGAAATGCCACAAAATGTCATCCAAGTATGTGAAGTATTTGACATTTGGGGTATTGACTTTATGGGTCCATTTCCAAAATCTCATAATAATCTATATATACTCGTAGCCATTGATTATGTATCTAAATGGGTGGAAGCACAAGCTCTCCCAACTAACGATGCACGAGTTGTAGTCAACTTTTTAAAACGTCTTTTTGCAAGGTTTGGAACACCGAAAGCTTTAATAAGTGATCGGGGTACTCATTTCTGTAATAATCAACTTGAGAAAGTTCTTAAAAGATATGGAGTAACTCATAAAATCTCCACTGCATATCATCCACAAACAAGTGGACAAGTTGAAAATACCAACCGAGCTTTAAAACGTATTCTAAAGAAAACCGTAGGATTAAATCCGAAGGAATGGTCCATTAAATTGGAGGATGCACTCTGGGCTTTTAGAACAGCCTACAAAACTCCAATTGGAACCACACCTTTTAGACTTGTTTATGGAAAAGCATGTCATCTTCCAGTAGAAATTGAACACAAAGCAGTTTGGGCTTTGAAGACATGTAATCTTGATTTACATGAAGCTGGACGTCTACGATTAAGTCAACTAAACGAATTAGAAGAATTAAGACATGAAGCATACGAAAATTCGTTAATCTATAAAGAAAGAACGAAGAAATGGCATGATAAAAGAATCAGAAGTTTAAAAGAATTTAAAGAAGGAGACAGAGTTCTTCTTTTCAATTCACGATTCAAGCTATTTCCTGGAAAATTGAAATCAAGATGGTCTGGACCATTCATAGTCAAAAGAGTTTTCCCATACGGAACGATAGAATTAATAACTTCAAATGGGATTGAATTTAAAGTTAATGGTCACAGAGTTAAACACTACATACATGGTCCGATGGAAGTTGACAATGAAGTTAATCACAATTTCGATACCACAGCTAACTAAGTGTGGGGAGAATCAAGTCTTTAAAGGATAATATGTATTTCTGTTAGAGTTGGATTGTCTGTTTTCGTGTAGTTCTCGAAAATGGAACCCGAATGGTCTTTCCCTAGCAGACCCTAAAGAACTAGTCTTCTCCCCCCATTCTGAATTTTTATTTTTTTAGGAAATGAAGACTGCCTGTGAACTAAACCATGGTCTAATGCTACACGCTTTGATCACTAAACGTAATAATGACACACTACCGAGTGAAATAGTATCAGTAATCAGAGAAAGATTGGACGGAGTTAGAAAAGAATCCAGATGCGAAGATAATAAGTTACAATTTGGTAAAGGAAAATCAAAATCCGCAGTGAAAAGAAGAGCACGACACCTAGAACGATGTCACAAATGCGGAAAATGGTCACATGGAGGTAAATGTTCAAATAATCAAACCTATTCAAATACCGAATTTGTTACTTTATGCAGAGACGGACCGTTCATATGTTTAGAAGAAAAAACACTGAATGCAAGAGGTTACGCCTGTAACATCCCGCATTTTTCCGTTAAATTATTTTAACGCCCGTCTTTTTCTTTTTAAATAATACCCTTCGTATCTAGATTCGTATCCTTTGTTATGTAACCTTTTAAATATTCTCGTTGTTGGAAGATAACGTCTCCCGTACTCTCGTGTAATTTAAAATAATTCGTTTGGTTAATTCACGCACCCGCACCCGAACTAGAGGGACCAGTTTTGCCAAGTGATCAAAGGTGTGACTAGGTCAACTAGTCAACACCCTTTCTCATCCATTCATTCATTTCCATTTTTATTTCCATTTTTCCTTTAACACTTTCAACTTTTCTTTCAATCTTCATCATCAAGATTCATCATCCATTCATGATCTAGCAAGCTTCAATCAAAACAAAATACATATTTGGAATCCTCTCTTCATCCTCTTCAATTTGATACCAACTTCATCTCTTTTGGGTAACTTTCTAAAATCACTAATTTTATGTGTTCTTGAGATTTTTGAGTTATAAAATTGTTAATTAGTGTCTATGGCTCATTGTGATGTCGTGTATGTAAATTTGTATGCTCGATTCGTTGTTTTTGGTGTAACTAGTTCAATATGAAAATTACTTGCTAAATCCTTGATTTTGGATGATCAAATGTTGTTAGATTGTTAAAGTGCATGTTTTAAAAGTGTTACTAGTATCATTAGTTTCGTTTTGATGTATAGGTTGATTAAGGAAACTCCAAAAACATGATTATTGATTTTGTGATGCTTGATTAGGGTTTGCTAGTTCTTGAGATGAATTTTTGGATGCTTGAATGCCATGGAATGTTAATTGTTAGTGTTTTGTTGCAATGTGTGTTTGATTACCTTCGAAACGGCATAACATACATGTAAGTTGGTTGCCCAAATCATAAAATGCGTTTTTGGAACTTGAACTTTGATTATGAGTATTTAATTGCGGTTTTTGGTTGTTTAAAGTGAAAGTTTGATTGATGATATGTGTTTAGTTGCATTCCTCGTCAAAATACCTTTCCAACGATGTATGATAGGCGTTATAAGCGTTTGCGGGTCAAGTGTTGTGTTAGAATAGGTTTTGGCTCGTGTACACTTTTGAAAAACAGAAAATGCCTGCACAGAGGGTGGCGCGGCGCGCCCCTTCCCCGCGCGGCGCGCAATCTGGCCTGGCCAGATTCTGCCCACTTTGTCCCTTTTCACGTAAAATGTTTGACTAGCTATCGACCTCCGGTTCACATGAAACTTGTTTTAATATACTTGTATATGAATATTTAGCATAGAAAAATAGTCCGGGACCCGACCCGAACATGTTGACTTTTTCGTTGACTTTGACCAAGTTTGACTTTTTGTCAAACTTAACCAATTAATTATGCAATCTTTCTAACATGATTCTATACTTGTATCTTGCATGAAACTTGACAATTTGACTCACATGCTTCATAATCGAGTCGTAACGAGCCATAGGACTAATTGAACATCTTTGACCGTTTGTGTTTACCGTTATTGATATAACCTATATGTTTAGGTCAAGACTAGCGTTGTCTTTGCACGCATTTACTTGTTGAAGTACTTTTATAACTCTCGCTCTCAAGGTGAGATCATAGTCCCACTTTTACTCTTTTTTTTTTTGAACTTATATTTGGGATGAGAAAACATAAACGATTCTTTTGAACTAAGTGAACACAAGAACGGGAAAACAAACATTCTACATACGAGTTTAGAACAAAAATCCTCAATTCGATTATCATTAGTTACACTTGCCGGGTGTAAGCGAGAACTTATGTTATATGGCCATATGGGTTTGACAAACCCTCATTCAAACGGTTCGCTACCGTTTACGAATGAAATATATTTTCGAGAACAGTGTTGTTCTAGCACTAATTGATGGGGTATTCAACGGACGGAACGTTAAGCTTTGATAATTGGGTGCTCGTGAAACAAACTTTTAGAATGTATTACTATTATTTCATTGATGCAAATCTTGTGGTTCACTTGTACTTACTTACTTAAACCTATGATTTCACCAACGTTTTCGTTGACAGATTTCTATGTTTTTCTCAGGTCCTTGAACGATACATGATACATGCTTCCGCTCATTATTTTGATACTTGCATTGGATGTCGAGTATATATGCATACATGGAGCGTCTTTTGGATACTTTTAAATTGTGTCGCATAAGTTTCATTTGTACTTAAAACTTTGTATCGTAACTTGTGGTGGAACTATTCTTGTAAACTTGAACAACCTTTACATTTGAAATGAATGCGACATATCTTTTGGTCAAACGTTGTCTTAAAGACTTATAATCAGGTAATGGGACACACGTAGCCGACGCCGTCACTTGACGATTTGTCGGGGTCGCTACAAGTGGTATCAGAGCCTTGGTTGTAGGGATTTAGAGTTCATTTGTGTCCACCCCGAGTCATAGGGTACATAGGTGAATCTAGACTACAACCGGCATATAGACTGAAGTAGGAATTACTTGACTATTTGTGCATTTATACTCGAACTCTTCTATCATATCTGACTCGTATTCGATCTTGATCTTACGTTGATAAATTTTGTTGATGCGCCACCTTGACTTTATGAAGTAATGTTAAATGCACATGAGAATCAGGGTAATATAATTTCCGGGATTATATTACGGTGATTCACATGGACGTTCCGACATTATGACATAAAAGAATTTAAGGCGAGTCAAGGAAAAATTTTCTCTCTATCCTTATTCCATACTGCGGTTAGTATTGTTGAAAATACTAACCAACGATATTCTTGTGTCATGAAGGAACAATGGCTCACCAAGGTCAACACAACACTCCTCTCGAAACTCTTGAACAAGCTCTTCAACGAATGATAACCACCGCCGTGGGTACGGCCGTGGCCGATCACTTTTCTAACAACAACAATCATGGAGCCGGTAATTCAAGCGAAGGTTGCTCCTACAAGAACTTCATGAAGTACAACCCTCCCACTTTCGATGGAACCGGAGGACCGGTTACTCTCACCCGATGGTTTGAACAAATGGAGACCGTTTTTAACACAAGCGGCTGTCGAGACCAAGATAAGGTCAAGTTTTCCACCCTCACTTTCACCGGCATTGCTCTCTCGTGGTGGAACAAGTACGTACAATCAGTGGGTATCGATGAAGCCCTTACACTCTCTTGGGCCGAATTAAGAGAAAGAATGATCACCGAATACTTCCCGCGCGACGAGACTCGAAGGCTCGAGCAAGGGCTAAGGAATTTGAAAACGGTCGGGAATGACCTCGAAGCTTATAATCAACGGTTTACCGAACTAGTCTCGATGTGTCCAAATCTCATGACTCCCGAATCCTTAAGAGTCGAACTTTACATGGATGGCCTCCCTAAGAGCATTCAACACAAGGTAATGACATCTCAACCCACTAACCTACAAGAGGCTTTAACAATGGCCCGCCATACTTTAGACACGGCAAATGAAACGGAAACGCCGGCACCAATGGTCGAGAACCAATCGAGCGGCAATAAAAGAACAAGGGAAGCCTCTCAATCAAGCAACCACAACCACAACAACCTCTCCAAGAAGCCTTTCGCCTCCAACGACAAGAAAGGCTATACCGGAAAACTACCTTTTTGTAACGAATGCCACAAGCATCACTTTGAAGGATGTGGCAGGTTTCGCCACCGGCGCCAAGGACCCGTCGCTCGAAAGATGCCCAACGCACACAGAACGGGTGCTTGCTTCGAATGTGGCCAACCGGGTCATTTTAGGAATGTGTGCCCAAATAAGAAAATCAACCCCAACGCACGCCATTGAACTTTCAACATCGACACCTAGGATGCCCGAGACGACGATGGACTAGTCACGGGTACGTTCCTTCACAACAAACCGTATACTTCATACTTGTTCGATTCGATTACCGCTAGACGTTTTACAACCAATACTTTGACTTGTACTCATTACCTTCCATCTTTTCCCCTAGATACTATTTAGGCGATTTAAGCGACCAACGGAAAAATATTGTGTGCCTATAAATATTATCGGAGGATATACGTTAAGAAATTGAACTCGACACCAATAGAACTAAGGAACTCAAAACCTATTCATTAAGGAGAAATTGTTGCCCTACATTTATGTATAGATTATTGTGAACTAAGAAATTTTCGGTTGGAAACCGATACCCTCTCCCTCGCATCCATGACCTCATGATTATTTGCACGAATCCCGTATGTTCCAAATCGACCTCCGTTCCGGTTATCACCAATTGGGGGTTAAGGGAGGCGATGTCTCCTAAGCCATTTCCGAACTCGCAACGTTAGTTGTAAATCTCTCTTAGTACCGTTTGATTTATTTAGGACTCCGTCCGTATTCATGAACCTCCTAAACCGCGTATGCAAATTCATATAGACAAATCTGTTATCGTATTTATAGATGACATCTTAACTTATTCAAGTAAAGAAGGAAAAAGAACAACATCACCATCTTAAGCTCGAACTTTTGAGAAAAGAGCAACTCTATACCAAATTCTCCGAGTGAGAATTTCTGTTGAACGAAGTCCAATTTTCTAGACCATGATGTTAATGGTCAAGGCATTACAATCAATCTCGAAATCAAGCCACGTGTAATCAGGAAACTCTCCCAACTCAGACTTATATTCGTAAAAATATTAGATCTCACCGGTTGTTACCGAAGATTAATTTCTGACTTTTCTCGTGTGTTATCGCCAAGAAAAAGCCGTGCGCCTGCGGGCAAAGCGGACAATATTGTGGTCATATTAAGCTGGGGTGTTACAGAATGGTATCACACGGTGTCACACGACTTTTAAACTCGTTAACTCACTAAGGAAAACTCTAAACCTCTCCGTGTTCGAACCTTGAGCGTGATTCTTCACACCAACATTTCTAGTTAAAAATCGTATAGCAACAGATGGAACTCGAACATGGAAATATTTCTATTTGAACGCCGAAAGGCATACTCTCTCGACTCAAAAAAAAAAAAAAAAAAAAAAAAAAAAAAAACATAACTAAAATTCGTTATTTTACACGAAGAATTCGAATACTAAATTGTGGATCCGATCAAACTTCTCGTCATCACGTACCACACTACATACCTCTGTTATTTCACCGTCACCTTCTGATATTACTGGAATTTAAGATAACACACAATCCAACGATACTTCACTCTTCTTTGACTTAACACCCTTGTGTTTCTGATAATCGGTCAACTATTATTCAACCCCGAACTATACAACTACGTGTACTACCTCGTTTCTCTTTCAGACTTCAACTTTTGACAGCTAGAGGCACGTTATGGCAACCTCGAGATGCAAGCTCATCCTATTCTAAGTCCTCATTTCACTCCTATCTTTATCGCTCGCATTTCCGTTTAAAGAAATTCCTCATATTACCTAAGTATTCGCCACGAGGGTGAATAGTCCTAACGAACATTTTTCGAACCCTAACTAACTTGTTCAAATGTATCTTAAGAGATTCTATTCCAACACGGTGTATCTTTGTCAATTATTCCGTATCGAAATACTCGTTTCACTTCTAGTTTTACAAGAAACCTTGGAGACCCGTTTAGACATGAGTACCGCGTACCACCCACAAACCGACGAACCGAGCAAACGAACGATTTACGTCTTCGAAAGACATGTTTCAAACTTGCATGGTTGTTTTTAGTAGATCCCTCTTACAACAGTAGTTACCACTCGTGTGTTCACACGCACTTTCCGAAACCCTATATGACCGCTAATGTCATACCCCTGTTCATTTAACCAAAGCATGCGGCAAGCAAATCGCCGAATCTGAACTCCATCAAGAAACAACAATTGAGATCGTTCAGGTCCGAGGAGGGCTAGAGACAACCCATGGTCGCCAGAAGAGTTATACCAAACTTAGATGAAAACCTCACAAATCCCAGTGTGTAATCGCGTAATATTGAGAAACCGCACCTTGGAAAGGTAAAATCCATTTTAGGAAATCGAGAAAGGCTATATCTGCAATATTGAACCTTTTGAAACCTTGGGGCGTGTTGGAACCGCTTCCTACCGTTTAGAACTTCCGACTCAATTAAGTTTCCGTTTACCCTACATTTCGTGTAACAAACTTAGAAACGTGTCCTGCGGAACAGGAGCGTGCAATCCTGCTAGATACATCAACTATCGATGACAACTTCTCTTCATAGGGAAAACCAGTTGAAACCGGGGATCGTAAAACCAAACCCAAATACAACGTAAAACCCTGACTATCCAACTCATGAGAACACTCAAGGACGTACTTTCACTTATTCATTGCATGGACAACGTAAAGTCTCGAGTAAGAGATATCGACTACTACTTCCAACTAAATTTCGGGACGAAATTTCTTTTGAGGTGTGGATAATGTAACATCCCGCATTTTTCCGTTAAATTATTTTAACGCCCGTCTTTTTCTTTTTAAATAATACCCTTCGTATCTAGATTCGTATCCTTTGTTATGTAACCTTTTAAATATTCTCGTTGTTGGAAGATAACGTCTCCCGTACTCTCGTGTAATTTAAAATAATTCGTTTGGTTAATTCACGCACCCGCACCCGAACTAGAGGGACCAGTTTTGCCAAGTGATCAAAGGTGTGACTAGGTCAACTAGTCAACACCCTTTCTCATCCATTCATTCATTTCCATTTTTATTTCCATTTTTCCTTTAACACTTTCAACTTTTCTTTCAATCTTCATCATCAAGATTCATCATCCATTCATGATCTAGCAAGCTTCAATCAAAACAAAATACATATTTGGAATCCTCTCTTCATCCTCTTCAATTTGATACCAACTTCATCTCTTTTGGGTAACTTTCTAAAATCACTAATTTTATGTGTTCTTGAGATTTTTGAGTTATAAAATTGTTAATTAGTGTCTATGGCTCATTGTGATGTCGTGTATGTAAATTTGTATGCTCGATTCGTTGTTTTTGGTGTAACTAGTTCAATATGAAAATTACTTGCTAAATCCTTGATTTTGGATGATCAAATGTTGTTAGATTGTTAAAGTGCATGTTTTAAAAGTGTTACTAGTATCATTAGTTTCGTTTTGATGTATAGGTTGATTAAGGAAACTCCAAAAACATGATTATTGATTTTGTGATGCTTGATTAGGGTTTGCTAGTTCTTGAGATGAATTTTTGGATGCTTGAATGCCATGGAATGTTAATTGTTAGTGTTTTGTTGCAATGTGTGTTTGATTACCTTCGAAACGGCATAACATACATGTAAGTTGGTTGCCCAAATCATAAAATGCGTTTTTGGAACTTGAACTTTGATTATGAGTATTTAATTGCGGTTTTTGGTTGTTTAAAGTGAAAGTTTGATTGATGATATGTGTTTAGTTGCATTCCTCGTCAAAATACCTTTCCAACGATGTATGATAGGCGTTATAAGCGTTTGCGGGTCAAGTGTTGTGTTAGAATAGGTTTTGGCTCGTGTACACTTTTGAAAAACAGAAAATGCCTGCACAGAGGGTGGCGCGGCGCGCCCCTTCCCCGCGCGGCGCGCAATCTGGCCTGGCCAGATTCTGCCCACTTTGTCCCTTTTCACGTAAAATGTTTGACTAGCTATCGACCTCCGGTTCACATGAAACTTGTATTAATATACTTGTATATGAATATTTAGCATAGAAAAATAGTCCGGGACCCGACCCGAACATGTTGACTTTTTCGTTGACTTTGACCAAGTTTGACTTTTTGTCAAACTTAACCAATTAATTATGCAATCTTTCTAACATGATTCTATACTTGTATCTTGCATGAAACTTGACAATTTGACTCACATGCTTCATAATCGAGTCGTAACGAGCCATAGGACTAATTGAACATCTTTGACCGTTTGTGTTTACCGTTATTGATATAACCTATATGTTTAGGTCAAGACTAGCGTTGTCTTTGCACGCATTTACTTGTTGAAGTACTTTTATAACTCTCGCTCTCAAGGTGAGATCATAGTCCCACTTTTACTCTTTTTTTTTTTTGAACTTATATTTGGGATGAGAAAACATAAACGATTCTTTTGAACTAAGTGAACACAAGAACGGGAAAACAAACATTCTACATACGAGTTTAGAACAAAAATCCTCAATTCGATTATCATTAGTTACACTTGCCGGGTGTAAGCGAGAACTTATGTTATATGGCCATATGGGTTTGACAAACCCTCATTCAAACGGTTCGCTACCGTTTACGAATGAAATATATTTTCGGGAACAGTGTTGTTCTAGCACTAATTGATGGGGTATTCAACGGACGGAACGTTAAGCTTTGATAATTGGGTGCTCGTGAAACAAACTTTTAGAATGTATTACTATTATTTCATTGATGCAAATCTTGTGGTTCACTTGTACTTACTTACTTAAACCTATGATTTCACCAACGTTTTCGTTGACAGATTTCTATGTTTTTCTCAGGTCCTTGAACGATACATGATACATGCTTCCGCTCATTATTTTGATACTTGCATTGGATGTCGAGTATATATGCATACATGGAGCGTCTTTTGGATACTTTTAAATTGTGTCGCATAAGTTTCATTTGTACTTAAAACTTTGTATCGTAACTTATGGTGGAACTATTCTTGCAAACTTGAACAACCTTTACATTTGAAATGAATGCGACATATCTTTTGGTCAAACGTTGTCTTAAAGACTTATAATCAGGTAATGGGACACACGTAGCCGACGCCGTCACTTGACGATTTGTCGGGGTCGCTACAACGCCTATGTAGCTATGGAAAACCAATTAAACCGACTATCTTATGAATGGGATAGATCATATAACTAAGAATACTATCTCACAGGTAAGTCTGTACAGTTTTTATTTTTTATTTATTTTTATTTTTAAACCTTTTGATAATAAACGCTAATTTGTTCGCTATAAAGTATTAAATTGGTATTAAATAAAATTAGGTTTGGCGACCGAAATTATTGATATCATTCAAAAAAATTTATTATATCACTGCGAAATTTAACGTTTATTCTTAAGGTATAAATATCTTTAATCAATCAACCCAAAATATTTCAAAAATTCGTCATGAGTTAAATTAGGTCTTGGAACCGAAATTACTTTACCGAAAAGAGGGGCGTATATTTTTGATAATATTTGATTGATTAAAGTGGGATAAAAAGCCAAAAAGATTTTTAATCTTATTTTTACCATGTTTTTAAAATTAATATATAAATCTTAAATTAATATTGTAAACTTTGTAAAATCAATATATTTAAAATTGTAAATATTTGAAATAAAATTAATATAAGTTTGGTGTGATTTTATAATATGAATTTTTAAATTAAGTTTGGTGTGAATTTTTAATTTTTAAAATATGAATTTTTAATTTTATGCATTTCAAATTTTAAGTTTGGTGTGAATTTTTAATATTAATTTTGAATTTTATATTTAAATTGTGTGAATTTAAAAACAAAAATTTACTTTATCTCATTAAGTTAAAAATATGATTTTTAAAATTCGTCGTAAGTTGAAGACTAGGTCTTTGAACCAAAATTGCTTTACCCAAGGGAGGGACGAGAACTTTTATTATCATTATTTTTAATCTTATTGAATTAAAGTATGCCAAAAACATTAAAAAACCCAAAAATCTTTACTTTTAAAAACCGCGCTTTGATTTGACAAATTTTAAAATTTTGTCGAGGTACAGACTAGGACAACGATCCAAAACGCCCTCGCTCCTAAAGGAAAACAAAATTTTTAAAATTTAATTAATTATAAGTTTTATAAAGTATAAGGTTTTATATAAAAAAAAAAAAGCTAAAAACACTGTACCCGGACCCCCATGCGATCGCATGGTATTTTCACTATACCTCCATGCGATCGCATGGAGGCAAAAATCAGACCTGATACATACAGTAGCCTGTTCTGTCTTCCTCACCACAACACACACACATTCACGAAACTCACCCAAAAATTCACCAATTTTCGCCATTTTTCCACCGTAATTTGTCATTTTTCTTGCTCTAATCATGCCTAGATTCTCATTCTTCAGCAAATTGATAAAAATTACACCCCTAAACTCTATAAATTCCTAGTTTTTGTGATAATTACCAATTTTTTACCTAATGCAATTTTGTTAATTTCTAGTGTAATTAGTGTTAAATTGTTAGTATTTTATGCATGTATAACCTAGATTGATGCTATTTAACATGATTTGAAGCCAAAAACTTCAAAATTTTTAGAAATCTAGGGTTTGTGTTCTTGAGCAATTTGGGGCTTTTTGATATAAACAGGTTATGGCCGATTTTTGTCATGAATTATTGCTAAATTGAGTAGTGTAACATGTTTAGATAGTTAAATGATCCAAACAATGATCCTAAACATGATTTTTGGAGATTAAAGTGGACTTTTTAAGTCCAAAATTCATGAACTTGATTAATTTGATATATTTTCCATTTGAGACTTGTTTAATTATTAGTAATGAATATTTTGACGTGTTATTTGAGTTAAATGCTTATGAATTTTGTATACATTTTCATATGTGCTTATTTAAAAAGTGTAGAATTGTGAAAAATTGTGAAAATGTGTATAAGTTTAATTTTGATTTAACATGTTATAGTGATTGTTTTAAGTTGTTATTTTGCTAACATTAATGCATATTTGGATGCACAAATTTTGTGTTTAATGTGTTTTACAGAGAGCCGATACTGGAGGTTCAGGAGCATCATCATCTAGACGACCAGCACCAGCACCAGAACCAGAAATGCAACACGAACAAGAACCACAACAGGAACAACAACAACAGCCTGATCAGCACATACCTTATTATGATCCGGTACAGTTTGTTGATGAATTCATAGTATTCCCAATGAGGCCGCCAGTAGAATTCCCAACGATTCCTGAGCACACTCTACATCCTAATCTGAGATTTGATAGAAGATGGAGAGATTACGAGACATATCAAAGGAACAAATTCAAATTGGTAACAAAAAATGTAGAGGTGCCAAGGGTAATCGATTGGGCCCCTTTGGAAACGGTCCATCTAGCTGACCGTGTTAGACAGCTTTTAGTTCAAAGGTATGGCAGTTCTTCTTTTACAGATTGGGAACGTCTTTTCACCATTCGTAGACCTGTATATAAGGAATGGTGTGTTGAGTTGATGAGTACTGTATCACTTGATACAAATATAGTTAGAATAGATGATAGAAGATTTCTTAGGTTTATCCTTGGCGGTAGGATATACAGAATGTCCATGCTGAACATGGCCAGGGCCTTACAGATATATACTCCTGGTGAGTTGCTATTACCCGATTGTACAAACTTGATTCATTATGGTGAACGGGTAGATAGTAATTTTGACGCTGACGCCATTTGGAGGCGTATGTCACATTTTGATGTTTTTACACGAGCAGGAGGACACTCCTATACACATATTGACAGAGCCGAGCTTCGTATTATTCATAGATTTTTGGCTAACTCGATTACACAAAGAGGTCATAATAAAGAAAAAATTACCTTATATGATTTATTCTACCTAAAGTGTATTCGGGATCCTAGAAGCTTTGTCAATATCCCTTACTGTGTTGCTTTTTATTTATCTAAAATGGTAGAGGGAATGCAGGACGGGAGTATAATAGAAGGAGGTATTTTTGTTACTCTCATTGGAGAGTATTTAGGTGTTGATAGGAACCAAGGGGGTCCATTACAGATTTATAGAGAACAGGTTGAGCCCTTAGGATTGAAATTTTATGTGGGTGCTAAGGTATTGAAAAGTAGACGTAACCAGGCAGTACCCTATAAGGGATCTCATCCTCAGGTAGAGAGAGGCTCAGGCAAGGAAATGGAGGAGGCGGAAGACATTAGGGATGTCTTTCGAGATGCTATTCTTGACGTCCACGTTCGTATAGATGAGGAAGCAATGACGAACGCGGCCAGACATAGTATGTATGAGCAGTGGAACTCCGAGCGAGTATACGAGGATTATAGGCGACGCCAACACGATAGCTGGTTAGTTCATCAGCACCAAATCATGAGCCAGCTATCATATCAGGTACCAAATAACTATGTACCTACTCGACCTGCTCATTTTCCGCCACATAGCCCCGATATCTGACCACCCTTTAACCGGTATGACTATAACCAAGCCTATCAGAACACCTATAACTAACAATGGAACCCACCCGATGATATGAACTGGAACCCCTATCCAGACTGATTTAGTTCCATTTGGTTATTTTTATGATTTTTATGTTTTTATCTTTTGACTTTTTCATGTTTAAACTTATGTTATTGGATATATTTGTGTAATTTTTATTTTTATTATTATTGTGTACTAATATTTCATATTTAGAATTTGAAAGTGGGATATTAAGTCCCATTTCAAATTGCCATGCATGATTATATTTGTATGTATGTATATTGTCGATTGTACAAAACAGGGTAAAACAGCGCATTTTCAAAGACTGGCATTAAGTTCAGCAAAAGCTACTAATTTTGACGACAAGATGACAAATAAATGTGATGTAACAACAGACGAAATGAACAAATGATATGCACCATTTATCATTCAACAAACAAACGCCAATATGTTTGGAAACTTTGGTAAAATTTAATCATTTCTACGCTAATCACCCTCAATAATTTAAATTGTACTGATTTCTTGCAAATGAGGGCATTGCAAGATCTTAAGTGTGGGAAGGGGTTAAATTCTTTCGGATTTTTTATAATTTTTTATCTTTATACACTTGGTTACCATTAAAAATACTAGTAAAGCAGTAGTTGTATTAGAATCTAGTGCTCTCTGATAATAAAGAACAGCCCTAGTCTTATATACTGACTACCCAATTCTAGTAAAATTTTTCAAAATTTTCAATTAAATGAACTCAAAATCATGTTTATACATATTTATAAACGATAAAATTAGGTGTTAACACCGAAATTATTGTTACCTCGGAAATGACATAAATTGAGAAACAAACCAAAATGTTAAAATTCATTTAAAATGGAATAGAGAACAATAAAAAGGAAAATAAAAGCCAAGTGTGGGAAAATTCTCCAAGTTATCTTAAACATATGTCACATATTTCTGTAACAAATAACTGAAAATACTTTTGCTTTGGACTAAACTAAACTATTTTACCCGATGAAAGAAAAGATGGATCTACACGATGAATCAATTCCATCATTAAAAGGAAGTAAAGTCTTCCGAAAAAGACACGCGCTTCTTGATTTAGGTCAAGAAGTTGTCGTCCAGACCAGCTGTAGGTTGACGAAAAACCTAGAAAAGTCATCACTAAAATCAGCAGGAAATCCACGGACCTCAGCATCAAACAGGGTCGCCAAGTGGTCAGATTTATCCTAACCATGAGAAGGATTTATCTCGTAAAATGGGGGGCACCGTGCAAATTAGCTGGATAAGACTAATGAATCAGATCCCCAGAAAGGATAATCTCCTTAAAGATTAAAAATCAGCTTTTAAGCCTGATATTACTCAATCCTAGAGATTGACCTTAAAGATTGAGAATTTAAACTCATGGAATTCAATGATATCTAAACTCGAGCTTGAACGAGAAAATATTTAGATCAAAATTACAAACCGATTTGTTTTCTGAAAACCCTATTTTCAATACGTTCATTACCATTGAACGTAAAATCCTAGGAATTCACCTGGAATTCATTAGGTCACCTGAACTAAATCGGATGTCAACCGTGAGAACGGTGGTTGCATAGCATGGTCAAAGACAGGACCTTGTGCCAGACCAAAAAATAATAAGGGTGAGCTTTACTATTGCTCCTACCAAGGATAGTAATTGCGTCCGACACGTTATAGACCATAATTAAAAGCATGTCAGGGGACATTGCCTTAACAGTTGCTTGTTCAACGCTTTCCTTTACAACCGGACGGTAGTTTATCGAAAGGTAATATACGGGACAAGTAAACTGAATGTGTTGCTTTCCTAATACAAGGTTAGCAAGTGGGTGACACAAAACCGCAAGTTTTGAGCTAAAATTTTCAAATCTGAAACCCACCAAACCCACAAAAATATTTTGCAAACACCGGTGAAGGGTTATTCCAGAAAACTTATCTAGGGTAAAAACTAGATTTAATTTTCAATTGATCAAATGTTTTCATAAAGATCCAATTTCCTTAATGGATCTAAATTTTTATATAGTCATATGGGACTGTAAACCACATCATTACTACCATTGTTTATACCGCCGTATAGAAGTCACTGATGTACATAGTGTGAAGAATAAAGAAGTGATTCTAGTATTTCAAGACGATATTGCTTGAGGACAAGCAACGCTCAAGTGTGGGAATATTTGATAATGCTAAAAACAAACATATATTTCATAGCATTATTCCTCAAGAAAGACAAGCTTTTAGTTACAATTGTCCTATTTACAAGTGATATTCGCTTAAATAATAAAAGGTGAAGATAAAAGACAGATTCGACGAATTGAAGACGCAAACGACCAAAAAGCTCAAAAGTACAAAATACAATCAATGAGGTTCCAATTATTGATAAGAAACGTCTCAAAATTACAAAGAGTACAAGATTCAAAACAAAAAGTACAAGATATTAAATTGTACGCAAGGACGTTCGAAA
Source organism: Rutidosis leptorrhynchoides (assembly GCF_046630445.1). Taxonomy (NCBI): domain Eukaryota; kingdom Viridiplantae; phylum Streptophyta; class Magnoliopsida; order Asterales; family Asteraceae; genus Rutidosis; species Rutidosis leptorrhynchoides. Next base: position 498,008,474 of record NC_092335.1, read on the forward strand.
ATCCGGAACCGGGACCAGAGTCAACTCTCAACGCTCGACGCAACGGACTAAAAATTATAAGTCAACTATGCACATAAATATAATATAATATTTAAATAATTCTTATAATTATTTAATATATTATATTTATTTATAAAACCGTCGGCAGAAGAAAACAACCAAATGTGAGCCTCCCCAGCTGGCCATGCGATCGCATGGCCTGGAAGGCATAAATCCATGCGATCGCATGAGCCCCAGTTCCAGCCCACATGCCTATAAAAATCGAGCTTTGGTGCACCACAAAATCCATCTATCTTTCTCTTTTCCATTCATACGTAATATTTATATTTATAATTTATATTTTAATTTTAATTTTAATTATAATTCTAATAATAAGGGTATGTTAGCGAATGTTGTAAGGGTGTAAGTCGAAATTCTGTCCGTGTAACGCTACGCTATTTTTAATCATTGTAAGTTATGTTCAACCTTTTTACATTAATGTCTCGTAGCTAAGTTATTATTATGCTTATTTAATCCGAAGTAATCATGATGTTGGGCTAATTACTAAAATTGGGTAATTGGGCTTTGTACCATAATTGGGGTTTGGACAAAAGAACGACACTTGTAGAAATTAGACTATGGGCTATTAATGGGCTTTATATTTGTTTAACTAAATGATAGTTTGTTAATGTTAATATAAAGATTTACAATTGGGCGACCCTATAAATTACCATATACACTCGATCGGACACGATGGGCGGGGTATTTATATGTACGAATAATCGTTCATTTAACCGGACACGGGAATGGATTAATAGCCACTAGAATAATTAAAACAGGGGTGAAATTATGTAAAAGGACACTTGACATAATGGATTACAAAATATTAAAACCTTGGGTTACACTCAGTCGACATCCTGGTGTAATTATTAAACAAAGTATTAAAATCTTGTTACAGTTTAAGTCCCCAATTAGTTGGAATATTTAACTTCGGGTATAAGAATAATTTGACGAGGACACTCGCATTTTATATTTATGACTGATGGACTGTTATGGACAAAAACCAGACGGACATATTAAATAATCCAGGACAAAGGACAATTAACCCATGGGCATAAAACTAAAATCAACACGTCAAACATCATGATTACGGAAGTTTAAATAAGCATAATTCTTTTATTTCATATTTAATTTCCTTTATTTTATATTTAATTGCACTTCTAATTATCGCATTTTTATTGTTATTTTATTTAATTGCACTTTTAATTATCGTACTTTTTAATTATCGCAAGTTTATTTTATCGCACTTTTATTATTCGCAATTTCATTATCGTTATTTACTTTACGCTTTAAATTAAGTCTTGTATTTATTTATTATTTTACATTTGGTTTTAACTGCGACTAAAGTTTTAAAATCGACAAACCGGTCATTAAACGGTAAAAGCCCCCCCTTTATAATAATAATATTACTTATATATATATTTGTATTTTTATAAAAGTAAACTAATATAGCGTTAAGCTTTGTTTAAAAAGATTCCCTGTGGAACGAACCGGACTTACTAAAAACTACACTACTGTACGATTAGGTACACTGCCTATAAGTGTTGTAGCAAGGTTTAAGTATATCCATTCTCTAAATAAATAAATATCTTGTGTAAAATTGTATCGTATTTAATAGTATTTTCCTGTAAAAATATAAGTATTTTATATACACCTCGCGAAACATCAACATGTTATTATATTCAAATCATAGATTCACAAAAAGAATTGTTACAAGAATTTCCAGAATTACAAGGAACCGGAAAATGTTCTTTAGGAGAAGGAACTGAACCAATTAATGAAGCTAAAATGTTAGCCACACTTATGGCTAATGAATATGAACCAACAACAGAAGAACTTCAAATGCTGAAGGAGGAAGACAGATATCGATACAAATCATCGATAGAAGAACCACCGATATCAGAGTTAAAGCCACTTCCAAATCATTTGGAATACGTTATTTACATGGTGAATCTGAATTACCTGTAATAATATCATCTTCTCTTACGAAAAATAAAAAATCTCAACTCATTTCTGTGCTAAAAGCTCATAAACCAGCTATTTCATGGAAGATTCATGACATTAAAGGTATAAGTCCTTCGTATTGCACACATAAAATCCTTATGGAAGAAGGTCATAAAACATATGTGCAACGCCAACGAAGACTAAATCCAAATATGCAAGATGTTGTTAAGAAATAAATTATTAAACTGCTCGATGCAGGTTTAATTTATCCAATTTCTGATAGTCCATAGGTAAGCCCAGTTCAATGTGTACCTAAGAAGGGTGGCATCACTGTCATCACAAATGAAAAAGATGTGCTTATTCCTACTAGGACTGTAACAGGATGGCGTGTTTGTATTGATTATAGAAAATTAAATGGCGCCACCAGAAAAGATCACTTTCCCTTACCTTTCATTGATCAAATGTTGGAAAGGTTAGCTGGGAACAGTTACTATTGTTTCCTTGACGGTTTCTCTGGATACTTTCAAATTCCAATCGCACCCGAGGACCAAGAGAAAACCACCTTCACGTGCCCTTATGGTACTTTTGCTTACAAACACATGTCATTTGGACTTTGCAATGCCCCTGCAACCTTTCAAAGGTTCATGATGGCAATTTTTCACGACATGATAGAAGAATGCATGAAAGTTTTCATGGATGACTTTTCAGTCTTTGATGATACTTTTGAAACATGTCTAGTTAATCTTGAACGAATGCTTATTAGATGCGAACAATCAAATCTAGTACTTAATTGGGAGAAATGCCATTTCATGGTTAAAGAAGGCATCGTTCTTGGTCATAAAATTTTAAAGGAAGGAATTGAAGTGGATAGAGCTAAAGTAGATGTAATTGCTAAACTTCCACATCCCACCAATGTTAGAGGAGTTAGGAGTTTTCTAGGGCATGCCGGTTTTTACCGACGTTTCATGAAAGACTTTTCTAAAATTGCCACTCCCATGAATAAACTCCTTGAAAAAGATGCTCCATTCATCTTTTCAGATGAATGCATCAAATCTTTTAATATTCTTAAAGAAAAACTCACTAATGATCCGATCATGATAACTCCAAATTGGAATCTACCATTTGAACTCATGTGCGATGCGAGTGATTTTGCAATGGGAGATTTGGAATCTACCATTTGAACTCATGTGCGATGCGAGTGATTTTGCAATGGGAGCCGTTTTAGGTCAAAGAATTGGAAAACAATTTCAACCTATTTATTACGCTAGTAAGACGTTATAAGGAGCACAAACGAATTATACAACTACTGAAAAAGAACTCCTTGCTATTGTCTTTGCTTTTGAAAAATTTCGTTCATATCGCGTTCTAGCTAAAACGGTGGTCTATGCCGACCATTCTACTCTTAGATACCTATTTTCAAAACAAGATGCCAAACCACGATTAATTCGTTGGATCTTACTCTTACAAGAATTTGATATTGAAATCCGAGACAAAAAGGGAGCAGAAAATCTCGCCGCTAATCATCTTTCTCGCCTTGAAAATCCTGAATTAGAAGTTCTAAATGAATCGGCCATACAAGACAACTTTCCTGATGAATATCTCTTGAAGATCGATTATAATGAAATACCATGGTTTGCAGACTATGCAAACTACTTAGTATGTGGATTCCTTGAAAAAGGATTATCGTACCAAAAATGAAAGAAATTCTTCAGTGATATAAAACACTATTTCTGGGAAGATCCACATTTGTTTAAAAGTTGTCCCGATAGAATAATACGCCGATGTGTATTCGGAGATGAAGCTAGTAAAATCTTAAACTATTGTCACACAGGACCAACAGGAGGGCATTATGGGCCTCAACTAACAGCAAGAAAACTTTACGATGCTGGATTCTATTGGCCTACAATTTACAAAGACGCACACCTTCTTTGCAAATCCTGTGATGCTTGTCAATGGGCCGGAAAAATAAGTCAACGTGATGAAATGCCACAAAATGTCATTCAAGTATGTGAAGTATTCGACGTTTGGGGTATTGACTTTATGGGTCCATATCCAAAATCTCATAATAATCTCTACATTCTCGTTGCCATTGATTATGTATCTAAATGGGCGAAAGCACAAGCTCTCCCAACTAACGATGCACGAGTTGTAGTCAACTTCTTAAAACGTCTTTTTGCTAGGTTCGGAACACCGAAAGCTTTAATAAGTGATCGGGGTACTCATTTTTGTAATAATCAACTTGAGAAAGTTCTCAAAAGATATGGAGTAATTCATAAAATCTCAACTGCTTATCATCCACAAACAAGTGGACAAGTTGAAAATACCAACCGAGCATTAAAACGTATTCTAGAGAAAACTGTAGGATCAAATCCGAAGGAATGATCCATGAAATTGGAGGATGCACTTTGGGCTTTTAGAACAGCCTACAAAACTCCAATTGGTACCACACATTTTAAACTCGTTTACGGAAAAGCATGTCACCTTCCAGTAGAAATTGAGCACAAATCATTTTGGGCTTTGAAGACATGTAATCTTGATTTGCATGAAGCTGGTCGTCTACGGTTAAGTCAACTAAATGAATTAGAAGAATTAAGACATGATGCATATGAAAATTCATTAATCTATAAGGAAAGAACAAAGAAATAGCATGATAAAAGAATCAGAAGTTCAAAAGAATTTAAGGAAGGAGATAGAGTCCTTCTTTTCAATTCAAGATTCAAGCTATTTCCTAGAAAGTTGAAATCAAGATGGTCTGGACCATTCATAGTCAAAAGAGTTTTCCCATACGGAATAATAGAGTTAATAAATTCAAATAGAATTGAATTTAAAGTTAATGGTCACAGAGTTAAACATTACATACATGGTCCGATGGAAGTTGACAATGAAGTTAATCATAATTTCACCACCAAAGAAAACCCTCAGAATGAAAACATAAATATGTTTTCAACGACATGTGAAAAACCAAAAGTGGAAGATGGAGAGATTTCAATTTGGAGTGAAGAAGAAGAATTTCTATATAAACCTCCCATTCCAAGAAATGAAGAAAAATATGAACAAGAAGTTCAAGTAGAAGTGAAAGAACCAAGAAAAGATCACCCGAAAAAGGTTAACAAACCAACTTCACTTACTAAAGTGGGAGACCCAGGTGAATTTAGCATTTCTTGCTTGCTTAATGATGGTGCTATGTATAATGGGATCACAGATTTAGGAGCAAATGCGAATATTATGCCTCTTTCCTTATACAAAAGATTAGGTATGGGTAAATTAAGACCAACCAGCATAGGTGTTCAATCATTTGACCTAACCATTAAACACCCGGTTGGAATAGCCAACAATTTATTTGTTAAAGTGAGAAGTTTGACCTTTATTGCAGATTTCATAGTTATTAATATGGAGGAAGACCTTGATATTCCTCTAATTTTAGATCGCCCATTTTTAGCAACCACCGAGGCGTTCTTTGATGTAAGAGAAGGTAGAATGACACTTAGGGATGGTGAAAAATCGGTCACCTTTGTGAATCGAAAGTTTAAATCTCCACCATCCAAAACTGTTGAACCAATAAAAATGCCTAAGTGTGGGGAAGATGAAGAAACACCTAATGATGACCCGATAACAAAGAGCCTCGTTGTTGATACGAAATTAGATGAACCCGTTTTTAACAGCTCAACAAAGAAACTTTATAAACGGATTCAAGATGCTAGGATTAAGGGGAACTTTAAATTATGTAACCGATTAGTATCCAATTTGTCGCCTAAATAAAAGGCGATGTTAGTTAAATTTGTGAATGTTACAGAGGAAATCAACAAATGGCTTGAAGCAAAAGTCATAGATATGCAAGTTGTTGATGGTCCAATTAACAATGAAGTCAATCACAAGTTCGACACCACAGCTAACTAAGTGTGGGGAGATTCAAATGTTTTAAAGGATAATATAATGCTTTCTAGAGTTAGATTTTCTGTTTTCGTGTAGTTCTCGAGAATAGAATCCGAATGGTCTTTCCCTAGCAGACCCTAAAGAACTAGTCTTCTCCCTCCATTCTGAATTTTTGTGTTTTTAGGTTTTACGAGATGAAGAATTCCTTTGATTTGAACCATGGTCTACTACTACACGCTATGATTACTAAACGTAATAATAACACCTTCTCGAGTGAACTGGTATCATTCATAAGAGGCAAAATGGACGAAGTAAGGAAAGAACACAGGAAAGATCATAATAAGATACATTTTGGTAAAGGACAATCAAAATCTGCAATAAAAAGAAGAGCACGACACCTTGAAAGATGTCATAAATGCGAAAAATGGTCACACGAAGGGAAATGTTCGAACAATCAAACACATTCCAATTCTGAATTCGTTACTCCATGTAGAGAAGGACCGTTCATATGTTTAGAAAAAAAGGTATTGAAAACTCGAGGTTACGCTTATGTAGCTATGGAAAAACAAATCGAACGACTCTCCTATGAGTCGACTAAAGTAGGTCTATGAGAATTCTATCTCATAGGTAAGTATGCACAGTTTTTATTTTATTTATTGCTTTTAACCTTTTGATAATAAACGCTGAATCATTCGCTATAAAGTAATTAAATTGATATTCAATAAAATTAGGTATAATAAACCGAAATTATTGATATCAGATAAAAATTTAATTCATCACTGCGAAATTTACCGTTTATGCATAAGGTATAAATATCTTTAATCAACCAATTCAAAATATTTCAGAAATTCGTCAGGAGTAAAACTAGGTAATATAGCCAAAATTACTTTACCCAAAAGAGGGACGTATATTTTTGTTAATATTTGATTGATTAAAGTGGGATAAAAGACCAAAAATATTTTTATTTTTATTTTTACCTTGTTTTTAAAATTAATATATAACTATATTATTTTAAATGTAAAATTGTAAAATTAATGTATATAAAAAATATTAATATTTATTTGAAATTTTATGCATTATTTAAGTTTGGTGTGAATTTAAAAACAAAAATGTACTTTATTTTATTAAGTTAAAAAAAATGATGATTTCTAAAATTCGTCGTAAGTTGAAGACTAGGTCGTTGAACCGAAATTGTTTTACCCGAGGGCGGGACGAGAAATTTTGTTATCATTATTTTTAATCTTATTGATTTAAAGTATGCCAAAAAAAAAAAACACCCCATGCGATCGCATGGGGTTTGGCCTTGTAAACCATGCGATCGCATGGTGGCCAGAAACTGGACAGGATCAAAAAGCAGTCGACTGGTTCTCTGTCTCACACTTCACACACACAAAAACACGAAAACACACACAAACACTCTCAAAAATTCGTAATTTTTCACCATTTTTCACCAAATCTTCACTAAAATCACAATGAGGAGTTTCCTATCAAGAAGTTTTTCAAGGAAGGTAACGATTCCATCCCTAAAACACTCTTTAATTCGGATTTATAGTGTTCTTGAGCAAATTTTTACCTAATTTGATTTTGATGATATCTAGCTTAATTAGAGTTAAATTGTTAGTATATTATGCTTGTATAACCTAGATTGATGCTATTTGTCATGATTTGAAGCCTTAAACTTAAAAAAATTTAGAAATCTAGGGTTTGTGTTCTTGAGTAATTTGGGGCTTTTTGATATAAACAAGTTATGACCAAATTTTTATTATGAATTATTGCTAAATTAAGTAGTGTAACATGTTTAGGTTGCTAAATGATCCAAACTTTGATCCTAAACATGATTTTTTGAGCATCAAAGTGGACTTTTTAAGTCTAAAATTCATGAACTTGATTATTTTGATATGAATGCCATTTGAAACTTGTTTAATTGCTAGTAATGGTTATTTTAACATGTTATTTGAGATGAATGCTTATGAACATTGTATACATTTTCATATATGCTTATTTGAAAAAATTTAGAATTGATAAAAATATGAAAATGTGTATAAGTTTAATATGAATTAAACATGTTATTGTAATTGTTTTAATTTGTTATTTTGCTAACACTAATGCATATTTGGATGCACAAATTTTGTGTTTAATGTGTTTTGCAGAGAAATACAGATCCTGACGGTGCATCATCGTCTAGACAAGCTGGTCCAGAGCTACAGCCAGAGATGCCACCTGAGCCACAACAAGAGCAACAACATCATAATCAACACCTACCATATTATGAACCGGAACCACAATTTTTTACTGCCTACATTCAATTTACGCGTCACCAGTTAATAGTACACTCAAGAGTTCATGATCATGAATTACATCCCAATCTTAGATTTGAGCGAAACTGGGCAGATTACCCAACGTACCAACGTAACAAATTTAAGCTTTGCACCAAAAATGTGGAAGTACCAAGGGTAATAGATTGGAGACCTTTGGAAGAAGTCAACCTAGCTAACTCAGTTAGGCTGTTACTAATCCAAAGGTATGGGAACTCTTCTTTTCATGACTAGGAACGTTTGTTTACCATTCGTAGGCCTGTATATAAAAAATGGTGTGTTGAATTAATGAGTACTATAGCATTTAATAAGGATGTAGATAGGATAGACGATAGGACTTTTCTTAGATTTTTACTTGGAGGTAGGATGTACAGGATGTCCATGATAGACATGGCTAGAGCTTTACAGATTTACACCCCCGCTGAATTATTATCACCTGGTTATACAGCTTTAATTTATGAAGGTGAGAGGGTAGTGATGTTATGCGAGGTGTATATGAAATAGCTTTATTTTTACAACTAAATACTATTAAATATGCTACAATTTTACACAAGTTATTTATTTATTTATTGAGTGGATATACTTAAGCCTTGCTACAACACTTATAGGCAGTTTACCTAATCGTACAGTAGTGTAGTTTTTAGTAAGTCCGGTTCGTCCACAGGGAATCTTTTAAACAAAGCTTAACGCTATATTAGTTTTAATTTATAAAAATACAAATATATAAATAAGTAATATTATTATTATAAAGGGGGGTTTTTACCGTTTAATGACCGGTTTGTCGATTTTTAAAACTTTAGTCGCAGTTAAAACCTAAAGTAAAATATTAAATAAATATAACTTAATTTAAAGCATAAAGTAAATAACGATAATGAAATTGCGATAAATAAAAGTGCGATGAAATAAAATACAATAATTAAAAAGTGCGTTAATTAAAAGTGCAATTAAATACAATGACAATAAATAAAAGTGTGATAATTAGAAGTGCAATTAAATATAAAATAAAGGAAATTAAATATGAAATAAAAGAATTATGCTTATTTAAACTTCCGTAATCATGATGTTTGACGTGTTGATTTTTAGTTTTATGCACATGGGTTAATTGTCCTTTGTCCTGGATTATTTAATATGTCCGTCTGGTTTTTGTCCATAACAGTCCATCAGTCATAAATATAAAGTGCGAGTATCCTCATCAAATTATTCTTATACCCGAAGTTAAATATTCCAACTAATTGGAGACTTAAACTGTAACAAGGTTTTAATACTTTGTTTAATAATTACACCAGGATATCGACTGAGTGTAACCCAAGGTTTTAATACATTGTTATCAATTATGCCAAGTGTCCTTATACATAATTTCACCCCTGTTTTAATAATTCTAGTGACTATTAATCCATTCTCGTGTCCGGTTAAATGAACGATTATTCGTACATATAAATACCCCGCCCATCGTGTCCGATCGAGTGTATATGGTTATTTATGGGTACGTCCAATTGTAAATCTCTATATTAAAATTAACAAACTATCATTTAGTTAAACAAATATAAAGCCCATTAATAGCCCATAGTCTAATTTCCACAAGTGTCGTTCTTTTGTCCAAACCCCAATTATGGTACAAAGCCCAATTACCCAATTTTAGTAATTAGCCCAACATCATGATTACTTCGGTATTAAATAAGCATAATAATAACTTAGCTATGAGACATTAATGTAAAAAGATTGAACATAACTTACAATGATTAAAAATAGCGTAGCGTTACACGGACAGAATTTCGACTTACACCCTTACAATATTCGCTAACATACCCTTATTATTGGAAATTAAAATTAAAATTAAAATTAAAATTAAAATTAAAATTAAAATATAAATTATATATATATATATATATATATATATATATATATATATATATATATATATATATATATATATACATTTATATTTACCTATATAGAGAGATAGATAGAATTAGGATATATAAAACGTTCAGAATGTGTTGCCTTTTATAGGCATTTTCGAATTTGGCTGCTTCGCGAGTCGCGGCACTCTTGCTCTTCAAACTCCGCAAGTCGCGGAGTTCGTAAATCCAGCTCACACAAGTTTGGATCCTAGTCTGCCGACGGATTTTAATAATATAAATATAATATAAATATATAATTTATATAATTAATTATATATTATATTATATTTATATACATAATTAATTTGTAACTTTCGGTCCGTTGCGTCGATCGTTGAGAGTTGACTCATGTCCCGGTTCCGGATTTTCGAACGTCCTTGCGTACAATTTAATATCTTGTACTTTGCGTTTTGAATCTTGTACTCTTGTAATTTCGAGACGTTTCTTATCAATAATTGGAACCTCTTTGATTGTATTTTATACTTTTGAGCTTTTTGGTTGTTTGCGTCTTCAATTCGTCGAATATGTCTTTTGTCTTCACCTTTTATTATTTAAACAAATATCACTTGTAAATAGAAAAATTGCAACTAAAAGCTTGTCTTTCTTGAGGGATAATGCTATCACACTTGAGCGTTGCTTGTCCTCAAGCAATATAGTCTTGAAATACTAGAATCACTTCTTTATTCTTCACACTTTGTACATCAGTGATTTCTTTGCGACGGTATAAACAATGGTAGTAACGTTATGGTTTACAGTCCCACATGACTATAAAAATTTAGATCCATTAAGGAAATTGGATCTTTATGAAAACACTTGATCTTTTGAAAATTAAATCTAGCTTTTACCCTAGATAAGTTTTCAGGAATAACCCTTCACCGGTGTTTGCAAATTGTTTTTGTGGGTTCCGTGGGTTTCAGATTTGAAACTTTTTGCTCAAAACTTGTGGTTTTGTGTCACCCACTTGCTAACCTTGTATTAGGAAAGCAACACGTCCAGTATACTTGCTTCGTATATTACCTTTCGGTAAACTACCGTCCGGTTGTAAAGGAAAGCGTTTGAACAAGCAACTGTTAAGGCAATGTCCCCTGACATGCTTTTAATTATGGTCTATAACGTGTCGGACGCAATTACTCTCCTTTGTAGGAGCAATAGTAAAGCTCACCCTTATAATTTTTCGGTCTGGCACAAGGTCCTATCTTTGACCATGCTATGCAACCACCATTCTTACGGTTGACACCCGATTTGGTTCATGTGACCTAATGAATTCCAGGTGAATTCCTAGGATTTTACGTTTAATGGTAATGAATGCATTGAAAATGGGTTTTTAGAAAACAAATCGGTTTGAAATTTTGATCAAAATATTTTCTCGTTCAAACTCGAGTTTAGATATCATTGAATTCCATGAGTTTGTAATTCTCAATCTTTAAGGTCAATCTCTAGGATTGAGTAATATCAGTCTTAAAAGCTGATTTTTGATCTTGAAGGAGATTATCCTTTCTGGGGATCTGATTCATTAGTCTTATCCAGCTAATTTGCACGGCGTCCTCCTCATTTTACGAGACAGATCCTCTCATGGTTAGTATAAGTCTGACCACTTGGCGACCCTGTTTTATGCTGAGGTCCGTGGATTCCCTGCTGATTTTAGAGATGACTTTTCTAGGTTTTTCGTCAACCTACAGCTGGTCTGGACGACAACTTCATGACCTAAATCAAGAAGCGCGTTTCTCTTTCGGAAGACTTTACTTCCTTTTAATGATGGAATTGATTCATCGTGTAGATACATCTCTTCTTTTCTTTCATCGGGTAAAACAGTTAATTATCGCCCAAAACAAAAGTATTTTCAATTTTTTGTACAAAAATATGTGATATATATTTTGAATAACTTGGTAAAAATTTCCCACACTTGGCTTTTATTTTCCTTTCTTTGCCTTTTTATTTTCCTCTATTCCATTTTAAATGAATTTTAACATTTTGGTTTGTTTCTCAATTTATGTCCTTTCCAAGGTAACAATAATTTTGGTGTTAACACCTAGTTTTATAATTCATAAATATGTATAAACATGATTTTGAGTTCATTTAATTAAAAAATTTAAAAAATTTTACTAGAATTGGGTAGTCAGTATATAAGACTAGGGCTGTTCTTTATTATCAGAGAGCACTAGATTCTAATACAACTACTGCGTTACTAGTATTTTTAATGGTAACCAAGTGTTTAAATAAATTTTTTTTTAAAATTCGAAAGAATTTAACCCCTTCCCACACTTAAGATCTTGCAATGCCCTCATTTGCAAGAAATCAGTAACAATTTAAATTATTGAGGGTGATTAGCGTAGAAAAATGATTAAATTTTACCAAAGTTTTCAAACATATTGGATTTTTTTTATATATAATCTTTAACTTATAAAACAATTAAGTAATTAATTTTAAAATTTTGTTTCCCTTGTTATTTAGGACGAGGTCGTTTCGGAACGATGTCCTAGTCCGTCCCTCGAATTTTTTTTAAAATTTGTCAATTTAAAGCGCGGTTTTAAAAGCAAAGATTTTTTGGGTTTTTTAATATTTTTGGCATACTTTAATTCAATAAGATTAAAAATAATGATAATAAAAGTTATCGTCCCTCCCTTGGGTAAAGCAATTTCGGTTCAACGACCTAGTCTTCAACTTATGACGAATTTTTAAAAATCATATTTTTAACTTAGCAAAATAAAGTAAATTTTTGTTTTTTAAATTCACACCAAACTTAAATTTAAAATGCATAAAATTAAAAATTCATATTTTAAAAATTCACACCAAACTTAAATTATATTTTTGTTTTTATACATACAAACTTATATTAATTTTTCAAATATTTACAATTTTAAATAAGTTTACAATATTAAATTAATATTTATATATTAATTAAAAAAACATGGTAAAAATAAAATTAAAAATCTTTTTGGTCTTTTATCCCACTTTAATCAATCAAATATTATCAAAAATATACGCCCCTCTTTTCGGTAAAGTAATTTCGGTTCCATGACCTAATTTAACTCATGACGAATTTTTAAAATATTTTGAGTTGATTGATTAAAGATATTTATACCTTAAGAATAAACGTTAAATTTCGCAGTGATGTAATAAATTTTTGTATGATATCAATAATTTCGGTCGCAAGACTTAATTTCATCGAATACCAATTTAATACTTTATAGCGAACAAATTAGCGTTTATTATCAAAAGGTTAAAAATAAAAATAAAAATAAAAATGAAAACTGTACAAAGTTACCTGTGAAATAGATTTCTTAGTGATATGCTCTAGCCCACTCATAAGATAGTCGGACTAATTGGTTTTCCATGGCTACATAGGCGTAACCTCGAGCATTTAATGTTTTTTCTTCTAAACATATGAACGGTCCATCTCTGCATAAAGTAACAAATTCGGTGTTTGAATAGGTTTGATTATTTGAACATTTACCTTCGTGTGACCATTTTCCGCATTTGTGACATTTTTCAAGATGTCGTGCTCTTCTTTTCGCTGCGGATTTTGATTTTCCTTTACCAAATTGTAACTTATTATTTTCACATCTGGATTCTTTTCTTACTCCGTCCAATTTTTCTCTGATTACTGATACCAGTTCACTCGGAAGTGTGTCATTATTACGTTTAGTAATCAAAGCGTGTAGCATTAGACCATGGTTTAGTTCACAGGAAGTCTTCATTTCGTAAAAACCTAAAAATATATAAAAATTCAGAATGGGGGGAGAAGACTAGTTCTTTAGGGTCTGCTAGGGAAAGACCATTCGGGTTCCATTTTCGAGAACTACACGAAAACAGAAAATCTAATTCTAACATAAACACATATTATCCTTTAAAGACTTGATTCTCCCCACACTTAGTTAGCTGTGGTATCGAAATTGTGATTAACTTCGTTGTCGACTTCCATCGGACTATCTATGTAGTGTTTAACTTTGTGACCATTAACTTTAAATTTAATCCCATTTGAATTTATTAATTCTATCGTTCCGTATGGGAAAACTCTTTTGACTATGAATGGTCCAGACCATCTTGATTTCAATTTTCCAAGAAATAGCTTGAATCGTGAATTGAAAAGAAGAACTCTGTCTCCTTCCTTAAATTCTTTTAAACTTCTTATTCTTTTATCATGCCATTTCTTCATTCTTTCCTTATAGATTAACGAATTTTCGTATGCTTCATGTCTTAATTCTTCTAATTCGTTTAGTTGACTTAATCGTAGACGTACAGCTTCATGTAAATCAAGATTACATGTCTTCAAAGCCCAAAATGCTTTGTGTTCATTTTCTACTGGAAGATGACATGCTTTTCCGTAAACGAGTTTAAAAGGCGTGGTTCCAATTGGAGTTTTGTAGGCTGTTCTAAAAGCCCAGAGTGCATCCTCCAATTTATTGGACCATTCCTTCGGATTTGATCCTACGATTTTCTCTAGAATACGTTTTAAAGCTCGGTTGGTATTTTCAACTTGTCCACTTGTTTGTGGATGATATGCAGTGGAGATTTTATGAGTTACTCTATATCTTTTAAGAACTTTCTCAAGTTGATTATTACAAAAATGAGTTCCCCGATCACTTATTAAAGCTTTCGGTGTTCCAAACCTTGCAAAAAGACGTTTTAAAAAGTTGACTACAACTCGTGCATCGTTAGTTGGGAGGGCTTGTGCTTCCGCCCATTTAGATACATAATCAATGGCAACGAGTATGTAGAGATTATTATGAGATTTTGGAAATGAACCCATAAAGTCAATACCCCAAATGTCAAATACTTCACATACTTGAATGACATTTTGTGGCATTTCATCACGTTGACTTATTTTTCCGGCCCTTTGACAAGCATCACAGGATTTGCAAAGAAGGTGTGCGTCTTTGTAAATTGTAGGCCAATAGAATCCAGCATCGTAAACTTTTCTTGCTGTTAGTTGAGGCCCATAATGCCCTCCTGTTGGTCCTGTGTGACAATAGTTTAAGATTTTACTAGCTTCATCTCCGAATACACATTGGCGTATTATTCTATCGGGACAACTTTTAAACAAATGTGGATCTTCCCAGAAATAGTGTTTTATATCACTGAAGAATTTCTTTCGTTTTTGGTACGATAATCCTTTTTCAAGGAATCCACATACTAAGTAGTTTGCATAGTCTGCAAACCATGGTATTTCATTATAATCTATCTTCAATAGATATTCATCAGGAAAGTTGTCTTGTATGGCCGATTCATTTAGAACTTCTAATTCAGGATTTTCAAGACGAGAAAGATGATCAGCGGCGAGATTTTCTGCTCCTTTTTTATCTCGGATTTCAATATCGAATTCTTGTAAGAGTAAGATCCAACGGATTAATCTTGGTTTGGCATCTTGTTTCGAAAATAGGTATCTAAGAGCAGAATGGTCGGTATAGACCACCGTTTTAGCTAGAACGAGATATGAACGAAATTTGTCAAAAGCAAAGACAATAGCAAGGAGTTATTTTTCAGTAGTTGTGTAATTTGTTTGTGCTCCTTGTAACGTCTTACTAGCATACTATATAGGTTGAAATCGTTTTTCAATCCTTTGTCCTAAAACGGCTCCCATTGCAAAATCACTTGCATCGCACATAAGTTCAAACGGTAGATTCCAATTTGGTGTTATCATGATCGGCGCATTAGTGAGTTTCTCTTTAAGAAAATTAAAAGATTTGATACATTCATCTAAAAAGATGAATGGAGCATCCTTTTCTAGGAGTTTATTCATAGGAGTGGCAATTTTAGAAAAATCTTTAATGAAACGTCGGTAAAAACCGGCATGCCCTAGAAAACTCCTAACTCCTCTAACATTGGTGGGATGTGGAAGTTTAGCAATTATATCTACTTTAGCTCTATCCACTTCAATTCCTTCATTTGAGATTTTATGTCCAAGAACGATGCCTTCTTTAACCATGAAATGGCATTTCTCCCAATTAAGAACTAGATTTGATTGTTCGCATCTAATCAGCATTCGTTTAAGATTAGCTAGACATGTTACAAAAGTATCACCGAAGACTGAAAAGTCATCCATGAAAACTTTCATGCATTCTTCTATCATGTCGTGAAAAATCGCTATCATGCACCTTTGAAAGGTTGCAGGGGCGTTGCAAAGTCCAAATGGCATGCGTTTGTAAGCAAAAGTACCATAAGGGCACGTGAATGTGGTTTTCTCTTGGTCTTCGGGTGCTATTGGAATTTGAAAATATCCGGAAAAACCATCAAGAAAACAATAGTAACTGTTTCCGGCTAATCTTTCCAACATTTGATCAATAAAAGGTAAGGGAAAGTGATCTTTTCTGGTGGCGTCATTTAATTTCTATAATCAATACACACACACCATCCTGTTACAGTCCTAGTAGGAATAACATTTTTTTCATTTGTGATGACAGTCATGCCACCCTTTTTAGGTACGCATTGAACTGGGCTTACCCATAGACTATCAGAAATTGGATAAATTAAACCTGCATCAAGTAGTTTAATAATTTCTTTCTTAACTACATCTTGCATATTAGGATTTAGTCTTCATTGGCGTTGCACATACATTTTATGACCTTCTTCCATAAGGATTTTATGTGTGCAATACGAAGGACTTATTCCTTTAATATCATGAATCTTCCATGCAATAGCTAGTTTATGAGCTTTTAACACAGAAATGAGTTGTGATTTCTCATTTTCAGTAAGAGAAGACGATATTATTACAGGGAATTCAGATTCACCATGTAAATAAGCGTATTCCAAATGATTTGGAAGTGGCTTTAACTCTAATGTCGGAGGTTCTTTTATCGATGATTTGTATCGATATCTGTCTTCTTCTTTTAGCATTTGAATTTCTTCTGTTGTTGGTTCATATCCATTAGCTATTAGTATAGCTAACATTTCAGTTTCATCAATTGGTTCAGTTCCTTCTCCTAAAGAACATTCTCCTGTTCCTTGTAATTCTGGAAATTCTTCTAACAATTCTGCATGTGAATCTATAGTTTGAATATAATAACATGTATCATCTGCAGATTGTGGTTGTTGCATTGCTTTATCAACTGAAAAGGTAACACTCTCGTCCTCTATACTTAGGGTCAGTTTCTTACCAAACACGTCTATTATTGCTTTAGCCGTGTTTAAGAATGGTCTTCCTAATATGAGAGGAACTTGAGAATCTTCTTCCATGTCCAGAACAACAAAATCTACTGGAAATACTAAAGTACCAACTTTAACTAGCATGTTCTCCATTATCCCTCTAGGATATTTTATTGATCGATCGGCTAGTTGTATACTTATTCTTGTTGGTTTCAATTCTCCAAGGTCTAGTTTAGCGTATAGTGAATACGACATTAGATTTATACTAGCACCTAAGTCTGCCAATGCTTCTATTGAACTAAGACTACCCAGAAAACATGGAATTGTGAAACTTCCTGGATCAGATAATTTTTCTGGTATCTTATTCAACAGCACTGCTGAACAATTAGCATTCATAGTAACAGCCGAGAGTTCTTCCATTTTCTTTCTATTCGAGATTAGATCTTTCAAAAATTTAGCATATCTAGGCATTCCTGAAATCACATCAATGAAAGGAAGATTGACATTTATTTGTTTAAACATATCCAAAAATTTAGATTGCTCGGCTTCAAGTTTCTCTTTTCTCATTTTACTCGGGTAAGGAAGTGGTGGTTGGTATGGTTTAACATAAGGTTTAGCCTTAACTGTGTTATCTTCATTAACCTTTTCAACTACCGGTTCTTTTTCCTTATCTTGTTCAGGTTGTGGTTCTTGTGGAGTAGGAATAGCTTCATCAGAAATTACAGGTATTTCAGGTAGTTTAAGTGTAATACCACTTCTTGTGGTAATGGCTTTAGCTGTTTCATTCCGGGGGTTAGCATTTGTATCACTAGGTAGACTTCCCGGTTTTCTTTCTCCTATTAACCTTGCTAGGTTACTTACTTCTTGTTCCAAATTTTGAATAGAATCTTGTTGATTTCTAAATGCTTGAGCATTTTGTTCATTAGTTTGTTTCTGAGATGTGAAAAACTGCGTTTGAGTTTCAACTAGCTTCGTCATCATATCTTCTAAATTCGGCTTTTTATCATCGGTTTGTGGTGGTTTGTTTTGAAAATTAGGTCTTTGCTGGTTGTAAGTATTATTGGATACTTGTTGATTGCTAGGACCTTGTTGGTTGTTATATGGAACATTTCAGTTCTAATTCTGGTTTTGATTGTAAATCGGTCTTGGCGGTTGATAATTATTCTGATAATTATTTCCAGGCCTTTGGTTTATGTATGAAATATTCTCTCTTTGTTCCATTGTTAGCTCAATACTAAGACAATCTTTTGTCAAATGTGGTCCTCCACATTGCTCACAACTAATTCGTATTGAGTGTATATCCTTAGTCATCTTTTCCATTCGTCTCTCGACAGCATCTATCTTTGCGGAAATGGAATCTAAGTCATGGCTAGAATCGGCTCTAGCTGCTTTAGATGATCTAACGATATCTTTTTCTTGGTGCCACTCATGTGAGTGGGAAGCAGTGTTATCAATAATTTTGTAAGCATCAGTTTCGGTTTTCTTCATAATAGAACCACCAGCTGCTATATCTATGTCTTTTCTTGTAGTGATGTCGCATCCTTGGTAGAATATTTGTACTATTTGACAAGTGTCTAAACCATATTGCGGACATCCTCTTAATAACTTTCCAAATCTGGTCCATGCCTCATATAGAGTTTCGTTTGGTTTCTGTGTGAACGTAACAATTTCTCCTTGAAGCTGGAAAGAATTGTTTAAGAAATTTTTCAACTAAAACGTCCCATGTATCAATCGCCCCTTCAGGTAACGATTCCAACCAATCTTTTGCTTCTCCCTTTAAAGTCCAGGGAAATAACATGAGATATATCTGTTCATCCTCCACTTCTCTTATTTTAAATAGTGTGCAGATCCTATTAAATGTACGAAGATGTTCATTTGGATCTTCCTTCGGCGCACCACTAAATTGGCATTGATTAGTTACCATGTGTAGAATTTGTCCTTTGATTTCATAATCTGACGCATTAATGTCAGGATGAGTAATTGCGTGACCTTGGCCAGTGCGTTTAGCTCTCATTCGGTCTTCCATACTTAAAGGTTCCAGATTTTCCATGATTGAATTTGTTGAATCTGAATCACTAGAGGATTCTGATTTAATGGTTCGTTCCTCAACAATTTCTGTTTGAATGATTGGTGGTTCCGGAGGAAAAATTAATGGTTCAGGATCTATGAATTGTCCCTGAATATTCTCCGGATTCTCAATTGTGAGGTCGGGTTCAAAAAATGGATTATCGAAAATTTGAATTGGAGTACTTGGTAGACTGGATGACGATTCTAAAGAAAAATCAACGTCGACAATATTTGCTAGATGTCTTGATCTGGTTACAGGTGGTGAACGTACAAAAGGTGGTGAACGTCTTGCTCGGTGCATTCACTGAATATCCTATTAGTTTTTAAAAGGAAAGAAAAATTATATAAGTTATCCAATTAATAGACTTTTCTGATTTTGCCCACGTTTCGAATAGCCAAAAGATGCAGCAGAGGGGTAGGATTCGTTTGGTCTCAATATAATTGAGTACTGTTTGGCTCCAATAACCCGGTCCACGTACAAATCCAACTATTACTACGAACCAGAAAATTTTGATGTCTATCAATTTAACCACTTAAAATAAATTTTCGTAATTTAAAGAAATTTAGAGAAGAATTAGAAAAATTCTAAGTCCTAAAAACTAGAATGACGAGAAATAAGAAAGAAAAAGAGCGCGTCGATATTAAAATTGGAGAAATAAGAAAGAAAAAGAGTGACTTATAAAACTTTAAAACACTTGACTAACCCAACCTTATTATTATTACTAACTTAAAATTAAAATTGCAAATTGAGATTACTAATTGGAGTGATAATTGATACATAGGTAAAAGGCGTCGAAAAATAAAAATAACAAAGTAGTGCGTCGAAACTTAAGAAGGAACTAAAAACTAAAAATTAAAAGTTGCGTCTAAAAATATTAAAGCTTACAAGTAAAACTATATCCCAAAAGGCAATATCTTTAAAAAAAATACTAAAACTCAGATAGGCGTCGCAAAATTCTAAAGCACCTAAATCTTAGTCTAAAGAGAAAGCACTTAAGGGATTTTATGGCAAAACCTAAAAATCTAGAAGTAAAAAATAAGCTACGGCAAAATACTAGAACTTAAAACTAAAAATGAGCGAAAAATACAAAAATTACGCTAAAAACGAATAAAAAGGGATAAAATATAAAAATAAACTAAAAGTTGTAAAAAGTACAATTTTTATAAAAATATTATTTTTATATTATTTATTTTATAAAACTATTAATTCTATAAACTAATTATACTAATTAAACTTAAAATATAAATTAAATAAATAAAACTAAATTAATTAATTATTTAAAATACTAACCCTAATTAGGGTTTTAATTAAATAATAATAATAATAATAATTACACCGTAATTAATGCAGAATAGGGTTTCTGTGTGACCTGTCTGGGCGGCTCCGCGAGTCGCGGTGAACCCAGTTCAATTCCTCCGCAAGTCGCGGAGATTGCAGGTTCAAAAGAGACAGGTCAAGTTTCGACAGGTTCAGTTTTATTATTATTTTTTTTTATATTTTTCTGTTTTAATATTTACATAAAATATTTATATAAATTAAATAAAACTTATATTTGAAAAACTAAAATAAAAATAGAAATACTTTATAATTTTATAAAAATCTTAAAAATAGATTTATATATATATTTTTTTCGGTTTTTTTTATATTTTTTTAATATTTAAAAAGTATATATTTTACAAAAACTAATTAAAACTTAATAAAATTTTTTTTTTATGTGTGTGGCGTTTCGCTTCGGCGTTCCCCGGCAGCGGCGCCAAAAATTACTTGATGTTATGCGAGGTGTATATGAAATAGCTTTATTTATACAACTAAATACTATTAAATATGCTACAATTTTACACAAGTTATTTATTTATTTATCGAGTGGATATACTTAAACCTTGCTACAACACTTATAGGCAGTGTACCTAATCGTACAGTAGTGTAGTTTTTAGTAAGTCCGGTTCGTGCACAAGGAATCTTTTAAACAAAGCTTAACGCTATATTAGTTTTAATTTATAAAAATACAAATATATAAATAAGTAATATTATTATTATAAAGGGGGGTTTTTACCGTTTAATGACCAGTTTGTCGATTTTTAAAACTTTAGTCGCAGTTAAAACCTAATGTAAAATATTAAATAAATATAACTTAATTTAAAGCGTAAAGTAAATAACGATAATGAAATTGCGATAAATAAAAGTGCGGTGAAATAAAATACAATAATTAAAAAGTGCGTTAATTAAAAGTGCAATTAAATACAATGACAATAAATAAAAGTGCGGTAATTAGAAGTGCAATTAAATATAAAATAAAGGAAATTAAATATGAAATAAAAGAATTATGCTTATTTAAACTTCCGTAATCATGATGTTTGACGTGTTGATTTTTAGTTTTATGCCCATGGGTTAATTGTCCTTTGTCCTGGATTATTTAATATTTCCGTCTGGTTTTTGTCCATAACAGTCATTCAGTCATAAATATAAAATGCGAGTATCCTCGTCAAATTATCCTTATACAGTAAGTTAAATATTCCAACTAATTGGGGACGTAAACTGTAACAAGGTTTTAATACTTTGTTTAATAATTACACCAGGATATCGACTGAGTGTAACCCAAGGTTTTAATACTTTATTATCAATTTTGCCAAGTGTCCTTATACATAATTTCACCCCTGTTTTAATAATTCTAGTGACTATTAATCCATTCCCGTGTCCGGTTAAATGAACGATTATTCGTACATATAAATACCCCGCCCATCGTGTCCGATCGAGTGTATATGGTTATTTATGGGTACGTCCAATTGTAAATCTTTATATTAAAATTAACAAACTATCATTTAGTTAAACAAATATAAAGCCCATTAATAGCCCATAGTCTAATTTCCACAAGTGTCGTTCTTTTGTCCAAACCCCAATTATGGTACAAAGCCCAATTACCCAATTTTAGTAATTAGCCCAACATCATGATTACTTTGGTATTAAATAAGCATAATAATAACTTAGCTACGAGACATTAATGTAAAAAGGTTGAACATAACTTACAATGATTAAAAATAGCGTAGCGTTACACGGACAAAATTTCGACTTACACCCTTACAATATTCGCTAACATACCCTTATTATTGGAAATTAAAATTAAAATTAAAATATAAATTATATATATATATATATATATATATATATATATATATATATATATATATATATATATATATATATATATATATATATATATATATATATATATTTACGTATATAGAGAGATAGATAGAATTAGGATATATAAAACGTTCAGAATGCATTGCCTTTTATAGGCATTTTCGAATTTGGCTGCTCCGCGAGTCGCGACACTCTTGCTCTTCAAACTCCGCAAGTCGCGGAGTTCGTAAATCCAGCTCACACAAGTTTGGATCCTAGTCTGCCGACGGATTTTAATAATATAAATATAATATAAATATATAATTTATATAATTAATTATATATTATATTATATTTATATACATAATTAATTTGTAACTTTCAGTCCGTTGCGTCGAGCGTTGAGAGTTGACTCATGTCCCGGTTTCGGATTTTTGAACGTCCTTGCGTACAATTTAATATCTTGTACTTTGCGTTTTGAATCTTGTACTCTTGTAATTTCGAGACGTTTCTTATCAATAATTGGAACCTCTTTGATTGTATTTTGTACTTTTGAGCTTTTTGGTCGTTTGCGTCTTCAATTCGTCGAATCTGTCTTTTGTCTTCACCTTTTATTATTTAAACAAATATCACTTGCAAATAGAACAATTGCAACTAAAAGCTTGTCTTTTTTGAGGGATAATGCTATGAAATATATGTTCGTTTTTAGCATTATCAGGTAGATAGAAATTTTGACGCTAATGCCATATGGAGGCGAAGGTCAAAATTTAATGTGTTTACGCGGGGTGGTAGACACTCCTATTTAGATATTGACAGGGCAGAGCTTCGTGTAATTCATAGGTTTTTAGCAAACTCGATTACACAAAGAGGTAGAAACAAGGAGAAAATGACCGTAAACGATTTATTCTACCTTAAGTGCATTCGAGACACTAGAGGCTTTGTTAATATCCACTACTGTATTGGTTATTATTTGTCCAAAATGGTGGAAGGTATACAAGAGGGGGGAATAATAGGAGGAGGCATTTTTGTTACTCTCATTGGAGATTATTTAGGTGTAGATAGGGAACAAGGGGGTCCAATGATCGTGGTCCAGGAACAAGCCGAGAGTATAGGATTGCAAGTTTATCAAGGTGCAAAGATACTAACTCGGAGTCACAATAGGCCAATACCATATCGTGGCACCTATCCACAGGTAGATAGGGGTTCAGATGAGGAGATGGAGGAAGCAGATGACATTAGGGATGTCATTAGGGATAGTTATACTGATGTTTTCCAGCATATAGATGAGGTGAAAATGAATAACCAGGCTAGGCATCGTCAGTATGAGCAGTGGAGAGCCGCAGATGAGTATGAGCAATCCAGGCGACGCTAACACGATAGCTGGCAAGTTCATCAGCACCAGATCATGAGCCATCTATCATATCAGGTACCATAAAACTACATCCCGACTCGGCCTGCTTATTATCCACCACATCCGCCCGACATGCGACCACCCTTTAACCTGTACGACCCCAACCAAGCCTATCAAGACACCTATCACCAGCCATGGAACCTGAACGATGACATGAACTGGAATCCATATCCAGATTGATACAGTTCCATTGGTGATTTCTTAACTTTTTTTTATCATTTTTATCTATTTATGTTTAAACATATAATATTTTGATATTTTTATGTAATTTTTAACATTTTTATTATTGTGTTACTAATATTTCATATTTATAATTTGAAAGTGGGATATTAAGTCCCATTTCAAATTACCATGCATGTTTATATTGGTATTGTATGTATATTGTCAATTGTACACAACAGGGTAAAATAACTAACTTTCAAACACTGGCATTAAGTTCAGCAAAAGCTATTAATTTTGACGACACGACGAAAAATAAATGTGATATAACAACTGCAGGAATGAACAAAGGATGTGCACCATTTATCATTCAAACAAAGAACAATATATTTGGAAACCTTGGTAAATCTTAATCATCTTTTTACGCTAATCACCCTAAATAATTTAAATTGTTACTGATTTCTTGCAAATGAGGGCATTGCAAGATCTTAAGTGTGGGAAGGGATTAAATTCTTTCGGGTTTTAAACATTTGACTTATACACTTGGTTTAAGAGCCACCGTTAAACTTTACTAGTAACGCAGTAGTTGTATTAGAATCTAGTGCTCTCTGATAATAAAGAACAGCCCTAGTCTTATATACTGACTACCCACTTCTAGTAATTTTTTTTAAAATTTATAATTAAATGAACTCAAAATCATGTTTATACATATTTATGAACGATAAAACTAGGTGTTAACACCGAAATTATTGTTACCTTGGAAATGACATAAATTGAAAAATAACCCAAAATGCTTGAATTCATTTAAAATGGAATAGAAGAGAATAAAAAGGCAAAGAAAGAAAAATAAAAGCCAAGTGTGGGAAAAATTTACCAAGTTATTTAGAACATATATCACATATTTTTGTACAAATAACTGAAGGTACTTTTGTTTTGGACGATATTAATCAGTTTTACCCAGTTTATTGTAATATAAATGGAATTTAAAAGGAAGTAAAGTCTTCCGAGAAAAAGAAACGCGCTTCTTGATTTCGGTCAGGAATTTGTCGTCCAAACCAGTTGTAGAGTCTACGAAAAACCTTGAAAAGTTTTCTCGAAAATTAGCTGGAAATCCACGGACCTCAGCATCAAACAGGGTCACCAAGTGGTCAGACTTATCCTAACCATGAGAGGATCTGTCTCGTACAATGGGGGCACCTTGCAAATTAGCTTATAAGACTAATGAATCAGATCCCCAGAAAGGATAATCTCCTTAAAGATTAAAAATCAGTTTTAAGCCTGATATTACTCAATCATTGAGATTGACCTTAAAGATTGAGAATTACAAACTCATGGAATTCGATGATATCTAAACTCGAGCTTGAACGAGAAAATATTTTGATCAAATAAAAACTGATTTGTTTTCTGAAAACCTATTTTCAATGCGTTCATTAGCACTGAACGTAAAATCCTAAGAATTCACCGAAATTCATTAGGTCACCTGAACCAAATCGGGTGTCAACCGTAAGAACGGTGGTTGCATAGCATGGCCGAAGACAAAACCTTGTGCCAGACCAAAAAATTATAGGGTGATCTTTACTATTGCTCCTACAAAGGATAGTAATTGCATCTGACACGATGTAGACCATAATCAAAAGCATGTCATTAGACAGTGCCTTAACAGTTGCTTGTTCAACGCTTTCCTTTACAACCGGACGGTAGTTTACCGAAAGGTATTATACGGAGCAAGTATACTGGACGTGTTGCTTTCCTTATTAAAGGTTAGCAAGTGGGTGACACAAAACCATATGTTTTGAGCTAAAATTTTTAAATCTGAAACCCACAAAACCCACAAAACCTACAAAAATATTTTGCAAACACCGGTGAAGGGTTAATCCGGAAAACTTATCTAGGGTAAAAGCTAGAATGAATTTTCAAAAGATCAAATATTTTCATAGAGATCCAATTTCCTAAAGGATCTAAATTTTCATAGTCATGTGGGTCTGTAAACCACATCGTTACTATCATTGTTCATACCGCTGTATCAAAATCACTGATGTACAAAGTGTGAAGAATAAAGAAGTGATTCTAGTAAAGTTATATTCAAGTTCTATATTGCTTGAGGACAAGCAACGCTCAAGTGTAGGAATATTTGATAATGCTAAAAACGAACATATATTTCATAGCATTATCCTTCAAGAAAGACAAGCTTTTAGTTGCAATTGTTCTATTTACAAGTGATATTTATTTAAATAATAAAAGGTGAAGACAAAAGACAGATTCGATGATTTGAAGATGCAAATGACCAAAACGCTAAAAAGTATAAAGTACAATCCAAGTGGTTCAAATTATTGATGAGAAACGTCTAAAAATTATAAGAGTACGAGCCGCGAAACGCAAAGTACAAGATATCTAAGCATATGAAAGGACGTTCGAAAATCCAGAACCGAGACATAAATCGAGAAGAAACGTACGACTCAACGGAGTTAAAATTACAAGTCAACTATGAACAAGAATATAATATAATATATATGTAATTATATATAATTATATATATTATATTATATATTAATTTAATCGAACAGCCCACGTTTTGAAAAGCAAAATATCTGAATCCAGCTGGCCATGCGATCGCATGGCCTGGAAGCACAAAAACCATGCGATCGCATGAAGTCCTGTAGCAGCACAAGTCCTATAAATTGGAACGTTTTCTGCCGAGTTTGAACACACCTTCATCAATCATCAATCTCACTCTCTGTTTATATATTTAGATTTATATTTTATAATTATAATTTTAATAATAAGTTAATAATAATAATAATAATAATAATAATAAGGTTATAGTAGCGAATGTTTTAAGGTTTTGTAAGTTGAAACTCTGTCCGTGTAACACTACGCGATTAATACTCATTGTAAGTTATGTTCAACCTTTTTAAATTAATGACTCGTAGCTAAGTTATTATTATGCTTATTTAAGCCGAAGTAATCGTGATGTTTGACTAAATATTAAGACTGGGTTATTGGGCTTTGGACCATAATTGGGGTTTGGATAAAAGACCGACACTTGTGAAAATTGGACTATGGGCTATTAATGGGCTTTATATTTAATTAACTAAATGATATCTTGTTAATTTAATATAAAGGTTACAATATGACGTATCTATTTATAACCACATACGCTTGACTGGGTACGGTGAGCGGGATATCTATAAATACTAATAATTGTTCATTTGACCGGATACGGGGATGGATTAATAGTCACTGGACTCACTAAAATAGGGGTGGATTACATTCAAGGGTAATTGGTGTAATTGTTAACAAAGTATTAAACCTTGGATTACACGCAGTCGATAACCTGGTGTAATCATTAAACAAAGTATTAAGACTTTGTTACAGTTTAAGTCCCCAATTAGTTGGAATATTTGACTTCGGGTATAAGGTTAGTTTGGCGAAGACCCTCGCACTTTATAATTATGACCGATGGACTATTATGGACAATACCAGATGGACTTATCAAATAATCCAGGACAAATGACAATTAACCCTTGGTAATAAATTAAAATCAACACGTCAAACAACATGATTACGAAAGTTTAAATAAGCATAATTCTTTTATTTTATATCTCATCGTACTTTTATTTATTGTCATTTTATTTATCGTACTTTAAATTATCGCACTTTTATTTTATCGCATTTTTATTTATCGTCATTTACTTTACGCTTTAAATTAAGTTATATTTATTTTGCATTAGGACTTAAAATCGACAAACCCGTCATTAAACGGTAAAAACCCCCCTTTTATAATAATAATACTACTTATATATATATATATATATATATATATATATATATATATATATATATATATATATATATATATATACACACAAATATAGTTAATAAAAATATAGCGTTAAACTCAGCTGTATCCCTGTGGAACGAACCGGACTTACTAAAAACTACACTACTCTACGATTAGGTACACTACCTATAAGTGTTGTAGCAAGGTTTAGGTATATCCATTCAATAAATGAATAAATAAATAGCTTGTGTAAAATTGTATCGTATTTAATAGTGTTTCGTAATAAAAATATAATCTATTTCGTACTACACCTCGTACACATCAACTAGTATGCAATCAAATTCAAATATTTGTGTCTTCAATTGAAGAATTATGTGCAAAGTTCAAAATATTTCAAGAAAGTGCATAAAGGGATGTCAAGCGAACATTTAGTGTTCTTCAAGAAATGATTTCTTGACGATCACACATTGTCACAAGATGTGACGAGTTTTGTACACTTGAGTGGTATTACAGAATGTGATAGAAGAGGATAACGAGTTTGTAGCTAGTTCACTCGAGGAAGAAATACTTAACCGAGAAGCAAATCGGCCAAACTTTCTTAGGAATCGACAAGGAGCATGATGCAAGACAAAAAGTAATACAAGACATAACTGTGCATGACTAACTATAGGACTACCTCCCCAAATACATTTGAACTATTCCTTCACATTTTTCCACTTATAACGATTAGTGTTTTTTTTTAAATATATTTTTAGTACTTTTAAGTAAGTAATTACTTTTATATTTGTAATTATATAAAAATATTTATGGCATAATTTTTATTGAATAAAACCACATAATTAAAATACAACTAAAAATGAAAATATTTAATAAAAAATTAATAAAAAAATTAGAAAAATGTGGAATTTACACCACAATAACTCATTACCCCTTTTCCACTATTTTCATTTTTTTAGTTTCATATTTGTCACGTCACGTAATTTCATAGAAAGAAAAAACTTCATCACCTTAACACATCATTATCACCATGACAAATAATCTTAGACGTTAGGGTATTCATACTCATATATTGATTTGTGGATTTTTACCATTTATGTAATTGTACAAGCATTAATAAACCAACGTTCTTATTATTTTTTATAACAAAAAAAAAACAAAATAAAAAGAATAAAAGGAGCAATTCGTTTAAAGAATAAAAATTCAAGATTCTGCAAACAAAGTAAACAAACAAATTACAACCAAACAACATTAACAACATACAAAAAAATCGGTACCAACACTAGTAAACAACTAAACATGAAACAAACAAACAAGGTAAAAAATAGTGAAGCTATCCCAACCACACCAGGGACATCTCAGCGAAGCTTACAACCTAACCAGCAAAACATCAAACGTTCAAACACTAAATCTAGGCAAACCACACCGACACAACGGTTGAATCGAAAACTGAATTTCAAAATCTAGCAAGTTACAACCTGACAAGCAACGTATTAAGGTTTTGTTTTTATAATCTCTTTTTAAAGGAAACACCACATGAAGCATATTAAATAGTTAATAGTTACGATTGTACACTGAAAGAGACATGAATCATTCCAAAAATGCTCTCTCTAATTTTTCGGTAACGTCTCCGGCCAAAACCTTCTTCGGTAACCATTAATCAATTTTTTTCTTCGTTTATTCAATTATCTGCATCCAACTTCCTTTTTAATCCAAAACAAACATGTTTCCATTTCCTACATCACCTTTCACTCCAAAATCCCATCGAGTCCCCACCGTCAAGCCAAAATTCAATACCAATTCCGATAAAGACGGTTGGGTTCGTGCTGAAAGAAAACAAACAAAAAACAATTTCATTCTCAGAGATTTAATCAGAAAATATGGTAATCATTCGAACTACAACCCCAATCCTTCATCTCCATCGCAAAATCACCGTTGCGCTTTCGTCTCCTACCCAAATAATATACCTATCCGAAACAACCCATACCCCTCTCAACCTGAATGGTAAAACTCAACATCCATCATGTTCTTTAATTACCCGGAGCACTGGAACGAATTCGATCTCAGAACATTTTTCAAAAGATATGGTAAGGTTTCTGATGTTTATGTTCATTTTGGTAAAAAACTAAGGAATGGAAAACAATTTGGCTTTGTTCGTTTTGATAACATTTCCGGTTTCGAGTATTTGCTCAAAAGATTAAACACTATATACTTAGATGGGAATTGGCTTAGGGACTACAAAGCACATGAAAGAAATCCTAAACAATCTTTGAACGGCAACAATCCCATCAATGATCAAGGCAACACCCACCCTTCAAAACGATTTGAACCATATAACTTCACACCTGCAATTTCGAGAACTGCAACTACCAGACCACCAATCCCCAAAACAAAAACCCATCTTCCTCAAAAGGTCTACAGACCCAAAACGACACCCAAAAATAACGATCCCCAACCAAAACATTCAACTACCTATAACGAGCCAAATACCCCTAACATCCCTCG
The DNA here is from genome assembly GCF_046630445.1 of Rutidosis leptorrhynchoides. Classification (NCBI taxonomy): domain Eukaryota; kingdom Viridiplantae; phylum Streptophyta; class Magnoliopsida; order Asterales; family Asteraceae; genus Rutidosis; species Rutidosis leptorrhynchoides. The sequence goes on from NC_092335.1 coordinate 498,038,670, forward strand.
TGATTCCTGCCCTTATCCAAATATCCCAAACAGTCTCATTCCAAATGACCACCCATGCCTCAAACCGCGACAAATATTGATGGATGAAGAAGATTCGAATAAGAAAATTCTAAGCAAGGCCGTAATTGGTGAGATCATCAACATTGATCTACTTGATGACTTCCCCACTATCTGCTCTACAGAAGGACTTTCAAATTCAACATCAAATATTTAGGGGGTCTTGAATTGTGCCTTACTTTTGAAGACGAAGATACAATAGTTAACATTATCAACGACAAACAACATATTTTGCACTAATGGCTCAGAAACATAAGAAGAGTGGAAGATAAGTGTTTCCAATCGGCAAGGCTATCATGGCTTACTATAAGGGGTGTGATGTGCGAGAAGTGTCGTATAAATTGTCGTATAAAATAATATGGAAAAATACCGATTAAAGATTTCTACACACTAACGGGCAGTGTACCCGATCGTGTAGTAGTATAGTAACTGGTTTAGTTCCGTGTATCGTTCCAAGGACAGTTGTATTAGCCAAACTAGAATTAGAAACTATATTATGAATAACTAAGTAAATGAAACTTAAAGGTACAAGTTTTATGTTTTGGTGGCCATTTAACGATTTAGCCAAATCAGAGAAGGTTAAATGTAAAAACAATATTTTTGGTCTTTTAAATTTATAAGATGAAAATAAATGCAAAGAAAGCAAGTAAGATAGTTTTGATTTAAATCAAAGAGATGAAATGTTCATCTAGATATTTTACCCTCGGTATTGGATGTAAGTTTTGATATTAAGGCCTGATTGAATAATTATGTGTGTAAGTTATCTAACAGGTTCACTAAGAGTTCTCTTGAATAAACACGTAAACACAATCACAAGATCAAGGGTTCCCTTTTCACTATGGTTCTTGTATTTGTAATCAAATAACTATTAAAAGCATGCTAATCACCTAAATCGAGCCGCCAAGAGTTCTCTTTAGCGAGTACTCAAACTAGAATTACTAAGTAAGGGTTCCCTATTACTTAGACCTTTTCGTTTGTGACTAGTTGATTAGATAGATCAAAGACTTGAATAACAATTGTCTTTGCGTTCGCTCTACACAATTCATTCCTATTTTGTTTAACCATTTTAATCTAGTTTACCCCCTTGGTCCGGTTTAGTAAACAATCAATCTAAGACAAGTTGATTGTAAATCAATATGATACATCAACAAGAGTTCTCTTTATCAACAACATATCAATTAACTAGATACAAATGATTTTAACAGCAATAAGCATGGTTCTTAATTCAAGCTTTAATCTATCACACATAATACATTCAATCAATAAGATTACATCCAATACCTTGGTTATTAATCTAGACAAACATTATAGAAACTAGCCAACAATCATGGTAACAGACAACATAACAATCAGATTAACAACTGAAATCATTGTTTTAGAACAAGGAATAACCTACAAGAACAAGGAGTTCTTGGATGATGAAGGTTTTGATCTTTGATGTCTTGATGTTGAGCCTCTTCCAAGAGCTTGGAGTTCTCCAATTTTGCTCCTAAAAATCGTCTCTGTACTCTCTGGTTCGTAAGCTATGAAACAGTCCCTCAAAACAGTAGTTTTAAAGTGGAGAAAGTAGGTAAAAAGCACAAAAGTCGGCTGAAACCTACTACGGGACGGCGTCCAAAAAGGCTGGACGGCGTCCCGTCCTTAAGAGCTAGACGGCGTCCTCATATCCAGGACGGCGTCCTGTTTCAAGAGGCTGGACGATGTCCTATAACCCAGGACGGCGTCCAGATACGCTGAAATCCACTGTTTCGCTTTCTTTTCAATCCTCTTTTATTTGGACGAAGCCTAACACCTTGGAAGCTTTGTTTTACCATTTTAGAGCACTAAATAGACCTTAAGTCGTATCGGGATCAACCAATGTCATAAATCATCAAAACACTTTGTAAATCACTCTTCCGATACAAATTTGCGCATCTTGGATTATCACTTGTAGAAACGCCTTCATTATCCTCGATTCTAGAGCATTTTACACGATATTGCGATAGATATATATGATGTTATTGAGCAATATCAAAACACCCCACACTTAAACCTTGCTTGTCCTCAAGCAATTCTTTCTGTACAAAGTAGAACAATATCAAACATAATCACACAATATAGATTACAAACATTACATGAATCACTCGAAGCACACGAAACACACGAAACACACACGTTGATATGAAACACAACTCACGCTATATACACAATGGAAACACACGCTTTAAGTATAGCACACTTTTATTGAAATCACACGCACGCTATATACACAATGGAAACACACACACACATTTTTGGGAGATTAGAGCCAAGTATCCGAAAAATTTGACCCTAGGGAAATCAGGATCTTATGAAAACGTTTTATGGTTTTGAAAATATCATGCTAGTTTTTAATACTATGCACGTTTTCCGATTTTGATCGAATTTTCTGAATTTTTAAAAATGAGTGCGGGTTTCCCGCTATTGGTCAAGCCAATCCCTCCCACGGTACCTAACATTACGAGATGTCGGTAGAAAATAATGTGCTTTAGGAGGATACACATTACGTCCGGACATCATTGACAATTATGAGGTAATCATCTAATTCGTTAAATCAATCATGAAGATTGAGGTTTATCAGTCTTAAAAGCTGATATTTTACCTTTCTGGAGGTTATCCTTCCGGGGATCTGATAAATCACTAACATTTTGTGTATACATGGTGCCTCCCCGTTTTACTAGTTAATCTCCCTCATTGAGATAAACTTTGACTACCAGTTTCCCTGTTTGACGTTGAGGCCTGGTAGATTTCCAGTCAATGTCAGTAATGACTTTTCAAGAGTTTTTGTCACCCTACAACTGGTCTGGACTACATCTTCTGAATTGAATCAGTAAGTGTGTCATTCGGAAGACTTTACTACCTTGAGGATGGAAAAGATACATCCTATTGGTCATATCAAGTGGTCGGACGCAACATTGTCCTTGTTAGGAGAAACAATGAGGACCGTCCTTAAGGTGTTCGATCTGGCGCGAGATCCGGTTTCCGACCACGCTATACAATCACCGCTCTCTCACGGTTTACACTCGTTTTGGTACAAGTGACCTACAAGTTAGCTTACTAAACTAGTAGGATTTTCATTCAAATAATTGAATGATAGTGCAACTTCAAAGACTATTAATAATTTAAAATGTAAACCAACATTTATTTTCTAGATTTTAAGATCATAATGCGTATAACATGGTTTTTGGACTTTTAATCATTTTTTTAAGGCTACTTGAAAATTTTAAAATTTTTATAATAAACGCCTTAATTTTAGTGAAACGAGTTCCCGATAAATTTCTATTCCACACCCCACACTTGAGATCATGCAAGGCCCTCATTGCATGAAATCAGAAAAAGGATTAAATTTAGAGGGTAAAGCAATAGGGTGATTGTAGAAATTTTCAATTTTTAACCTGCAAATCGTGGAACATGTAGACAGATGCCGCTGAACTTACTGCCAGCATAAGAGCATCGTCCATTCCGCGATTATCATCATACACACATCATAATATCAAATGTCGCTGAACTTAATGCCAGTCTTTGAAGTTCAATCACGCTGCACAAATTAACAAACCACACAATTTATAATAAAAAGAACGGTGTTTTTACAACCACAACCGTTCATAAATCCACACAATTAGCCAGTTATTACAAACCAAATATTGTCTAAAATCACACCACACAAATTAAATTGTCTCAAAACAAAGTACAAAATGATCAAAGGCACGCAGGCCTAGTTATCAAACGGCCAAAAATAATTACCCGAACCATCTCTGTACGGGCGTCCCTGTGGATATTCCTGCTCAAATCTGTTCCGAGCATCCTGCAACGCAGCGGTATTATCATAAATCGGGTGAGGCGGAGGTGGGTTTTGAGGATCCGTGTAATATTGGGGTGTCAGACGTGTCGTCCCATAGTACTGCTCGGGGTTGGAATACAACAACTCAGAGTTATGGTTATTCCAATCAATACCATAACTCATCCATCCCTGATCGTGAACTTGAGCAATCTGTCGTTGCTCCATTCGCTGCTGACTATCCCACATTCGATTGTTGTGCGTCCTTTGTTCGTTCTGGCTCAACCTCATGTTATTAACACTACCAACCAAACTTTCCCAACTTGATTGGGACGGATGCCACGGAACCTGATCACCAACGTTAGTCTGTGCCTCCATTTCTGTCTCTTCTTCCTGCTGCTGTTCTTGCTGCACGCCACTGCTACTTGCGCTACCTGCGCCACCTGCCTCAAAAGGTACCAAATGCCCATTTCTATCTTTTATAAGAATTTCAGCATTAATATAAGAAACCTTTTTTAATGGTTTCATGACGTTCGTACACTCCTGTAATCTGCTGAAATCTATGTTAAAATGTCGAGCAAGTCGGGTGATGTAGTGGCCTCCCAGAAGTGGCTTCTGTTGCCGTGTCTCGGTAGCAATGGCCAGGAAATAATTACCGATCAACCCAGGAATGTCGGTATAGCAACCCCGCTTTATTTGGTCCATAATCCATAAATCCAACGTTTTCACTTTCTCGTGACCCTCAACCCTCGCATTAAAAGTGCATGCGATAAGTCTATGAAGCAGTTTATCATCCCGGGCTGCGATTTCGTTGTACCTGTGCCTGCTTGATCTAAACTGTGCAGTCGCATTCGGCCTACAAATCCTTCGCCAATAAGAAACATCACTAAATTCATGCCGGCCAACATAATCGGAGGCCCGCAAGTATTCACCTAACTGGGTATCGGTGAGTTCCTCAAAAATACCCAAAACTCGGCATAGCTCAAAACTACTTATACCCCTGTACTCACCCCCTAAACGAAATCGAAGAAAGTCATTTGACAAATAATCGCTGACATTGTTAAATCGCACAGTTGAGTAGAATTCTTTAAGCAGCACCGGATAAATTGGTTCGTTGATGCTGAAAACTTGCTCCCAAGCGTGGGTGACTACTCTACCGTAGGGGATGGCGAGTAAGTTAGAAACATGGCGGCGCATACCCGCCACTTCCAATGGGCCCCAGATAAAATACCAAGTGGCATTAATAGGCCTACGGTTTATCGTCTCAAATGTTTCTGTGTAGTCTTCGTCGTTTTGAACCTGTGTCAACCAAACTCGAGGATCATTTCGATCCTCCTCTTCTTCTTCTCCTGACGATGATGATGAATGATGTTGCTGTTGTGGTGGTTGTCGTGGTGGAGCCAAACCTGCTATCCTTCCTCTCTTTGCCGGTCCTCCTCGGCTTGATTGTCCCTACAATACATTAACACCAGACCAAAAGAACATAGAAACCGTTGTGTTAATGTTAGCTAAAACATAACCGAGTAGCAAGAGAACTTAATCATTCCATTTCAAGTTCATAAGTATTATGACTCATTTAAGCAAAAGCGTATGTTCACAATTTTAAACCAAAGTCAACTATAGTCAACATAAACCCGTTAATAACTTTTCAAAAATGAAAATCACAACTTCACAATGTAGCATCAACTTATGACTCAAGGATTCAAGCATGTTGTGTAATAGGTCATAACATTTAAATTTGCATTCTAATGATATTCATTACAAATCATAACACATTTTTCGCAATTTTAGTTCAAATGACCTATTATAATATCATACATTATGGCATTCCATTCCATCAATTTACTTCAACAGGCCCATACAAATGAAAATCAAGCATACATACTTCATAAGTTCATTACAATTCAACAATATGCTAAAAAATTCAAGAACATTCAAAAATGACCCGGCCAATTTGACATCAATATCACCAACACAATTAAATACTTCACAAGATTCATTAACATCATACACAAACTCAACATCATGAACTAATCACCCTAAATTCGGATTCAAATTCCACAAACCCTAAAATCATGAACAAACCCTTAAAAGCATGTAATCTTTGTAAAATAAACACATTATGGGCAATTAAACTACTAAGGCATGTTAATCTTAACAATAATCATGCAAATCAAACACTCCACACTTATCCTTCACCAATTTATAGATATAAACATACAATTCAAGTAATTGATAAAGAAAAGTGTAAAAATGGAGTATCCATACCCTAGAAAACATGATTTGAAGTTTGGATTTGAAGAGGAAAACGCGAAATTGAGGTAGAAACTAGGGTTTTTGGAGAGTGTTTCGTGTTTGGCAGAGAGAAATGGATAAAAATGTGTTTTTGTGGTTAAGAAATGGGTTGGATAGGTATTTAAAACGTATTTTTTCTGAGTCAGTCACTTGGGACGGCGTCTAGCAAAAGAGGACGGCGTCCAGGAATTTAATTGGGGACGGCGTCTAGCAAAATGGGACGGCGTCCAGGTCTTTAAATGGGGACGCCGTCCATGAAAATGGGACGGCGTCCAGGTCTTTAAATGGGGACGGCGTCCAGGAAAATGGGACGGCGTCCCATTGCACTAAAACTCACTGACCTGTTTTTCTGAGTCGCGCGTGTTTAAAGGCCAAACGTAAATCATTTTGTACCAAACTAAAATTTATCGTGCACACATTTCAAACCTATTTACAATTGTGAACCATTTTTTAACGAGTCGTTCACCAAACTCGTCCCCATTTTGATTTATGCTTTGTTCTTGAAGTTGAGGCTAACCTCATCCTCAATTTCTAGGGGACCATCAACATAGTGTTTGACCTGGTGGCCATTCACTTTAAAAGTATCACCCTTCCAGTTCACCATTTCAATTGTACCATAAGGGTACACCTTTATGACCACAAATGGTCCCGTCCATCGGGACTTAAGCTTTCCTGGTGATAACTTGAAACGGGAATTGTAAACAAGGACACGATCTCCTTCCATGAATTCTTTTGGATGTTTCAATCTTTTGTCGTGCCATTGTTTGGTTTTTTCTTTGTAAATTAGAGAGTTTTCATAGGCTTCGAGCCTCAACTCGTCTAATTCGTTTAGTTGGGTTAAACGTAACCGACCCGCTTCTTGGTAATCCAAATTGCATGCCCTTAGCGCCCAATGCGCTTTGTGTTCAATCTCCAACGGGAGATGGCACGCTTTTCCGTATACCATACGGAAAGGAGTTGTTCCAATTGGTGTTTTGTAGGCCGTGCGAAAGGCCCACAATGCATCGTTTAACTTGATTGACCACTCTTTTGGATTTGCACCAACGGTCTTTTCAAGTATTCGTTTTAATGACCGGTTGGTGTTTTCTACTTGCCCACTTGTCTGGGGATGATAGGATGTTGAAATTTTATGGATTACTCCATATCTCTTCAACACCTTTTCCAATTGCTTATTGCAAAAGTGGGTGCCCCGGTCACTTATAAGAGCTTTTGGCGTGCCAAACCTAGAGAAAAGTTCCATCAAAAAGTTTACCACAACTCGGCCATCATTTGTTGGTAGAGGTTTTGCCTCCGCCCATTTGGAAACATAATCTATGGCAACAAGTATGTATAGGTAAGAATGAGATTTTGGAAAGGGCCCCATAAAGTCAATTCCCCAAACATCGAACACCTCGCATACTTGGATGCTTTGTTGAGGCATTTCATCCCGTTTAGTGATTTGACCGGCCCGTTGGCACGCGTCACAAGCCTTACAAACAATGTAGGCATCTTTGAATATTGTAGGCCAATAGAAACCGGCCTCGTAAACTTTCCTCCCCGTGATTTGGGGACCAAAGTGCCCACCTGTTGGACCAAGGTGACAGTCAAGCAGAATTTCAGTGCATTCTTTCCCCGAAACACACCGACGAATAATTCCATCCGCACATCGCCTAAATAGATAAGGGTCTTCCCAAAAATAGTATTTTAGGTCACTAAAGAATTTCTTTCTTTTATGATGTGACCAACCGGTTTCTAGGAATCCACCCGCAAGATAGTTGGCTATGTCTACAAACCATGGATCATCAATTTTCTCAATCTTCATGAGATTTTCGTCTGGAAAGTTATCTTGGATAACAGTCTCATGGAGAACCCCAAGATTCGGGTTCTCAAGTCGAGAAAGGTGATCGGCAGCTAGGTTTTCCGCCCCCTTTTTGTCTTTAATATCGATGTCGAATTCTTGCAAAAGCAAGACCCAACGTATTAACCGGGGTTTAGCATCTTGCTTAGCAAGCAAGTACTTCAATGCCGAGTGGTCTGTATAGACAACCGTCTTTGCTAGTACCAAATAGGATCGGAATTTATCAAACGAAAAGACGATTGCCAGGAGTTCCTTCTCGGTGGTAGTGTAATTAAGTTGGGCTCCTTGCAATGTCTTGCTAGCATAATAAATGGGCTTGAAATGTTTTTCAATTCTTTGCCCCAAGACGGCACCAATAGCAAAGTCACTAGCGTCACACATAAGTTCGAATGGTATTGACCAATTCGGTGATATGAGAATGGATGATTGTGTGAAATTTGCTTTAAGTAGGTTAAAGGCGGTAAGACACTCGTCCATAAAGACAAATGGAGTGTCTTTCTCAAGAAGTTTGTTCATGGGGGTTGCAATTTTGGAAAAATCTTTAATGAACCGTCGGTAAAAACCGGCGTGCCCCAGAACACTTCTTACGCCTTTTACATTTGACGGTGGTGGTAATTTGGCTATGACTTCCACTTTAGCTCTATCCACCTCCAGACCTGCACAAGAAATTTTATGACCCAATACAATGCCCTCTTTTACCATAAAATGGCATTTTTCCCAGTTTAGCACAAGATTTGATTCTTCACACCTAATCAACATACGCTCAAGATTATGAAGACATGAGTCAAAAGAATCACCGAAGACTGAAAAGTCATCCATGAATACTTCCATAAAGTCTTCAATCATATCATGAAAAATAGCTACCATACACCTTTGAAAGGTAGCAGGAGCATTGCATGAAAGGACCCATTCATATACATTATAAACGATTCACAATAGTTGATTACATTGCGAGATATTTGACCTCTATATGATACATTTTACAAACATTGCATTCGTTTTTAAAAGACAAACTTTCTTTACATCGAAAATTGACAGGCATGCATACCATTTCATAATATCCACTATCCAACTATAAATTAATTTAATAATAATCTTTGATGAACTCAATGACTCGAATGCAACGTTCTTCGAAATATGCTATGAAAGACTCCAAGTAATATCTTTAAAATGAGCAAATGCACAGCGGAAGATTTCTTTAACACCTGAGAATAAACATGCTTTAAAGTGTCAACCAAAAGGTTGGTGAGTTCATTAGTTTATCATAATCATTTATTTCCATCATTTTAATAGACCACAAGAATTTCATTTCCAGTTCTCATAAATATACGTCCCATGCATAGAGACAAAAATAATCATTCATATGGTGAACACCTGGTAACCGACATTAACTAGATACATATAAGAATATCCCCTATCATTCTGGGATCCTCCTTCGGACATGATATAATTTCGAAGTACTAAAGCATCTAGTACTTTGGATGGGGTTTGTTAGGCCCAATAGATCTATCTTTAGGATTCGCGTCAATTAGGGTGTCTGTTCCCTAATTCTTAGATTACCAGACTTTAATAAAAATGGGCATATTCGATTTCGATAATTCAACCATAGAATGTAGTTTCAATTACTTGTGTCTATTTCGTCAAACATTTATAAAAGCACATTTATTCTCAGTCCCAAAAATATAAAGGGTAAAAAGGTAAATGAAACTCACCATACTGTATTTCGTAGTAAAAATACATATAACGTCATTGAACAAGTGCAAGGTTGGCCTCGGATTCATGAACCTAAATTAATTATATATATTTATGTGTTGGTCAATATTTGCCTAACAAATTAGGTCAAGTCATAGTGTACCACAATCCTAATGCTCGAGACTAATATGCAAAAGTCAACAAAAGTAAATTTGACTCAAAATAATTTCCAAAAATCTATACATGATTAATATATAGTTTAAATATCGTCATTTTATATTTTTAAATATTTTTAAAAGATTTATTAGAGTAAATAATATAATTTATTTATTAATAAATAAAATTTTATATTATATTTATATAATAAAATATACTTTTATATATATTAAGTAATAAAATTTATAGGGTTCATTTAATATTATAAAGATAATATGATAGGTATTATTAAAGTAAGTTATTACACGTAGTAAAATATGTTTGTATCAAATATTTATTTGATAAAATAATATCTATAATGATAGTAAGTAAAAGTTGTATTATTTTGTAATAATAATTATTATTATAAAAATATCAATATTTATAATTACTAAGATGACATTATGATAAAACGATAATTCTAATTATGATAACTTTAATATTTACGATAATTTTTAATATTATCTTTAAAATAATAATTCTATTTAAAATAATAATAATAATAATGATATTTTATAGTAACAATGACATTTCTATTAAAATGATAATTTTTGTTAAAATGATAGTTTTAATACTAACGATAATTTTAATAATAATAGTAATGATAAAAATAATAAGAACGATAATTTTATCTAAATCAATATCTTATAATATTTTAATTTCATCATGATACTCTTACCCATTATTTCCTAATCGTTTCGTTTAATAGCTTTTAATCGTCTTTTATATCGTGTTCGTAATAATGATAATAATAGTAATCAAAATAATTAGGTGTTACAAATATTTATTTTAATTACACTAATATTAATAATGATAGTTACTATAACATTATTAACGATAATACTAATAATTATCTTAATGATAATATAGTAATAGTAATAATAATAATAACAATAACAATAACTATTTTTAAATAATGATATATATATTAATAATGATAATAATAATAATAATACCAATAATAATAATAATAATAATAATTGGATAATAATAATACTAATTATAACTTTAACGATAATAACGATAGTAATAATAAAAAAAATAACAATTTTTAATGATAAATCCTTTTATTGATAAAGATAATAATAATAATAATAATAATAATAATAATAATAATAATAATAATAATAATAATAATAATAATAATAATAATAATAATAATAATAATAATAATAATAATAATAATAATAATAATAATAATAATAATAATAATAAGATAAAACTAGAACTATGATAATAACGACGATAATAATAATCATTTTTAATAATAATACAAAAATTCGATGGACTATAACTTCAAATCCGTTCATCGAAATCATTCGATATCTAAATGAAAAGTTCTTAATTTTTCGCTAGCTTTCCAACGACATGCATATCTTATACCTTATCTCAGTTGCATATATGACTAATTCAGGATTCAACATAACCTAACTAAAGGCAATATCAAAAGTACAAATATGCATAATCCTATATACTCGAGCACTAGTCAGGGATACACTATTAGTATGTAAAAGTTAAATTATGAGTACTCACGTATCAATATTGAGATTCAATATTGCAGAAAAGGTACGTAGACGCAACGGAGATGATAAACACTATATTGATCTCACGAGCATACCCATGAACCATACCCAATCACCTCCATAGCTATAACCCATAATTTCCTTAATCCTATCCTACTCGAAAAACAATTTCGAAATCACTCGGACAACACTCCGTCGTAATATTTTATGTATACTAATAATATCTTGAAATAATACGGAGTAAATATATATATGTAAATCGATTGAGAGAGTTTAGAGAAAAATATTTTCAAGTTTCTATGAAATAATGAAACCTATTGAATTCTATTTATAATAGATTTTTGAATTATTAAAGTGAATTATTAAAATGAATTATTAAAGTATGAATTATTAAAGTGAATTATTAAAGTATGAATTATTAAAGTGAATTATTAAAGTATAAATTATTAAAGTATGAATTATTAAAGTGAATTATTAAAGTTAAAGTAAAGTAAAAATAAAGTAAAGGTAAAGTTTAAGTATAGTAAAAGTATAAAACTATGTACGTATTATACGCGTATAAATATATATAATATTAATTTAAATCGTTATATATATTTAATAAAATAAAATATAAATATCGTTATCTTTATCATACTAGTTAAGTAATGAGTTGTCAAAAGTGGTTCTAGATATTTATAAAAGTTATATACGTTTTAATAATAAAGTTCTTTTTAAACTGAAAACGTTTTTGTACGTTTGAAACTAAATAGATCAATCGAGTCTTTATGAGATTCAATCTTCCATTATCCTTTGTCTAGTTCTCAATGATTGACAATTTGTTCTTATTTATAAATTACTTTACCATTTTCCGAATATTGTTAAAATGGAAAGATTTCTCAAATCAACGTGGGCCTTTCAACAGAGACTTGTAATCATAATTTAATATATCTGATAATTCAATCATTTGATCTTATCTTCTAATTCCATTGATAAACATTTTAAAACAGATACAATCATATAAAGTATTTAATCTAATATTTTGTTTACGTTTCAAGTTATAATATATATACACATATACATATATAATCATATTCGTTTAATGGTTCGTGAATCGTTGGAACTTGGTCGAGGTTGAATGAATGTATGAACATAGTTTAAAATTCTTGAAATTTAACTTAACAAATATTGCTTATTGTGTCGGAAACATATAAAGATTAAAGTTTAAATTTGGTTAGAAATTTCCGGGTTGTCACATTGCATAAGCCAAAGGGCATACGTCGATAGGAGAAAGTACCATAAGGGCATGTAAAGGTCGTTTTCTCTTGGTCCTCTAGTGCTATAGGGATTTGGAAATATCCCGAGAAACCATCAAGAAAACAATAAAAGTTCTTTCCTGCCAACCTTTCCAACATTTGATCAATGTAAGGAAGAGAAAAATGGTCTTTTCGGGTAGCATCATTTAATTTTCTGTAATCAATACATACCCTCCAACCCGTGATAGTCCTGGTAGAAATTAATTGGTCGTCTTCATTTGTGACAACGGTCATGCCACCCTTTTTGGGCACGCATTGGACCGGACTCACCCAAGGGCTATCCGAAATTGGATAAATGAGACCTGCATCTAGGAGTTTGACAATCTCCTTTTTAACAACTTCTTGCATATTAGGGTTGAGTCGCCTTTGTCTTTGTACACATGGCTTATAGTTATCTTCCATTAATATCTTATGCGTACAATAAGAGGGACTTATACCCTTGATGTCATGAATTTTCCATGCTAGAGCCGTTTTATGGGCTTTTAACATGGAAACAAGTTTAGACTTCTCACTTACAGAGAGTTCGGATGAAATGATAACAGGGAGAGTAGAACCTTCTTGTAGGTAAGCATATTCTAAGTGTTTTGGAAGTGGCTTGAGTTCTAAAACGGGAGGTTCTTCAATCGATGTTTTACATCGGTACTCATTTCCTAAATCCAACTTTCTGTATTCTTCATCATTTGGCTCATAACCGTTAGCCATCAAGGTGGTCAACATTTCTACTTCTTCCAACATATTCTCTTCATCACCTTCCGCAAAAATGCATTCTCCCGCACCTTGCAATTCTGGAAATTCCTGCAACAACTCCGAATATGTGTCTATGGTTTGCACATAATAACATTGATCATCAGTAGACTCGGGGTATTGTAGGGCATGGTCAACGGAAAAGGTAACCTTCATATCCTCAATACTAAGGGTCAATTTCTGCCCATGAACATCTATCATAGCTCTAGCGGTATTGAGGAAAGGTCGACCTAATATAAGAGGCACACGTGTGTCCTCCTCCATGTCCAAAATTACAAAGTCAGCCAGAAATACTAGGGTACCTACTTTTATCAACATATTCTCTAAAATTCCACGAGGGAATTTAACAGAGCGGTCCGCTAGTTGAATTGCCATTCGGGTTGGTTTTAGTACCCCGGGGTTTAGCTTAACATATAATGAATAAGGCATTAAATTTATGCTAGCCCCTAAATCCGCTAATGCTTTAATGCATTCCAAATCTCCCAGGAGACATGGTATGGTAAAACTTCCAGGATCTGCTAATTTCTTTGGTATTTTGTTCATCAAAATTGCTGAACAATTAGCATTCATGGTGACGGATGAAAGTTCCTCCATTTTCTTCCGATTAATAAGTAAGTCTTTTAAGAACTTAGCATACTTGGGCATACCTGAGATTACATCAATGAAAGGCATATTTATGTTAATTTGTTTAAACATATCTAGGAATTTTGACCTTTCGGCCTCTAGCCTTTCTTGTTGTTGTTTTCTTGGGTATGGGAGCAGTGGTTGATATGGTTTCACTACGGTTTTTCCCGTTCTTCCTTTTCAACCACTTTTTCCGGCTCCTTAACTGGTTCATCATTTCGGTTCAACGGAACACTAAAATCAGAATTTTCGGGCATTTTTGGAGCATCGTATGCTAAACCACTCCGTGTGGTGATAACATTGGCATGCGCATTTCGAGGGTTCTTATTTGTATCGCCCGGTAAACTACCTGGTCTTCTCTCACTAAGTAAATTAGCTAAACCACTCATTTGTTTCTCCAAATTCTGAATTGAGGCTTGTTGATTTCGAAACTGGTGTTCGTTTTTCTCGTTGGTTTGGTTTATATTTGTGACAAGCTGAGTTTGTGATGAAATCAACTTTTCCAACATACTCTCCAAATTTGACTTTTTTTCTTCCGGTTGGGGTTTTTGATAAAAACCCAGAGTTTGTTGTTGGAACCCACTACTTGACCCTTGTTGGTAATTGGAATTTTGACCTTGAGGGTTGTAGGGGTTGTTAAAGTTCCGGTTAAATTGGGCTCTTCCTTGAAATTGATTGTTATTTCTTTGGCTTATGAAAGCCACTTCTTCTTTTTGAGCCATTGTTAAACCGGCATCACAATCTTTTCCTAAATGAAGACCACCACAATATTCATAACCTACTTTCATACTATGAATTTCCTTGGTGATTTTATCCATGGTTCGAGCAACACCGTCTATTTTAACACTTAGGGAACTAAGGTCATCATAGGCGCCGGCGCTTTAGACTTGAGCATTACGAGTAATTGAGCGTTCTTGATGCCACTCATGAGAATAATCAGCTAGCTTCTCGATTATTTCATAAGCCTCTTACTCGGTTTTGTCCATAAGAGAACCACCGGCCGCTTGGTCAATTGAAATTCGGGTTGCTACATCACAACCTTTGTAAAAGATTTGGACCTTTTGAAAGGTATCCAAACCATGGTTTGGACAACCTCTTAGCATTTTGGAAAATCGATTCCATGCTTCGTACAGGTTTTCCATCGGCTTTTGACAGAATTGGGTAATTTCGTGTTGGAGTCTCGCGGACTTGGATGCTGGAAAATATTTCTTAAGAAATTTTTCCAACATACCATCCCACGTTTCTATCGTAGCTTCGGCCAATGAATCTAACCAACTTCGTGCTTCCCCTTGGAGTGTCCAAGGGAAAAGTCTTAATAATATGGCCTGGTCAGTTTCTGGTTTAAGTTTAAAAAGAAGACATATCTCTTGAAAGAGACGAATATGTTCGTTTGCATCTTCATTCGGACCACCACCAAATTGACACCTGTTATTAATCATTTGAAGAATAGGTCCTTTTATTTCAAAAGTTACCTCACCAGTAGGTGGAGTAATAGCACTACCTTGTCCGGTCCGGGTTGCTTTCGTCTTTGCTGCCATTGATTGTCGTGGTACCAACGGTCTTTCTCTTTCCATTTCAAAATTTGGGGGTTGAACGGGTTTACCAAAGTCTGAATATCGAGGCTTGGTCGTACTTGATTCTAAATCAAAGGTTTCTTGCTTTGATGAAGATTCAAAAATTTCAAGTACTTCTTTTGAAATCCTACCAAGCTTTCTATCAGGCTCTGTAAACGGTGTAAGTAATGGAGATTCTGAACTTCGGGTATGTGGCATAAGCGACCTATAAACTGTCAATCACACAACTAACAAAAACTATTAAACATACCGATTCTATAAAATTAAAATCAAAGACTATTAAAAATTTAAAATAATTAAGAAACTACTTAATAACAAATCAGTTAATAATTCTATTTTGACACAAAACTGTCCCCGGCAGCGGCGCCAAAAACTTGATGTGCGAGAAGTGTCGTATAAATTATCGTATAAAATAATATGGAAAAATACCGATTAAAGATTTTTACACACTAACGGGCAGTGTACCCGATCGTGTAGTAGTATAGTAACTGGTTTAGTTCCGTGTATCGTTCCAAGGACAGTTGTATTAGCCAAACTAGAATTAGAAACTATATTATGATTAACTAAGTAAATGAAACTTAAAGGTACAAGTTTTATGTTTTGGTGGCCATTAAACGATTTAGCCAAATCAGAGAAGGTTAAATGTAAAAATAATATTTTTGGTCTTTTAAATTTATAAGATGAAAATAAATGCAAAGAAAGCAAGTAAGATAGTTTTGATTTAAATCAAAGAGATGAAATGTTCATCTAGATATTTTACCCTCGGTATTGGATGTAAGTTTTGATATTAAGGCCTGATTGAATAATTATGTGTGTAAGTTATCTAACAGGTTCACTAAGAGTTCTCTTGAATAAACACGTAAACACAATCACAAGATCAAGGGTTCCCTTTTCACTATGGTTCTTGTATTTGTAATCAAATAACTATTAAAAGCATGCTAATCACCTAAATCGACCCGCCAAGAGTTCTCTTTAGCTAGTACTCAAACTAGAATTACTAAGTGAGGGTTCCCTATTACTTAGACCTTTTCGTTTGTGACTAGTTGATTAGCTAGATCAAAGACTTGAATAACAATTGTCTTTGCGTTCGCTCTACACAATTCATTCCTATTTTGTTTAACCATTTTAATCTAGTTTACCCCCTTGGTCCGGTTTAGTAAACAATCAATCTAAGACAAGTTGATTGTAAATCAATATGATACATCAACAAGAGTTCTCTTTATCAACAACATATCAATTAACTAGATACAAATGATTTTAACAGCAATAAGCATGGTTCTTAATTCAAGCTTTAATCTATCACACATAATACATTCAATCAATAAGATTACATCCAATACCTTAGTTATTAATCTAGACAAACATTATAGAAACTAGCCAACAATCATGGTAACAGACAACATAACAATCAGATTAACAACTGAAATCATTGTTTTAGAACAAGGAATAACCTACAAGAACAAGGAGTTCTTGGATGATGAAGGTTTTGATCTTTGATGTCTTGATGTTGAGCCTCTTCCAAGAGCTTGGAGTTCTCCAATTTTGCTCCTAAAAATCGTCTATGTACTCTCTGGTTCGTAAGCTATGAAACAGTCCCTCAAAACAGTAGTTTTAAAGTGGAGAAAGTAGGTAAAAAGCACAAAAGTCGGCTGAAACCTACTACGGGACGGCGTCCAAAAAGGCTGGACGGCGTCCCGTCCTTAAGAGCTAGACGGCGTCCTCATATCCAGGACGGCGTCCTGTTTCAAGAGGCTGGACGGCGTCCTATAACCCAGGACGGCGTCCAGATACGCTGAAATCCACTGTTTCGCTTTCTTTTCAATCCTCTTTTATTTGGACGAAGCCTAACACCTTGGAAGCTTTGTTTTACCATTTTAGAGCACTAAATAGACCTTAAGTCGTATCGGGATCAACCAATGTCATAAATCATCAAAACTCTTTGTAAATCACTCTTCCGATACAAATTTGCGCATCTTGGATTATCACTTGTAGAAACGCCTTCATTATCCTCGATTCTAGAGCATTTTACACGATATTGCGATAGATATATATGATGTTATTGAGCAATATCAGGGTGTTCCTGTCTCGTGTTGGTTCGAAAACAATTTTAAAAAGATTGCAAACTATTACGGGACCATACTAGACACCTACAATTGTAGTTTCAATGGAGATCAAAATCTTGTCGCTCGAAAAGTTCTAGTAAAACTTTGGGGGAACGAATTGCTTAACACT
Organism: Rutidosis leptorrhynchoides; assembly: GCF_046630445.1. NCBI lineage: Eukaryota > Viridiplantae > Streptophyta > Magnoliopsida > Asterales > Asteraceae > Rutidosis > Rutidosis leptorrhynchoides. The sequence goes on from NC_092335.1 coordinate 498,056,534, forward strand.
ATCGTCCAAGTGAGAACAAAAGATAGTATGTTCTATGTTCAAATAATAGAAGATGTTCAAAGTCTTGTGGAAATTGAAATGAGGAATTAGAATCTAATGAAGACAATACTGATTCCAACAACAATTATGATGATAACTATGATTCGGAACAATCCGACAAAGATTCAGACGATGATGATTTCCCGCCAGAAACCGATCACCTACATCACACCATAGTAGACGAAGGGTCCAGGTTTGTCGCCACATCAGCAGATCTGCGCAGCAATAATTTTCACAATTCCAAGGTAAAAGGCTCCAACGACTTTACACAATCTGACATTAATGCCAACCCTTCGATTTCACGAGAAAGCTGTAAGAATTGCAGGGATTTCAAAGATAAAGTATTTAATGCTAACCTTTCCCAAAATTACCCCAACTCCCCATAAGTAAACGTTTTCCCAGAACCCAACCCATCACCTAATGGATCAGAATCCACCCCAGACACAAAGACCCCTCCCAGCCCGTCTCCTGAAATCAGCCCATATCCCACTGTCCAGCTAGACAAGACCCACTTCTATAATAATCCCATTAATTCGGAGCCCATTAACCTTTCCTCTAACGCCTCTACTCAACCCATTGATCTGCCAGAGCCCATAGACGATAACTTGGGACTCTCTAATCCTTGTTTCTCTTTGGATCAATTAGAAAATCATCCCGTCTCAAAATAAAATTTTACTGAGTCGTTCATCTTCAATTCAAAGAAACCCGTAGTTAAAAAACCACAAAAATCGCAATTCCTGCTACCAATCCTAATAAAAAATGTAAACTCTCAAGTAAATGCTCCTCCGAATCAATATGGACAAATATTAGCAGATGGAACACCTCATCCAAAATATTACGGGCCAAAAGTGTGATGACCCGAAAATTTTTGACTTATTTAAACTAATTCTCTATACGATTTATTATTTTAACACGTTAAACAAAGTCTGTTAGATTGAGTCTCAAAATTTTAGAACTGTTACATATATACAATTACCTTTGACTACTCTCGACGATTCATGAACAATTATATGTATGTATATATATATGTACAAGTAAAAACGACTTTCCTACAGTAAAACCCTATTTGCTACAGTAAAAATTACTTTGCTACAGTAAAACACAATTTGCTACAGTAAAACACTATTTGCTACAGTGAACCGTATTTTGCTACAGTGCTACAGTGAAAACGAGTTTGCTACAGTAATTTGCTACAGTAAACACTATTTGCTACATTAAAACACTATTTGCTACAGTAACACTATTTGCTACAGTAAACACTATTTGCTACATTAAACACTATTTGATGTCGACGAACTAGCAAACAAAAACAGAAAAGGCGGCCATGCGATCGCATGAGCTACAGTAAATCGAAAAGTAATATAAATACGCAGTTTGTTCGACGAAGTTTATTACATTTCTCTCTTAATATTTATATTTATATTATAATTATAATTTTAAATTTAAGTTTAATAATAATAAGGTATATACGAGGGTGTTTTTAATTCGGGTTTCAAACCGCTTTAAGCTAAGGAAATATTAGGTATTATTCGGGGTATTGTTCTTGAATCCAAGGCCAACCATACAGTCATCTACCATCATTACGTCTACGCAATTTGCCTACAATATTGAATCACAATATTGAACTGTGAGTTTATAGTCTCCCTTTTTAAATACTTTAAATATTTTTGGGCTGAGAATATATGCAATTTATTTTAAACGCGATAAGACACAAGTACATACTAAATTCTACACTGAGTTAAACCGAAAATCCCTTAGCTTTGGTAACTAGTAGCTGCCAGTACATAGGATATGGACTGGTGGGCGCGAATAATTGTATATGGATCCATAGGGCTTGACATCCCCGTCCGAGCTAGAGCGCTAGCCTTTTAACGGACGTATGTTATTTGAGTTTAAGACACGTTGGTTTGCGTGTTTTAAAACGAATGGGGTAATTATCACTATAGCGTTAAGTTTAGTTACCAGGGTGCTCTGTTACGTAGAATCTATTGATAAACTTTTGATGAAATCTTGTGGTCTATCTTTATATATGTTTATGACTCGAGCAATTAAACCTATAACTCACCAACATTCGTGTTGACTTTTTAGCATGTTTTATTCTCAGGTCCTTAGAATGCTTCCGCTGTGATGTGCTTGTTGCCTGCATGGAGTCTCTCATGCTTTGTATAATGTTTATTGCATTCAAAATAAAACTGCGTTGTGTAATAAATAATTGGACTGTGATGTCAACCTGTAAATTAAAGACTTATGTATTTCGGGGTTTTGCTTATACCTAAGCACTTGCCCACATGTTTATAACTTTCTATGTTTAGAAAGTCACTTATTTTAATGAATGCAATATTTTATCAAAACGTATCATATAGAGGTCAAAACCTCACTGTGGAATCAATGATTAACGTGCCGCGTCAATAGCAATTTTGACGGGTTGTTACAGTTGGTATCCGAGCTTGAGGTCATAGGGAACCAGAAATTACATTAGTGTGTTTAACTGGTAATTGTTAGGATACATTAGTGAGTCTGGACTATGACCATATTTGTTTTTACTGATTTTTGCTTATCATTTGGTCAAAAACATTATATGTAATATATTTATATGCTAACGTAATTGTTGTTTCAATTATGTGATAGATGACTTCTTCTAATCCTATCATTTTGTACGACTCGGAATCGGACACTGAATCTATTCTATCCACAATTGAAAAGGGCATTCCAATACCTATTAAAGAAGAAATTGTGTTAGCCGGGGAATCTCAACTCCCGGTAAACCCAGAGGAGGTTCCAGCTCCACCCAGCTTTAGTTTTCCGGAGCTACAGTATCGTTGGCATGGACCCATGATCCCTAGAGTAAACGAGGATCGTCCATTTCTAAACAAATATGGACATTGGTCCAGATATACCGCCGACAGGCGGGTTGTGCCGATTACGCCTGGCAGATTTCGGTTCATGACCACCGGTACATATTCTTGCAGTTCGTCATCATATTCTCCTACACATGACTCAGACAGTTCGTCATCAGACGAGATCAGTAAGGAGGAGGATTTCGCTAATGAAATAAAAGAGATCACTAAGGAGAAATTCCAACTTGCTATGGATAATAAAAACAACCACAATAATAAAATGTCCTTAATTATTAAAAAGGAACATGACCATTCGATCCGTAACCACCCTTATTGTATTAAACCCACTGAGGCAACGGGTACCTCAAAACCCCAACTAAAAATAAAATACACTGCCAGAATGTCTGTCGGACCATGTGCACACAAACAATTGGCAGAGAGAACCAAATGGGAAGAAGTTTCTGATAGTTCTGAATAAACGACCTCGCAACCATAAATCTTCCATGCGCTATTCTATTGCTTATGTGTGCTACTCTATCTTGTTATGTAAAATAAGCATATGTAAAATATCAGTATTGTATGGTATTGTATTATTTTGGTTTATTAATAATAAATGCATGGAATGATTATTTGTATTATTACTACTTCTTATTATTATTATTACATAATAATGTAGTAACTCGCTATAATTTTTCATAGTGGAATATTATTAGGATTTTAGTAGTTAATTCCTTGTACTAGCTATTATGAATGAACTTTACGGGTAGGTAATACCCTAGAAATAATTATAAAATGCTAATAAGAAGAAAAGGCTTTTATAATAATCGGTTCATATTATTAATATGCTACGATTAACTATTGACAACTCATTTTACCTATAATATTCTATATGATTAAATTATATCTGTTGTGTTTATTGAAGAAACATGTCTCAAATGTCGGATGCTGAGTTTGAGCAACTAGTCGAGAAACGTGTGAATGAAAGAATTGCTGCAGCCGAGGCAGCAAAAGCAACAGCCGAAGCAGCAGCCAAAGCAGCAGCCGTAAACACAAACTCACGAAACGGATGCTCATACAAAACTTTTCAAGGATGCAAACCACAGACGTTTAGTGGAACCGAGGGACCAGTCGGTCTAACCCGATGGTTTGAAAAGATGGAGTCCGTTTTCAAAATCAGTAATTGTGCGAACGGAGATAAGTCAAAGTATGCTTCGTGTACGTTGCAAGACGGTGCACTTACTTGGTGGAACAATTATGCTAAAGCAGAAGGAATAGATACGGCATATGATATCTCTTGGGAAGAACTGAAAAAGATGCTAATCGAGGAGTACTGTCCTTGAAACGAGATCAGAAAAATGGAATCTGAGTTACGTAATCTGAAGGTTATCGGCGCGAATCTCAATAACTATGAAAAGCGTTTCATGGAACTAGCCTTGTTGTGTCCCGAATTGGTGCCAAACGAGAAACGAAAGATAGAAATGTATATTGACAGTTTATCGATCAATATCAAAGGAAATGTTACATCGTCCAAACCGAATACGATACAGGAAGCCATGACAATGGCACACCAACTCATGGACCAGATCACAGAGAGTTCGATTAAGGCACCAATTACCGAAGTCAAGACAACTGAAGGAAAGAGGAAATGGGAAGACTATAAGGGCAAAAGTACTCACCTGAAGAAACAAGAAACTTTTAAAGGTAAACAAGATGGGGCAACTGCAAGTCCTAACTATAAGGGACCTCATCCGTTCTGCAAAAGGTGTTACACACATCATGCAGGCTATTGCCAAGTGGTCTGTGATAAGTGCAACAAGAAAGGACATGTGGCGAAAGATTGTTATGCCACCGTTTCTGAAGTAAAGACAAAATTGACCGATGTCAAGAAATGTTATGGATGCGGGAAGTCTGGTCACTTTATAAATCAATGCCCTGATAAGGAGAAGAACAAAGAACCCGCACGAGGGAGGGCATTTAATGTTAGTGCCAGTAAAGCACGTGAGGATCCTAATCTTGTCACGGGTACGTTTACCGTTAATAATCAACTAGCTTCTATTATGTTTGATACGGGTGCTGATAGAAGTTATATGTGTAAAGACTTTAGTTTTAAACTAAAATGTGCATCATTACCTCTAGACGATAAATATACTATTGAATTAGCTAATGGTAAACTGATAAAAGCCGATAAAATTTGCCATGGTTGCGAAATGAATCTCGCTGGTGAAACCTTCAAAATCGATTTGATACCCGTAGAATTAGGAAGTTTTGACGTAATCGTTGGCATGGACTGGATGTCCAAAACAAGAGCGGAAGTTGTTTGCGCTGAGAAAGCAATCCGCATCCCTCGTAAGGATGAAACGTCATTAATGATTTATGGGGAGAAGAGCAACTCAAAGCTGAACTTTATCAGCTGTATGAAGGCCCAGAAACTTATAAGAAAAGGTTGTTATGCTATTCTGGCACATGTAAAGAAGATCGATACTGAAGAAAGAAGCATTAATGACATGCCGGTTGTAAGAGAATATCCCGGAGTATTTCCAGAAGAATTACCGGGGCTACCTCCACACAGATGTGTAGAATTCCAGATTGATCTCATACCAGGAGCTGCACCTGTAGCCCGATCTCCATATAGACTTGCACCTTCAGAAATGCAAGAATTACAAGACCAGTTGCAAGAATTATCGGACCGTGGATTTATTCGTCCTAGTTTTTCACCTTGGGGTGCTCCTATTCTGTTCGTCAAGAAGAAGGATGGATCTATGAGAATGTGCATAGATTACAGAGAATTAAACAAATTAACGATCAAGAATCGGTACCCATTACCGAGGATTGATGATTTGTTTGATCAATTGCAAGGATCAAGTGTTTATTCTAAGATTGATCTACGCTCCGGATATCATCAACTGAGAGTGAAGGAAGAAGATGTTCCTAAAACCGCGTTCAGAACCCGTTACGGTCACTATGAGTTTCTAGTCATGCCTTTTGGATTAACTAATGCTCCAGCAGTATTCATGGATCTAATGAATCGCATCTGTAGACCGTATTTAGACAAATTTGTCATTGTTTTTATCGACGACATATTGATTTACTCGAAGAACAAGGAAGAACATGAGCAACACTTAAGACTGGTACTAGAGATACTCAAGAAAGAAGAATTGTACGCAAAATTTTCGAAGTGTGATTTCTGGTTACAAGAAGTACAATTTTTGGGCCATGTTGTCAGTAAACATGGAATTAAAGTTGACCCCGCCAAGATCGAAGCCATTAGTAAATGGGAAACCCCGAAGACTCCAACACAAATTCGCCAATTCTTAGGTCTTGCTGGTTACTACCGAAGATTCATTCAAGATTTCTCTAGAATCGCCAAACCCTTAACTGCATTGACTCAAAAGGGAAAGAAGTATGATTGGTCCACAGAACAGGAATCCTCATTCCAGTTATTAAAGAAGAAGTTAACGTCTGCACCCATTTTGTCATTACCGGAAGGAAATGATGATTTCGTGATCTATTGTGATGCTTCACGCCAAGGTTTAGGATGTGTATTAATGCAACGCACAAAAGTCATCGCATATGCCTCACGACAACTAAAAATTCATGAAAAGAACTATACGACGCACGATTTAGAACTTGGAGCAGTAGTTTTTGCACTCAAAATATGGAGACACTATCTATATGGCACCAAGTGTACAGTGTACACTGACCATAAAAGTCTTCAGCATATTTTTGATCAAAAACAACTCAATATGAGGCAACATCGCTGGGTAGAGTTGTTAAACGATTACGATTGTGAAATCCGTTACCACCCCGGAAAGGCTAATGTTGTAGCTGATGCCCTAAGTCGAAAAGAAAGAGTAAAACCTCTTAGGGTCCGAGCTTTGAATATTACAATTCGTACTAATCTCACAAAGCAAATTCAAGCAGCACAGTTAGAAGCTTTAAAAGAAGAAAACGAAAAAGGTGAAATGAGCAAAGGGTTAGAAAAACAACTTGAAGAAAAAGCCGATGGAACCCTGTATTTTGCTGGTAGGATATGGGTACCAAAACATGGTAACCTAAGGCAACTAGTACTGGATGAAGCACACAAAACGAGGTACTCAATTCACCCAGGAAACAGAAAAATGTACCACGATCTCAAGAAGTTTTATTGGTGGCCTAATATGAAAACAGAAATTGCTACTTATGTAAGCAAATGTTTAACGTGTGCAAAGGTCAAAGCTGAGCACCAAAAGCCGTCAGGATTACTGCAACAACCAGAAATTCTGCAGTGGAAATGGGAAAGAATAACCATGGATTTCATTACGAAATTGCCAAGGACTGCAAGTAGTCATGATACTATTTGGGTGATAGTTGATCGTCTAACTAAATCAGCTCACTTTCTACCAATAAAGGAGACAGACAGTATGGAGAAATTAGCACGCCTATATTTGAAGGAAGTAGTTTCCAGGCATGGTGTACCCATCTCTATCATATCTGATCGCGACACCCGATTCACATCACGTTTTTGGCAATCATTACAAAAAGCATTGGGAACTCGATTAGATATGAGCACCGCTTATCACCCATAGACAGATGGTCAAAGTGAAAGAACAATACAAACATTGGAAGACATGTTACGGGCATGCGTGATTGACTTTGGAACCAGTTGGGATCGACACTTACCGTTGGCAGAATTTTCATACAATAACAGCTATCATACGAGCATCAACGCAGCACCATTTGAAGCACTTTACTGTAGAAAGTGCAGATCTCCTATCTGTTGGAGTGAAGTAGGAGAAAGACAACTTACTGGACCAGAAATTATTCACGAAACCACCGAAAAGATCATTCAAATACAACAGCGATTGAAAACGGCCATGAGTCGCCAAAAGAGTTATGCTGATGTAAGAAGAAAACCGCTAGAATTTCAAGTGGGCGACAAATTCATGTTGAAAGTGTCACCCTGGAAAGGCGTTGTACGATTCGGTAAATGAGGAAAGCTAAGTCCTAGGTACGTAGGACCCTTTGAAATCACCGAAAGAATTGGAGCAGTTGCTTATCGATTAAAGCTACCGCAAGAATTTAGTAGTGTTCACGACACATTTCATGTGTCAAATTTGAAGAAATGTTTAGCTGAAGAGGATGTCGTAATTCCTCTTGACGAAATACGAATTAATGATAAACTCCATTTTGTCGAAGAACCTGTTGAAATCATGGACCGTGAGGTCAAACAATTAAAACAAAGCAAAATACTGATAGTTAGAGTTCGTTAGAACGCAAGACGAGGACCCGAGTTTACTTGGGAATGTGAAGATCAAATGAAGCAAAAGTATCCACATTTGTTCACTGATATCGCTCATGAAACAGGTACTACTCAAAATTTCGGGACGAAATTTTCTTTAACGGGGAGGTACTGTAATGACCCGAAAATTTTTGACTTATTTAAACTAATTCTCTATACGATTTATTATTTTAACACGTTAAACAAAGTCTGTTAGATTGAGTCTCAAAATTTTAGAACTGTTACATATATACAATTACCTTTGACTACTCTCGACGATTCATGAACAATTATATGTATGTATATATATATGTACAAGTAAAAACGACTTTCCTACAGTAAAACCCTATTTGCTACAGTAAAAATTACTTTGCTACAGTAAAACACAATTTGCTACAGTAAAACACTATTTGCTACAGTAAACACTATTTGCTACAGTAAACACTATTTGATGTCGACGAACTAGCAAACAAAAACAGAAAAGGCGGCCATGCGATCGCATGGCAAAAACACTGAAAACTCATGCGATCGCATGAGCTACAGTAAATCGAAAAGTAATATAAATACGCAGTTTGTTCGACGAAGTTTATTACATTTCTCTCTTAATATTTATATTTATATTATAATTATAATTTTAAATTTAAGTTTAATAATAATAAGGTATATACGAGGGTGTTTTTAATTCGGGTTTCAAACCGCTTTAAGCTAAGGAAATATTAGGTATTATTCGGGGTATTGTTCTTGAATCCAAGGCCAACCATACAGTCATCTACCATCATTACGTCTACGCAATTTGCCTACAATATTGAATCGCAATATTGAACTGTGAGTTTATAGTCGCCCTTTTTAAATACTTTAAATATTTTTGGGCTGAGAATATATGCAATTTATTTTAAACGCGATAAGACACAAGTACATACTAAATTCTACACTGAGTTAAACCGAAAATCCCTTAGCTTTGATAACTAGTAGCTGCCAGTACATAGGATATGGACTGGTGGGCGCGAATAATTGTATATGGATCCATAGGGCTTGACATCCCCGTCCGAGCTAGAACGCTAGCCTTTTAACGGACGTATGTTATTTGAGTTTAAGACACGTTGGTTTGCGTGTATTAAAACGAATGGGGTAATTATCACTATAGCGTTAAGTTTAGTTACCAGGGTGCTCTGTTACGTAGAATCTATTGATAAACTTTTGATGAAATCTTGTGGTCTATCTTTATATATGTTTATGACTCGAGCAATTAAACCTATAACTCACCAACATTCGTGTTGACTTTTTAGCATGTTTTATTCTCAGGTCCTTAGAATGCTTCCGCTGTGATGTGCTTGTTGCCTGCATAGAGTCTCTCATGCTTTGTACAAAGTTTATTGCATTCAAAATAAAACTGCGTTGTGTAATAAATAATTGGACTGTGATGTCAACCTGTAAATTAAAGACTTATGTATTTCGGGGTTTTGCTTATACCTAAGCACTTGCCCACATGTTTATAACTTTCTATGTTTAGAAAGTCACTTATTTTAATGAATGCAATATTTTATCAAAACGTATCATATAGAGGTCAAAACCTCACTGTGGAATCAATGATTAACGTGCCGCGTCAATAGCGATTTTGACGGGTCGTTACAAAAAGTCAAGCCAGAAACATAAAAAGGAAATGAATTATCAGAATTGCCAATCCTTCCTCAAAAAGTCGTTAATCCAAATCAAAAGAATCACAATCTCTCTCTGATAAATCGCTGAATTTTGAACAAATGGGCCTAACTTTAGGACTATTGAAAAAGAAACCTACTGTTATTGCATAATCACAGGTTCATTCTATCGAGTTTTTTTCTTCTCTTTTAATTATTTAATCATGAAGTTATTATCATTGAATATTGGAAGTTTAGGGTTGGAAGATAAAAAGAAATTTAATTGGTTTAAAAAAGTTTGTTTTCAACAAAAACCAAACATAATCGCTTTACAAGAAACGAAAGAAGAAAATATTTTAGAACAATGGATTGAAATGATTTGGGGCAGTTGCGATTATAAATATGCTTTTAAAAAATCAAAGGGCAATTCGGGCGGGTATCTAACGGTTTGGGAATCTAATATTTTTATTACTAACCGTGTTGTTGAACGAGATTCCTTTATTGTGATAAAAGGATATTAGAAAGATGTAGGTACGAAACTTATCTTAGTGAATACATACAGGCCTCAGAATGACATCGAAAAAAGCAAATGTGGATCGATTTATCTGATATTCTGAGATATCCCGAAGCAATGTGGTCCATCTTCGGGGATTTCAATGAAGTTAGATTTAACTCCGAAAGAAGGAATACAGAATTTTGTGAAAGACGTGCAAAACTTTTTAACGATTTCATCAAAGATAACTCCCTTCTCGATCTCCCTTTAGGGGGTAGAACCTACACTTGGATTAGTGACAACGGTAGAAAGTTTAACAAGCTTGATAGATTCTTAGTTTCCGAAAATTTCATACAACAATGGACGAATGCAAACGTGTTGGTACGTGACAAGAAACATACAAACCATCATCCCTTAATTTTAAAGGACGGTGATATCGATTTTGGGCCAAAACCGGTTAAAGTATTCGACGAATGGCTGAAACATAAAGAATCACATAACGTAATTAATTCTGCATGGAATGTACATGTTAACAGCAATAGATCCGACATCACCTTTCGAGAGAAATTGAAAAAAGTGAAGCAAGAACTCAGAATATGGTATTCCACATACATGGAAAATTAAAAATTGAAATTGATGAATTAACGAATAGCGTGAATGATTGGGAACGAAAAGCCGAGGAGTGTGATCTTAGTGAAGAACAACACCAGAATTGGGCGAAGGACCGGGAACTTTTATTTCAAAAAGAAAAAACTCAAATAGAGATGTTCAAGCAAAAAGCTAGATATAAATGGGCCCTGGAAGGAGATGAAAACAGTAAAAAATTTCACTCATATATCCGTCGGAGGCACCAAAAAAACAACATCCACGGGATAAAAGTAGCAGGTATTTGGACTTCTGATCCTTTAAAAATAAAAACTGAAGCTTTTAATTTTTTTCAGGGTCTTTTCGAGAAAAACAATTCAGAAGGATGGATGCTTAATGACTGGGATGGTTTAAAATTGGAAGATCATATGGTCGATGCATTAGAAGCTCCTTTTTCAGAAAGTGGAGTGATCGAGGTAATCAAAGGGTGTGGAAAAAATAAAGCACCAGGACCCGATGGGTTTAACATCAAGTTCTATTCGAAATTCTGGGACATAATCAAAGGCAATCTTATAGAAGCTATCAATTGGTTTTGGGAAACAGGACAAATCTCAAATGGGAGTAATGCTTCCTTCATCACTCTCATTCCTAAGGTCAAAGATCTACTTAATTTTTTAAATTATCGTCCTATTAGCCTCATCGGTAGCTATTATAAAATTCTTTCAAAAATGCTTTCAAATAGAATCTGAAAAATAATTCTGAGGCTAATAAGCGATGACCTAAGTGCTTTCATCTCAAATAGATATATTTTAGATGGCGTTCTCATTGCTCTCGAAACTATCGATGATCTCAAATCTAGAAATCAAAAAAGTTTTATTTTTAAAGTAGATTTCGAAAAAGCCTTTGATTGTCTATATTGGGACTTCCTTAGTTCCATAATGAGATCTATGGGGTTTGGTTCCAAATGGGTAAAGTGGATTCAATCGTGTCTAGCTTCGACTTCAATTTCGGTTTTAATTAATGGGTCACCAACCCAACAATTTTTTCCCAAAAGAGGTGTAAGACAAGGAGACCCACTCTCTCCTTTCCTTTTCATCATTGCGGGAGAGAAAGGTTTAAACCAACTTTTAACCAATAAAAGTTTGATAAATGATGTCCAAATTGGAAATGATAAGGTAGTCCTTTCCCACCTTCAATAAGAGGACGTGTAACACCCCGTCAAAAATCCCTTTAACGGAATGTTAACGCTGGTCCTAGTGCTTGACTTGACTTCTACGTAACAGCAATATTCTACAGCGGAAGCAATTAATACCTGAGAATAAAACACGCAACACGGATCAACAATAATGTTGAGTGAATCTACAGGTTTTAGGTAAACAATACAGTATGTTTAAGAAATAACATTTCGAAAACGTTTATTAGTGGAAGACCAACAAGGTTTAATGTTATAGTTTTTAGACAACACCGTTTCTCGTTCCAAAAGTTTGTTGACACTACTATGTCAAGTTTCGAATATCTGTAAACAATACCATGTCAAGTTTTATCTCATTTTGTTCGTAAACCACAGTTTTACATAACGTTGTATAGCATCTGAAAAACAGTTATCAGAAAAATAGTTTAGTTTCCTTGACCACGATATTTTACAAGTACAATACCAAGTCGTAAAAACGTTTGCATAATATGAGCACCTGAATACTAGCAATGACCCGAGTATAGAAGCCACTATACCCGCCTTTACCTCCTAAAATGTTATACACTTGTTCAAGCATATCTAATGTTCAAAATAAATGCACCACAGTTATTATAGCGGGTGAGGTTGTCAACCTAACGGATCCGTCCATCTAAATTGTGCTTACACCGATGGTATTAAAAGTATTCAAGCTAGAGCCTTTGTGAACAAACTCAATATGCATATATAGTACTCGTGTCAATACAAAAGCATTTGATAAAGTAAGTATAACAGCGTGTATTCTCATCCCTGAAAATATGTAAAAAGTGGGACTGTAGACTCACCTTTGAATAAGCTTGGATGACAGATAAAACTTGTACGGTTTACAGCTGAATAATGCAACCTAAGTATACGTATTTAGGTTGGTCAATATATGTATCTTAAATAAGGGTGGTTTCATAGTATAAGTTGTCTTATTGATCGACTCAACGCATTTCAAAGTAAAAGTCAACATATAGTCAAGTAACTCATGCAAGTCAAACAAAGTCAACCGAAGTCAAACCGAAAGTCAAACTTGGTCAATGTGGTCAACTAAAGTCGACATAAGTAGGTTCATGTCAAATGTTGGTCAACATATCAATCCTAAATCAAACAACACGTTTCAGGGCATAAATGATCATTTTCACAATTTCAGTTTATCGTTGTGCACAAAGTTTATGAACACGTAGCATACTTAGCACATTATCTCATAGTACAAAATTCACGTAAATATGGAAAACTCCAGATCATAAATATACTTAAAATAGATTCCAAAAAGTCCGGCCAGGGACTCATACAATAATTAAAAGTCAGGAATCAGAAGGGGTACATTTGGGGTTTGCCAAGTCAGTTTCTGCACTGATTTCGTTTTGGCTATAACCGGAGCTAGGAACATGAAATTGATACAAGACCAGTGGCCATAGTTCAAGGACAAGTCAAAGTAACACATATAAAAAATATAGCAAATTTTGTTTAGCCAATTTTTACAGTTTATTCATGTAAGTTGGATGTTCAGTTTTTCAGCTCAAATCAGAATCCACATAAAGTACGGCTCTATTGTGCCCAATGCATAAAGTTTCAGAGATTGACATAAACTAACAATAAGTCACATATCATGTTAAAATTCATATTCCAGAAGCTTACATGCTCATTCAATAAACACAATCCACAGAGTATAAAATATAGAGCAATTTACAGATTCGATTCTAGTTTAGCTAGTCACATTCGCACGCGATTATCTGAAGATCTAGATACAATTAGCCTACGATATCTACATGAAAGGTGAAGTAATTTTTGTGTACATTTCAAATATGCAAAGCTTTAATCACAGAATTTACCACATTTTATCATACAAGGTTATTTTCATGCAAGTGTTGTATAAAACTACTTTTACACTAATTCAAGCATATCTCGGGTTATACATAAGCAAACGACATGATATCCTAGTTTAAATTGAGTGTTTTTAAATTATCTTTCCAGGGTATAAGTTTCACATGCCAATTCGTGGTCTATCAAATCCAGATTTCTGATTCAATCACGAGAACACAACATTAATTTCAATTAAGCATAACTTGATCATCCGAAAACGAAATCAAGCGAATCCAATACCTAAACTCAATAGTTTTTCGCAAGGAATCTGAATATAACATAATAATTAACATTTGAAAAACTTAATTTTTCTGATCATGCATAAACAAATTCGTTTTTAAACCCTAACACATCAAACAATCAATATAACGATTACAATTAACACGTACGCGTATAGACTTGAGCAATTGACAACATAACTATGAAACTTTATTAAAAATCAGATTTTTAATATTAGGGTTCATGTAAATATATCTTAGATCGAGAATTAAAGCACACCAATACGTAGAGGATAACGCGAATCACAACGTTTTGTTCTTGAGGTTTGATCAAAAAAATAATTTTTGAGTGTGTGGTGGTCGACGGCAGCAGCAAGGGAGGGAGGAGCAAAAAAAGTCGACCAAAAAAAAATAAATGGGGAGGAGGATTAGTTTAGGTTTAATCACAAGTATTTATATCTAGCCCTAATACCCCTAATTTACACTTAAGCCCTCCAAGTTGCAATTTTTAAATTAAAAAAGGGTGGGGAGTGGGGTTTCAGCCGAATGGGACCCATGGGGTACTCCCGGGTTCGTGTTTTGCAATTCCGTGTAATCGTGGCTCGTTTCAAGTGTCGTTTAATCGTACCGAAGGCCCGGAACGCTAAACCGATCGTTAAACGCAACCAAACGTTAATTTATTAAAAATCCAATAAATTAATTATTTTTGAAAAGTTAATAATTAATAATTTAATTATTAAAATAAACCCGAGCGTTTCGTTGCTCAAAAAAGCAGTTATCAAAATCGCATCGTTTTTATCGTATTTCATTATCCGAAGTATTTATTTGAATTAATATCAACCCATATTAATTATTGTATCCCTCCAAAGATCAAATATGCATTTATTACACGTAAACGCACAGAAGTTAAATAATCGTTGTTAAGTAAACTAACGGAAGGTTAACGGAAGTAACGGAAAAAGCAGGGTTGTTACAGGACGACACTATCATCTTTGATAATTGGAATAAGGTAGAAGTTAGGAATATTTTGAAAATCCTAAGATAATTTGAGGATCTCTCGGGGCTTAAAATTAATCTTTACAAGAGTTGTGTTTATGGAATTGGCACCTCAAATATTGAATTAAATAATTTAGCCACTTGATTCGGTTGTAAAGAAGGTACCTTTCCCTTCAACTATTTAGGCTTGCCAATAGGTGTTAATCTAAAACGTCATAATAATTGGTCACCTATTTTTGAAAAGTTTAAAAAGTGACTTGCCGATTGGAAAGCAAAAACCATTTCATATAGGGGTCGTTTAACCCTCATCAAAGTGGTTTTAAGTAGCCTCCCGCAATACTATTTCTCCCTCTTCAAGGCACCATCGAGCGTTATAAAAGAACTTGAAGGTTTGCGTCGTGATTTTTTTGGGGGCGGGTCTAGTGATGAAAGAAAAATGGCTTGGGTCAAATAGAGTCAAATACTATTGCCATTTGAATTTGGTGGTCTAAATGTTTGCTCTCTAAAACTAAAAAATCTACCTCTTTTATCAAAATGGTGGTGGAGATTTCTTACCAATGAAAATTCATTTTGGGTTCGCATAATTAAAAGCATTATAGGAAAAATGGTGGTTTGGGTTGTTTTACAAATGTTGACAAACTCAAATTGAAAAAAATTCTCGAGATGCACTTGGTTTAATATCATTAGCATTCAACAACCCCTAATCAAGTTAGGGTGTAATTTTTCTAACTCGTTTGTTAAGGATGTAGGTTCGGGTCGTGATACTTCCTTTTGGCAAGATAAATGGATTGGAGACTCTCCCGTGTGTGATAAATTCCCAAGACTTTATAGGTTGAAGGTTGACAAGACTGCTTCCGTTGTGTAACGACTCAACCTGTTATCCAACCGAATACGCAGCAATTCTTTTTTTATATATATAACAGAAGGGTGCGCGGCGCGCTCCACTGCCTGTGCGCGGCGCGCACAAGGCCTGGTCAGCTTCTGTCCGAAATTTCCAATTTTCAATTAAAGATCTCCCACTTCCCCACACTTTTAGACGAAACGCTTTTCACAATATATAATATTAGATAAAACTAACACGTTCCTATAATAAAATGAGTTTTACAACACCGGGCCCACATCGGCCGTTTTACGACTTTCGTACAAATACAAGTTTCAATCCCATTTTACATTTAGACGAGTTAGGACTCTATAACTCAACCCGATACCAAGAGCATAATCCCGGGGACTACCAAATCCCCAATCCGCGTCCGTATATCCAAAAGCTACCCCATCGAGCCCAAGCGCTCCTACGCAACTAGTCTAACAACTAGCTTGCCTCATAACACAATACCTGAAAAAGGTACACAACGAGAGGGGTAAGCTAACGCTTAGTGAGTGCAATAGTTATACGCATAAATATATATAACCTACTTACTTGCAATCACATATACAAATACCACATACACGCTAGCATTTTAAATTAGCATACCATCTCAAAGTACAACGCTAAATTCCCGATATCACGAGCTAGCACAAACGATAGCATATAACACGAACAATATATTATGCTATACTACAACACATAACCATGGTTAACCAATCTTACAAGGAATGGTACTTGAATTTTCCATCGGTGTTCATAACAACCATTAGAGTACTTAACACGTCGTACACTAATCCCACGGGTGGCA
Organism: Rutidosis leptorrhynchoides; assembly: GCF_046630445.1. Classification (NCBI taxonomy): domain Eukaryota; kingdom Viridiplantae; phylum Streptophyta; class Magnoliopsida; order Asterales; family Asteraceae; genus Rutidosis; species Rutidosis leptorrhynchoides. Next base: position 498,073,342 of record NC_092335.1, read on the forward strand.
TCTTAACACGTCGATGCTTCACCCCGGGTGGCGTCTTAACACGTTGACACTTCACCCGTCATAGTTCTTGGAGTGGCATCTTAACACGTCGATGCTTCACCTCGAGTGGTGTCTTAACACGTCGACACTTCACTCTTCATATTACTTGGGGTGGCATTTTAACACATCGATACTTCACCTCGGATGGCGTCTTAACACGTTGACACTTCATCCGTTACTTTCTTGGAGTGGCATCTTAGCACATCGATACTTCACTCCGGGTGGTGTCTTAACACATCGACACTTCACCCCGGGTGGCGTCTTAACACATCGACACTTCACCCGTCATATTACTTTGAGTGGTGTCTTAGCACATCGACACTTCACTCGTCACGTGAAATGTGGTGTCTTAGCACATCGACACTTCACATCTCATGCTACAAAAAATAAATACATTATATACCTACGCATATAATTATTCCACTCACTTTGAAATGCTCGCACAAGTCATATATGTAAATCGCCTCCAAACGTGACCGAGCAAGCTTTTGCCTATAATACGCATATAGATATACACACAATCAACATACATTCTCTACAAGAGAATTCGACTTTAACACACCCTTAACCAAGGGTTTATACCTACCTCCACAAACCGCCCATTTAGACACCTAAAGGGGACTTCACCAATTACCACTTCGGGTGGTAATTCCGACCCATTCAAACAAGTACAATTTAACCTCGTTTACACTTGACGCCATTTAAACCAACCTAGGTCTTAACACTAAATTACTACTTAGGTAGTAATCATACTAAATGCCATTTAACACTTAACAAAAGTGCTTATCATTCAATTAATCCAAAATTAGTGTCATAACCAAATTCGACCCAATTCAATTCACCCATTTTGACATAAGTCCCAAAAATGCCCAAAATAACTAACGGCTAGTGATTATATTTTCAAAACACCAATTAACTCCTAAATCAAGTATTTACACACTTGATTCACCAAAACTTGACTCAAAACTCATTTCGACACCAAACCAAGTCAACACCCATTTTGACTAGCAAACTTGTTCTTTAAGAACATCAAAACATTAACACATTATAATCTAGTGATTTAACACCCAAACCATGACAAATACTTCCAAATTCATCATCAAACTCTAAACCCACAATAATCGGGTTTACTTACACTAGCAATACAACAAAACCCCCAATTTCATGAGAAATGGGGTTTAGAACCCTAACAAGCTCAAACCCTAAACATAAACAAGAATCTTACAATTAAATTCGGAGTTAGAGCTTACCACCACAACCAAAATGTAGTCGTGAACGAGGTGAACAACCTTAACTCTTGCACCTTCAAATCAACCTCCTTCTTCTCCAAGTGAAGCTTTCCCTCTCTAGAAACTCTTCTCTCTCTAGGGTTTGAAGATGAGAGAGTTATGGATGTGAAAGTGATCCATAATTGGATCTGAAATTGCTAATATGGCCACAGATCTGGTCTCAAGTGAAAAGACCAAAAAGCCCCTCATTTAACTCTAAAATAGAAAAAACAGAAAACTGTCGTCAGACAGAGTGCGCGGCGCACTCCCTTGAATGTGCGAAGCGTGCACGAGGGTCTAAACAGATTCTGAAGTTCAGGGACTGATTCTGACAAATCCTGATTCTGATGTAAATTCTGAAAATGCATAAGTGTTAGGTAGACTTTTAGTGGCGCTTTCTGATGCACACATTTACTGACACTTTCAGGAACATTTTCTGATGCACAAAATTCAGGATCTTACACGTTGCGAATCGTATCATGAAGGTTTCTGTAATTTCTGCAGATTCAAGGGTTGCAGCTTCAGTCCCCTCCGCCAATCCTATTTTGCCTGCAGTTCCAAACACTGCAGACTCAGTCCCCCCGGTCTCTGCTGGAACTGCTGCTGTCACTTCCAGTGCGGTCAAAGTAACGACAACTTCTGGTGTGGTTGTGACTTTCAATTGGGCCTGGAGTATGCAACCCAAATGGTAGACCGATGATGAACTCCTTGCTCACATTAATTTGGTCAAACAACATACTTTTTCGAGTAATGTTAACTCCTCATGGACTTGGAAACATAATGACAGTGGCATCTTTACCACCGATTCGTGTATGCAACTTCTAAATTCGCTTTCATTACCCACCCAAGACCCCACGGACCGCACTGTCCAAAACCCATTCGTCCCACAAAAAATTGAGATTTTCATATGGAGGGTGAAACTAAACAAACTACCCGTAAGAGTTGAACTTGACAAAAAAAGGAATAGACTTGCATTCAACAAGGTGTCCGGTGTGTGATGACGACATTGAAACACTTCACCATACACTCTTAAGTTGTAATAATTCAATTGACATTTGGAATGGCATTCGAAAATGGTGGAAATTTGATCAAATAAACTTTTCACGCCTCCAGGATCTTGAATTATGCAAAAATAGTCAATTAAACTATACACTAGGGAAGACAATCTGACAAGCTGTCGTATGGATCACATGCTATTGTATTTTGCTACATCGTAACGATCGAGTCTTTGGTAAAAATAATCTTAGCTCTTGTCACGACCCTACTTTTTCCGTTATCTTTTATCGTTAATTATTTAACGACCGTTAACTGTTAATTGTGATACGTCATTTCTATGGCCTATATTATTATATTAATAGTAATATATTAATTATTAAGTGTTATGTGAATAATTGTATTCATATTTTAATTTATACGTTTCTACGTGTCGCGGATTTCTATCCGGCGAATCTTTTCGGTTTTCAAACCAACGGTCGCGTTTTTGGGATTTTTAAATCCTAATTATTTTAAATATGATATTTTAAGATCATATAATTATATAGGGTATTTATATTTATTTTTCATCGCGCGTTTGTTATCTCTCCGGATTTTTAATCGCGTAAGCGTGTTTTCGCGTTTCGGGATTCGTTCGGGCTTTCGGGCCATCAGGAAATAACCATTTAGCAAAATTGGGCCATAGGGCCCACCCCATGACCCCACCTTCGGCCGAGACTCCAAGGGAGGGAGTAATACTCCCATTTTCTCATTATTTTTCCTCATTTAATTTTTACATCCTAATTTTATCTAAACCTAAATTTTTGTGCTCTCTCCTCTTCTTCTTCTTTTTGGGCAACGACCACCACACCCATAATCATCATCTTGCATCAAATCAAGGTTTGGATCATCCATTGTTATACACCAACGCGTTCCTCGTTCCGTTCTCTACGCGATTATACTTCTCGTTTCTTGATTAGGGTATAAACCCTAACCCTAGAACTTTTGATTTTTCATTATATTTCTGTATTTTGATTATATATTAATAGTATGATGATTACTTGTTGTTGTAATGGTGTTTGTATGCATAGAATTACTCGTAAACATATGTTTTCGGTTTGATATAATTGGGACAGCAGATTTTTCGTGTGTTTATGCTATTGTGACTGATATAAAAGTTAAAATAAAGTATCTAGATGAGTTCCTCTCATCAAGACATTAATTTTAGACTCCGAATTCATGTCGTTTCGATTCCCGGAGCCCTAGATATGATCAAAGTGGTATTTTGTTAAGATTGAAATGTGATTTTGGTATGAACCAGGTTTGGTCCGACTTTGTGACCATATTTGGTGACTTTAGGGTGTGTTAGGACTGATGGTGGGGCGAACTTTCATGTTCGGGTCATCTCAATCCGAGCCACGAATCACCCGTTACGTCTAAAACACGTTTTTGATTGAATTGAAGTTCCAAGTAGTGTAATGGCTGTACATCACGACTTGTGGACTATTCTTGGGGTGTTCTTGAGGGTATCAAAGTGTCGGGTGGTTTGCTTAGATTGAGATATATGTAAGGCTCGCCGAAAACCGACACCCGGGGCTCAGGATACGACCCGATGAACTTTTGATTTAAAACTTATGACTAATTATTAAACTTATGATATAAATAATGGATTTCATTATCATTTAATTACTTATGATAAAAAAAAGTAATTATTATTATTTAAGACTTGTGATATATATTTATTATATCATTTAATTAATACTTATGATTTAATTAACATTTTAATTAAACTTATGATTAATAATACTTCATTATTAATGGAAAAATACTTATGATAAGTAATAAACTTATATTATGATATTATTATAATAAGACTTATAATAAGGATTAATTAATTATTTAATTATTCTTAGGCTTAGTTATTATTTAATTATAATTTAATTATTAAATACTTATGATTTAATAATTGTAATTAGAAACTTATGATATGATTAATAATTCATTATTAATTAATAATACTTATGATATGATTTAAAATTTATTATTAATTAATAATACTTATATTATGACTAATATTTAATTAATTAATTAAATACTTATGTTATATTAATTATATCAATTAAACTTATATTAACTTTAATTATTCATTTTAATTTAATTAAACTTATGTTATGACATAATTAGACATATTTAACTTTAACAAACATTATAACTTACATTATTATTATAACTTACACTTTTAAAATTTACGTTGACCATGTTTGACCAAGGTTGACTTTTGAGTTGACTTTCGGTTGACTTTGACTTTCAATTGACTTTTGTTGACTTTCTAATTAAGAAAACTTTCCTAAAATAGCAACTTTCTAAATTTGGAAACTTTCCAAAAATAGAAACTTTCCAAAAATAGAAACTTTCCAAAAATAGAAACTTTCCAAAAATAGAAACTTTCCAAAAATGAAAACCTGCTAAAAATAGAAAGCGTGTGTCCGTAAGCTGTTCCAATCAAACTGATGCATATTGAGTGTTGTTCTATGACTACTTGCAACATGTACAATAACTATCATACTAACACTTGACCTAAGTTAGTTATTTATATCGACCTGCTTTATTTATAGGTCGGCGTTGTGATCATTCCTGATCACTGTACTACATTTGCTGTTCGCTTAATTGTGTTGGTTACTTCGTTACTATTAAGGTTAGTTATAGTCCTGTTTTTACATACTTTTCAAAGTATATTTTTGGGATGTGATTACATGCATTTTATTTCACGTTTAGACACAAGTGACAATTAAATTTAAATTATTCATTGTGAGTTGGACAAAAATATTCCCTAATCTGGTAACTGTAATCATTGGTTTCTACCGGTGAACGCGAATCCTACGGATAGATCTATCGGGTTTGACAACCCCATTTCGAGCTAGTCGCGCTAGCAATTTATAATCGGAATGTTTAGTACTTCGTATTTTGTTGTAGATACACTGTCCAGTGTATATTTTTATTGTGTTTGGCAAGGGTAAATAAAGGGTTAAGTGGTTACCAGGTGGCTCGTTGATAATGGAATAATGTTTAATGTTTTCTAACATTTTTAAATCTTGTGGTCTAAAGTTTATTCAATTATTTAAACCTATAATTCACTCAACCTTTGTGTTGACAGTTTACTCGCATGTTTTCACAGGTACTTGAGTTTATGTGATGCTTCCGCTGTGTTTAGAAGAGTCTGCATGCATTTGGGTAGATTTTAACGAAACTATTTATGAAACATTGGCTTGCATTCTATTTTTGGATAATTTAAATTTGTGGGTTTGTTGACAATGTTTTGTGTCAACTTTGGATTATTAATATGATGGGTTACTTTTAAACTACATATTTTGGTATGCTTTCCTTTTTGGGAAACTTTTGAAATAAAAGAATGCAATGTCGTTCGTTAAATTCATCTAAGTTCGATCAAGCTGTGGGACCAAGTGACGGAGCCGTTAAGTGTTTTGACGGGGCCATCACAGTTGGTATCAGAGCTCTGGTTATAGGGAACTAGGCGGTCTTAATGTGGTCAACCCGTGGTTCTTAGAGTGCATTAGAGTCTAGTCTACAGTCCGACCCTTTTGCTATAGCATTATTATGCATTTCATTTCGTATAAGTTATATCATTAGCATTTATTCCTATTTGGTATGTGGTTTGTGATTTTATTGTTTGCAGATGTCGACTTCGAGCGATAACTCCGTTGCTGCTCTTGCTCCTCCGGCTACTGCCAGACGCCGTGCTGGTCAACCCTAGATCGATGATCCTGTTCACTACTACTTTTCCACCCTTACTCATATGAACAGGGCTTACAATGAAGTGACGCGTATTAATGCTCTTAGTGATTGTATGCGTACTTTACCACATAACGAGATGATGGACCAGATACGAGCTAGTATGGATTCATTTGTTAGCTTCAAGAACAATGTTGGGTTCAAGAATCGTAAGCGTAACCGTGAAGTTGACGCTAAGTTCGAGGCTCTCGAGAGCACAGTTCGTGGTTTGAAGGCAGAGTTGGAAGAAGTGAAAGGAAAGTTGTGGAAGTATGAGCCACCTGCTGAGACTCATGCTGGCCCAGCTTATCACACCCGCTCTAAGCAGATGTGATATGATGATTCATGATTGATTATTTATTTCATAAGACTTAATGTCCTTTCATACATATATTTTTGGGTTATGTACGGCGTTTTGCCGAGGATTTTATTAAGATTTTGTTATGGGATGTTTTTCATTATGTATGGATGGTTATTTTTATGACATCTATTATCATTATCACATTTTACTTCTGATGTTGTGACTCTTGGCATGTTATATTATGCGTAATGTAGATCATGTATGTTAGGTGCTATGTATGTTGTATGATGTTATCATAAAATATGTATGCATGCGGTGGTTATTTCTATAATAATCATAACTGTCATGTTATTACTCATAGTGTTTATTGACTATTATTTTAATGGTTAATCTTTTCGTGTTCGATCTATTCCTTTATAACACTGGTATTATTTTTAGTACTAACGGTTGTGTTATTCTGTTTTGAAGATCATGCCTCTTAGAGAGTCCAACGAAGCCCGTATCCAACGTCTTGTTACCGAAGGGATAGCTGCTGCTATGGCAGCGAATGCTAATGCAAATGCTAATGCGAACAACAATCAGGTGGGATGCTCCCACAAAACGTTCATGGAAAGTCGCCCACAGGAATTCAGTGGTACAGAAGGACCCATAGGACTTACCCACTGGTTCGAGAAAATCGAGTCTATTTTCATGGTTAGTCGAGTCCGAGAGGAGGACAAGGTTAGTTTTGCTAGCTACACTTTGAAGGATAGTGCATTGACCTGGTGGAACAACTTGGTTAACAGTTTAGGAAATGATGTGGCTTATGGGTTAACTTGGAATAATTTCAAGGAAAGAATGATCACCCGCTACCGACCTAGGGGTGAGCTTAAGAAGTTAGAGGTTGAACTTAAAAACTTGAAAATGAAGGGCACCGAATTAGATGCCTACGAGCAGAGGTTCTTTGAGTTGACTTTGTTGTGCCCTAATGTTTATGCCGATGAGAATCTTAAGATTGAAGCTTACATTGATGGGCTATCAGAGAAAATTGAGCATGGGGTTGAATCTAGTGAGCCCCAGACTATTGAGGCCGCGATGTCTATGGATCATAAGTTGAATGATAAGATCTTGAGAAGAAGCAAGGCTGCTGTAACCGAACCCAGTGAAGAGACTGTTAAGAAAGCTGATAATGGGAAGAGAAAGTGGGATAATAACCGCAATCAAAGCCAAGGTCAACAGAAAAAGCAGGATACTTCTGGTTCGAATAACCGCAGTCAGCGTGTGTGTCCTCGTTGTTACAAGGCTCATGATGGTTTATGTACCGTAACTTGCAAGAGGTGTTCCAAACAGGGACACATTGCTAAGGATTGTACGGTGCTTCTGCCGGGTTCTGCTACTCCTGCTGCAGGTGGTAATAATGGTAATAATGCTGGTAATAGAGGTGGTAATGGTAATGGTAATGGTAATGGAAAGTCGAATAATGGTGGTAATCCGAGAGTTTGTTACGAGTGTGGGAAGCCGGGGCATTTCCGTGATGCCTGTCCCAACAAGAAGACTGCAGAGACTGCACGTGGTAGAGCGTTCAACATTAACGCCAGGGATGCTGAGGAAGATGCTAAACTTGTTACTGGTACGTTCTCGGTCAACGATTTATCAGTTTATGTACTATTTGATTCAGGGGCTGATTTGAGTTTTGTGTCGAGTAAATTAAGTCCAAAAATCAAAACACCGTTAACTCCTTTAGACAATACGTATGTTGTTGAAATAGCTAATGGTAAGGTACTCACTGCTAAGACTGTGCATCGTAAATGTAACATTAGTTTAGCTGGTAGAGATTTCGAGATAGATTTGGTACCGATTGAACTTGGTAGTTTTGATGTTGTCATTGGGATGGATTGGTTATCTACGAATCATGCTGAGATTGTGTGTTATGATAAAGCTATTCGTATTACTAATGTGGTTGGAGAGCCGCTGATGGTTCTTGGAGATAAGAAATGCTGACAGTTAAATCTTATTAGCTATTTGAAAGTTCTTAAACATCTTCGCAAGGGCTGTCATGCTATTCTAGCCCATGTTGTTGATTCCGATAAAGAAATGAAGAGTGTTGGAGATGTTCATATTGTTAGAGATTTTCCCGAGGTATTTCCCGAAGATTTACCTGGCCTTCCGCCGCAACACGCGGTAGAATTTCAAATTGATCTTGTTCCCGGTGCTGCTCCTGTAGCACGTGCTCCTTATCGTCTTGCGCCTTCCGAACTTCAAGAATTGTCAAGTCAACTTCGTGAGTTGTTAGACAAGGGTTTTATTCGTCCTAGTTCGTCCCCTTGGGGAGCTCCTGTTCTGTTTGTTAAGAAGAAGGATGGTTCTTTTCATTTGTGCATTGATTATCATGAGTTAAACAAGCTTACTATTAAAAACCGTTATCCCCTTCCGAGAATTGATGATCTTTTCGATCAACTTCAGGGTTCATCTATTTATTCAAAAATCAATCTTCGTTCCGGCTATCATCAGTTGCGTGTTAAAGAATCTGATGTTTCGAAAACTGCTTTTCGCACCCATTACGGTCACTTTGAGTTTCTTGTTATGCCGTTCGGATTGACAAATGCACCTGCTGTGTTCATGGACCTCATGAACCGTGTGTGTAGACCCTATCTGGACAAGTTCGTTATTGTGTTCATTGACGACATCCTTATTTATTCGAAGAATGATGAAGAGCACGAAGAACATTTGAAGTTAGTGCTTGATCTGTTAAGAAAAGAAGAGTTGTACGCTAAGTTCTCTAAGTGTGCATTCTGGTTACGAGAAGTTCAATTCCTTGGACATATTGTTAGTAAACAAGGGATACAAGTTGATCCTGCTAAGATTGAGGCGATTGAAAGGTAGGAAACTCCGAAAACTCCTACTCAGATTCGTCAGTTCCTAGGATTAGCAGGTTACTATAGAAGGTTCATTCAAGATTTCTCTCGTATAGTGAAACCTCTGACTGCTTTAACGCACAAGGGGAAGAAATATGAGTGGAAGGATGAACAAGAGACTGCTTTTCAGATTTTAAAGAAGAGGTTGACTACCGCTCCGATATTGTCACTACCTAAGGGTAATGATGATTTTGTTGTTTATTGTGATGCTTCGCGTCAAGGATTTGGTTGTGTTTTGATGCAACGAAAGAAATTCATCGTGTATGCGTCACGCCAGTTGAAGATTCACGAGCAGAACTACACAACTCATGATTTAGAGTTGGGGGCCGTTGTTTTTGCTCTTAAGATTTGGAGACATTATTTGTATGGGGTCAAGAGTACTGTGTACACAGATCACAAAAGTCTTCAACATTTCCTCGATCAGAAACAGTTGATGTAACATCCTTAATCGGGCCTAGATGTAAGATTACTATTTTGCCCTTAAGTTTGTATTGTGTTATTATATGCTTTTATTTTTATTTAATATTTATTATTAAATAATAATGTGGTTAGGACCACTTTGTGACAAGGGTCACAGAACAGGTTTGTTTATTTAATTTGGACTTCGTTGGGTTACCAAATGATGTACGAAAGATATCAGATAACTGATAAATACCCGTGTGTCACACAGTATGGGATTTAATCCCAAATAATAGACTTGTGTCTATCCCTTTCTTGCATTTTCCAGAATTTTCCCAAACCACCCCGTTCTTCATCTTCTCCAACTACCAAAACCCTAATTCCCCATTGTTGATCTTGAGCTCGAATTGGTCTTGGAATCATGTTCTTTACACTCTACTGATTCTTTTAAGGTATGAATCATGAGCTTTCATGATTAATTTGGTGTTAAAATGGTATTTTTAAGTGTAATTGTTCAAAAGCTTGAATTTGTGTCAAAACAAGTGATTTAAGTGTTGTTATGGTCAAATTTTTGTGGGTTTATAGTCTATAACATGTAGTAATTGAGTTGTGGTAAGTTTTGATGTCGAAAACGAGCTCTAGATCAAGTTTTGGTGAATTTAGCTTGAAGTCCGTAGCCTATGTTCAGTTTCTGAAGAAGATGAACACAGTCGACTGACTGTCGGTCGACAGTCGACCAACCGACATAGTGAACCGACCGATTGACAGACAACCGACCGACTGAGTATTGACTTTCGGCCGATTGTGGATATACCAAATGAATCGGCCGACTGGGAATGTCAGTCGACCGGTTGTGTCGATAGTCGACCGACTGTAAGAGTCAGTCGACCGACTGAGTGTCCAGGGCAGAATATTTTACTAAAGTGTTGAGTTTTAGCTGTTATGCTGCCCGTTTGTATTTTGGTGTTTAGGATGTAAATTTTAAAAGTGCATAAGTGTTAAGCAGAAAATTTTTAGCGGACAGTTTTCTGACAAAATTTTCTGTATTGTGTTATTTGGTGTTTATGGACATAAACTAACTCGTGTATATGTATTTCTCAGGAGAAAAGGAGAAAGAGAAGGTTCAGTGATTAGATAACTGAACACCTTCTCGTTTGCTGGTATTTGGTGAGTGGGACTAACTGGAGAATATAGTATATAGTAGCATGTTATATTATGACTGTCATGCTTGTTAGATATACTTATTGTTGTGGTTAGTTAGTACATTGTGATGACTGCATGTTGGTTGATGCTTGTCTGCTGGAGCCCAGTGCGTCCCTATCTCGTGGTAGCCTAATTCGATAGGAGAGATCAACCTGCGGGTTGGGTTCCTCATGTGGTAGCCTATTTGCATCCGTGTAGTATATGTTTTAATGACGCGTACGTCGCGTGTGGATGATTTATGCAGCAAGGTATGTAGGAGGAACTTCCGGTAAACCCCAGCCCGATCAACTGGAGGTTAATGGTTTGGCCGAACCGCCGGAGTCTCTGTAGACTGCACTACTGGGTGATGTTTGTGTGTTAGACTATGTGACATGATTAGTATAACACTTATGTATGCTATGGCCTGTAGTTAGTCGTACTCACTTAGCTTCGTGCTAATTCCCCTCCATCTCCTCCCTGGAGGTTGATAGCTTTTGTAGATTGTGCTTTTTGGGAGAAGACGGGCATGGTGATGTTATGTTTGATAGGAGTCAACTCTGATGTTGTCTTGTTTTATTTAAACAGTGATACTTTGTAAATGTATTGTAAATACGTCTTCTCCATATAAACAAGTATTTTTGGAAAGGTGTAATACGTTTCGGCAAAAGGGGTAAGCTGAACCCAAGATATGTAGGCCCGTTCAAGATTATTGAACGCATTGGACCGGTAGCTTATCGACTTGAGTTACCGCAACAACTCGCCGGGGTACATAATACCTTTCACGTCTCAAATCTTAAGAAGTGTCTTGCAAAGGAAGACCTCACTATTCCTCTTGAAGAAATCCATATCGACGAGAAACTACAATTCGTCGAAGAACCAATCGAAATCATGGACCGTGAAGTTAAACAGCTCAAACAGAGCAACATACCGATTGTTAAGGTTCGTTGGAATGCTAGAAGAGGTCCCGAGTTTACTTGGGAACGAGAGGATCAGATGAAACAAAAGTATCCACACTTGTTTCTCGATGACGCAAAATAGGTACAATTTTAAAATTTCGGGACGAAATTTATTTAACGGGGAGGTAATGTAACGACCCGCACTTTTTCGATCATTCTATACTTATAAGATTAATATTTACATAAATTAAACCTTACCAACATGATAAGCAATCCAAATTGTCGAGACTTATGTTTTTCGAAAAGAGATTTACACAACGTTTGACCGTCTAGTTTGACCGATGATATCACGAACTATACAATATATGATAATTATACGTTTGTATATATATATGTATATATACATGTTTAACATGATTTAAGGATGTTTTAATACCTCATTTTGTATTAATAACAATAAGTTATAAGTATATTTTGAAACTACTAACTTAAGTTTTCAAAACGATAACCATACGTAACGTTATTTGACTTAAATACTTATGACATATAATGTTTATACATATATCGTATAAGTAATGTATTTAATCATTTTTAAGGACTTAAATACATAAAACCATATAAGTATATTCACAAAAGATAGCTATATTTGAATCCTCGTTCCGTTTTCACAAGATTTCTATACGTATACTTAGGGTATATGTACCCGTATAAATACACAGTTTCTAGAAGTTTTACTATTGAAAAATACCAATTATTAGACTTCAATTATATGATCTTAGCAGCCTTTGATTAGTCAATACATGTGGGATCATATATGAGGACTTTTGAGCTAAAAATCAAAAAAATAAAGTCTATATATACATATACATATATACGCCTATATACACATATGCACACTTTCATAACAATTTTCTTTCAAGTTAAATGATCTTCTAAACTCTCTTATCTTCAACCTTCAAGTGTTCTTCAAGGTCCTCATAAGTTTTTAGCTTCAAAACATCACTTAATCATCATAAGAAAACCCTTACAAAAATACTTCAAGAAAACCTTCCAAGAACACCAACTTACTTCCAATCTTTCATCCACTTCCATCACCCTTTTGGTTCTAGGTTCTTACTCCTCTTTTACAGCAACCTTGTCCAAGGAATTTGAGGTAGAATCTATGTTCATAACCTTATTCGATTCATATATATATAGCTATCTTATTTTGTGGTATAAAATTTTAACAACATGAACATAGTTTGAATGTTTTCAAACTTGTTTGAAAACTAAATAGATCCTTCTAACTTAACTTTTAAAATACTACAAGACCTGTAATATAACTTAAATATATGCTAATTTAACAAGGTATAACTTGGTTTTTCAAAGATTATCTTAAAAACTGTTTTTACGACGTCGGAGTGCCACCGGGGACTGTTTTGGGTTGGATAATTAAAAACTATCTTAAACTTTGAATTGGAGGTTTATGTTCTGGAAAAATGATTTTTACTATGGATATGATAACACATAAAAATTCCATGATTTAATTCAAAGTATAAGTATTCTTAGAAAAATAATCATTTAAGGTTGTTTACATAAAGGAAAATGTTTAACTTCATAAGTTTCACTAAAGTTTCACCTATGCCGTGTGATTTTGAATACAAACCAAGGTATTTTCAGTTCATAGTCTTAAAGAGGGACTCGATCCAAGGAGATGGCAAGTTGAATCAACGAAAACGGATTTGTAACGAAGAAACTATGACCGAAACAAAATTGGTTATCCAAGACTTGTTTAACTTCGGGATTAATTGGGAAAAATTAAATAAAATCACATCTTTCTAAGATAACATGATATTTTATATAATTCAATTTTATATGGTTCAGGATCACCCGTAAACAACACGAGAAGATTAATCATAAGATCCCATGATTGTACGCAACACGTCATTTGACAACACCGGTACTTTATGTACGCAACACGTCATTTGACAACACCGGTACCGTGGGTCAAGATTAATCTCGACCAATACATATACGATGGGGTTTTATTTATTTCATTGGGGGTTTTATTTATTTCATTGTGGGTATATTAAACATCTAAAAATGAACCATTAAAATTGAATTACTAACAACGAACTGCTAACTACGGACTAAGGAATTATTCAAAGTATTAAAAGTATAACAAGTATATATATGTGACGTTTGTTTAAAAAGAAAAGGTATTGATATATTATATATGGATAGGTTCGTGATATCAACCGGAGACCAAGTCAAATTATATATATATATCTTCAAGACGAAAGTGAGTATATAGTCCCACTTTTAAACTCTAAATATTTCGGGATGAGAATACATGTATTTTATGTTTTACAATATGGACACAAGTAACTGAAAAATATATTCTACGTTGAGTTGTACCACTGGCATACTTCCCTGTAGCTTGGTAACTAATATTTACAGCGGTATTGTAAACGCGAATCCTGTTGATAGATCTATCGGGCCTGACAACCCCAACCGGACTGGACGACCAGTATTCAACGGTTGCACAGTACTTCGTTTCGTGACTACACTTGGTACAGTGTAGTAAGATTTCATATTAAAGGGAATATGCGACGTGATTAATTGTTAAGTATGGTTACCAAGTGCTCAACCACTTAGAATATTTTTATTAAACTGTTTATATACGAAATCTTGTGGTCTATATATATATTGCTGCCGGCACTAAACCTATATCTCACCAACTTTATGTTGACCTTTTAAAACATGTCTATTCTCAGGTGATTTCTAAAAGCTTCCGCTGCATTATGTTGAATTTGAGCAGGATCTTGCGTACGCATATTTGTGTCAAAAATAAGACTGCATATCCAAGAACTTGTGTTGTAAAATATGCTAGAAATCGTGTTGTTATCATCATTTGTAAAGTTTGTAAGTCGAAGATTATCGCTAAACGATAATCATCTTTATTTCGTCCAAAGCTTGTATCAAAAATAAGAATCATGGTTTGTAATGTATAATATATGCAGTTTTTCTTTTAAAAATGTCACATATAGAGGTCAATACCTAACACGTTCTTACGGTTAAGGACGGGTTATGACATGTGGTATCAGAGCGGTGGTCTTAGCGAACCAGGTTTGCATTAGTGTGTCTAACCGAGAAGTCGTTAGGATACATTAGTAAGTCTGGACTTTGACCGGGTCTGATTTAAAAACCATTGCTTATCATTGTTGGTTAAAATTTATATGTAAATATTATGTAGTACTAATGGGTTAGTTGTTGTGTGATAGATGTCGGGCTCAAAACTTGTCATCACGTTCAGCGACTCCGAACCAGAATCTTCAGATGGTGTTCCAGTCATTAACCTATCCGATGACGAAAATAATATCTTTGGGGAAGACTCACAAATTCCGGATGAACCGACTATAGAGAACCCGGAAAGTGAACCCGAGGAGGAAAGTGAACCCGAGGAGGAAAGTGAACCCGAGGAAGAAATACAGGAAATTACAAAAGACGAGTTCGAACTAGGAAAGAAACGAAAGGCTAATGAATTAGAAAATTCAAATCCCGAGTTTAGTAAGGATGATGTGGCACCAACTCCACTAGACACTACCACCCCTATTCCCGCTATTCCTATTCGTTCTATCCCGGCATCCAGTTCTTCAGCCCCACAGCCAAAATATAGGCAGACAGCCAGGATAAGCTTTAAGCGATTCTTTGAACCTAAACGTCCTAGAAAATAGACCAAACGATGCGCTGCCGTATTAAACCATGGGATCATATAATGTTTTGTATAATATTATTAGTGTGGTTTGCTTAATGTTCGATGTAAGATAAGCATATGTAAAATAGTGAAGTGTGAAATGCAATAATTTTCCATGGTTAAGTATTATTTAGATGGTAGTAATTGATTCTGTACTAAGCTATTAAGTATGGACATTAACGGGTAGGTACTACCCTAGATATAATTATAAAACGCTAATAAGAAGAAAAGGCTTTTATAATAATACCTGGTTCATATTATTAATAAGCTATAATGTACTGTAAATATACACTACATCTATAATATTCCATGTGAATAATTATTTTCTTTTCATTCTTATAGAAGAATATGGCGCGATTGAACCGAATGACGGAACAAGAAATCCAGGAACTCATCAATCAGCGAGTGAACGACAGAATGTTATGGGTCGAGGCTGCAAGAGGTGCTGCAATTAACCCAAATCCTCGTGTGGGGTGCACTTACAAAACTTTTCAAGCTTGCAAGCCCTCATCATTCAGTGGAACAGAAGGACCGATCGGTTTAACCCGGTGGATAGAAAAGATGGAGACTGTGTTTAAAATCAGTGGTTGTGTTGAAAAGGACATGACCAAGTATGCATCGTGCACTTTACAAGATAGTGCACTCACGTGGTGGAAAAATTATGTGAAGGCTGTAGGAGGAGATGTAGCTTATGATACTCCATGGGAAGAATTCAAAATAATGTTAATCAACGAGTATTGTCCAAGGAACGAGGTTAGAAAGTTGGAAGATGAATTACGAAGCCTGAAGGTTGTTGGTACTGAAATCACCAACTACAATCAGCGATTCATGGAATTAGTTTTGCTATGTCCAGAATTGGTTCCAACCGAAGAACGGAAGATTGAAATGTACAAAGATGGTTTGCCCAAAAAGGTCAAGGCAAATGTTACAGCATCGAAACCTAAGACAATTCATGAAGCTATAACCATGGCAAACAAGCTAATGGATCAGGTCATCATGGATAAGAAAGCATCCAATACTGATGTGAAGGTATCAGGTAACAAAAGAAAGTGGAATGGAAATTATGATCGAGGTAACCAACAACAATCTTTTAAGAAACAAGAAACCACGCAAGGTGCAGGTAGTGGTTCAAGCTTTGGTTACAAAGGACAAAATCCTTTATGCAACCATTGTCACAAACATCACTTTGGTTACTGTAGTGTGTTATGCACCAAGTGTAATCGACAGGGTCATCTTGCTGAAGATTGTAGGGCTCTCGTTACAAATACAAATGGTACCAAGACTCCTGCCACCAATGCAAATAGAACTGCTTTGGCTACCGTTACTTGTTTTGGGTGTGGAAAACAAGGTCACTATAAGAGTCAGTGCCCGAATTCAGAGAAGAATGTCAGACCTGCACGTGGGAGAGCATTTGTTATTAATGCTAGAGAGGCACACGAAGATCCGGAGCTTGTTACGGGTACGTTTACCATTAATAACTTATCCGCATCTATTATATTTGATACTGGTGCTGATAGAAGTTACGTGTGTAGAGACTTTCACGCTAAATTGAATTGTTCATCATTACCTCTAGATGCTAAGTACATGATTGAGTTAGCTAATGGTAAACTAATTAAAGCCGATAAAATTTGCCGTGATTGTAAAATAAATTTAGCCGGAGAAACATTTAAGATTGATTTGATACCCGTAGAATTAGGAAGTTTTGATGTAATAATCGACATGGACTGGATGTCCAAAATAGGAGCTGAAGTTGTGTGCGCCAAGAAGGCAATTCGCATTCCTCGTAAGGATAAAACGCCAGTAATGATTTATGGAGAGAAGGGTAACTCAAAGCTAAAACTCATTAGTTATTTGAAAGCTCAAAAGTACTTGAAGAAAGGGTGCTATGCTATCTTAGCACATGTTAATAAAGTCGAAAAGAAAGAAAAAGAGAAGTGCATCAATGACGTGCCTGTGGCAAGAGATTTTCCTGAAGTATTTCCGGAAGAGTTGCCGGGATTACCTCCATTTAGATCTGTAGAATTTCAAATAGATCTTGTACCAGGAGCTGCACCGGTTGCCCGTGCTCCATATAGACTTGCACCGTCCGAGTTAAAAGAACTTCAGAGTCAGTTAAAAGAATTACTGGATCGTGGATTCATACGACCAAGTACTTCACCGTGGGGAGCTCCAATTTTATTCGTCAAGAAGAAAGACGGATCTTTCCGAATGTGTATAGATTATCGTGAATTAAATAAGTTAACTATCAAGAATCGGTATCCACTACCGAGAATTGACGACTTATTTGATCAACTCCAAGGATCATGTGTTTATTCGAAAATCGACCTAAGATCGGGTTATCATCAATTACGTGTCAAAGAAGAAGATATACCGAAAACTGCTTTTCGGACACGTTACGGTCATTACGAATTTTTGGTCATGCCGTTTGGATTGACGAATGCGCCAGCTGTATTCATGGACCTCATGAATCGAGTTTGTAGTCCATATTTAGATAAGTTTGTTATTGTTTTCATTGATGACATTCTTATCTATTCCAAGAGTGAGCAAGAGCATGAGCAGCATTTAAGTTTAATATTAGAGTTGTTAAGAAAAGAACAGCTATATGCTAAATTTTCTAAATGTGCTTTCTGGTTGAAAGAAGTGCAATTTCTTGGCCACGTTGTTAGTAGCAAAGGAATTCAGGTTGATCCAGCAAAAATTGAAGCCATTGAAAAATGGGAGACTCCTAAGACAGCAATGCAGATACGCCAATTTTTGGGTTTAGCCGGTTATTATAGAAGGTTTATTCAAGATTTTTCCCGAATAGCTAAGCCGTTGACAGCGTTAACACAAAAAGGGAAGAAATATGAATGGACTTCTGAGCAGGAGAGTGCATTTCAATTACTAAAGAAGAAGTTAACTACGGCGCCTATTTTATCGTTACCAGAAGGGAACGATGATTTTGAAATATATTGTGATGCTTCGCGACAAGGTTTTGGTTGCGTTCTTATGCAACGGAAGAAAGTTATTGCATACGCATCCCGACAATTAAAGATTCATGAGCGGAATTATACGACGCATGATCTAGAACTGGGAGCAGTCGTGTTTGCATTGAAGATATGGAGACACTACTTGTATGGGGTTAAATGCACTGTGTTTACTGATCATAAAAGCCTTCAACATATTTTTGATCAGAAACAGTTGAACATGAGGCAACGTAGGTGGGTCGAGTTAATAAATGACTATGATTGTGAAATTCGTTATCATCCCGGGAAAGCAAACGTAGTGGCCGATGCTCTAAGCAGAAAGGAACGAGAACCAATCCGAGTTCGAGCAATGAACATAAAAATTCGCATGAATCTCAACTCACAAATCAAAGAAGTTCAACAAGAAGCACTCAATAAAGAAAACATAAGAAATGAAATAATGAAGAAGTATGAGAAGCAACTCGTTATACGGGAAGACGGAATTCGATATTTTGCAAATCGTATTTGGGTACCGAAGTTGGGTGGATTAAGGAAGTTGATATTGAATGAGGCACATAAGACAAGATACTCGATACATCCTGGAGTTGGAAAGATGTATCAAGATCTTAAGACACGTTATTGGTGGCCTAATTTAAAGACAGACGTAGCAACATATGTTGGGGAGTGTTTAACTTGTTCCAAGGTCAAAGCAGAACACCAAAAGCCATCAGGGTTACTTCAACAACCAGAAATCCCAGAATGGAAATGGGATGGTATTACCATGGATTTCATCACGAAGTTACCAAAGACTGCCTGGGGTTACGACACCATTTGGGTGATTGTTGATCGTCTCACCAAGTCTGCACATTTCTTGCCTATAAAGGAAACGGATAGAATGGAGAAACTATTACGATTGTATATAAAGGAAGTTGTTTCAAGGCATGGAATACCTATTTCCATTATATCTGATCGTGATAGTAGATTTACCTCAAAGTTCTGGCAAGCACTACAGGAGGCACTAGGAACTCGTTTAGATATGAGAACCGCATATCATCCGCAAACGGACGGGCAGAGTGAAAGAACAATTCAGACTCTTGAAGATATGCTCAGGGCATGTGTGATCGATTTTGGAAACGGATGGGATAAGTATTTACCGTTAGCAGAATTCTCGTATAATAATAGTTATCATGCGAGCATTGGAGCTGCGCCATTCGAAGCATTGTATGGAAGGAAGTGTAGATCTCCTATCTGTTGGAATGAAGTAGGAGATCGACAATTAACTGGTCCCGAGATCATACACGAAACGACTGAGAAGATAGTACAAATCAAGGAGAGATTGAAAACAGCCCGTAGTCGCCAAAAGAGCTACGCCGATGTCCGAAGGAAACCATTAGAGTTTCAGGTCGGGGACATGGTTATGTTAAAGGTGTCACCTTGGAAAGGTGTAATACGTTTCGGCAAAAGGGGTAAGCTGAACCCAAGATATGTAGGCCCGTTCAAGATTATTGAACGCATTGGACCGGTAGCTTATCGACTTGAGTTACCGCAACAACTCGCCGGGGTACATAATACCTTTCACGTCTCAAATCTTAAGAAGTGTCTTGCAAAGGAAGACCTCACTATTCCTCTTGAAGAAATCCATATCGACGAGAAACTACAATTCGTCGAAGAACCAATCGAAATCATGGACCGTGAAGTTAAACAGCTCAAACAGAGCAACATACCGATTGTTAAGGTTCGTTGGAATGCTAGAAGAGGTCCCGAGTTTACTTGGGAACGAGAGGATCAGATGAAACAAAAGTATCCACACTTGTTTCTCGATGACGCAAAATAGGTACAATTTTAAAATTTCGGGACGAAATTTATTTAACGGGGAGGTAATGTAACGACCCGCACTTTTTCGATCATTCTATACTTATAAGATTAATATTTACATAAATTAAACCTTACCAACATGATAAGCAATCCAAATTGTCGAGACTTATGTTTTTCGAAAAGAGATTTACACAACGTTTGACCGTCTAGTTTGACCGATGATATCACGAACTATACAATATATGATAATTATACGTTTGTATATATATATGTATATATACATGTTTAACATGATTTAAGGATGTTTTAATACCTCATTTTGTATTAATAACAATAAGTTATAAGTATATTTTGAAACTACTAACTTAAGTTTTCAAAACGATAACCATACGTAACGTTATTTGACTTAAATACTTATGACATATAATGTTTATACATATATCGTATAAGTAATGTATTTAATCATTTTTAAGGACTTAAATACATAAAACCATATAAGTATATTCACAAAAGATAGCTATATTTGAATCCTCGTTCCGTTTTCACAAGATTTCTATACGTATACTTAGGGTATATGTACCCGTATAAATACGCAGTTTCTAGAAGTTTTACTATTGAAAAATACCAATTATTAGACTTCAATTATATGATCTTAGCAGCCTTTGATTAGTCAATACATGTGGGATCATATATGAGGACTTTTGAGCTAAAAATCAAAAAAATAAAGTCTATATATACATATACATATATACGCCTATATACACATATGCACACTTTCATAACAATTTTCTTTCAAGTTAAATGATCTTCTAAACTCTCTTATCTTCAACCTTCAAGTGTTCTTCAAGGTCCTCATAAGTTTTTAGCTTCAAAACATCACTTAATCATCATAAGAAAACCCTTACAAAAATACTTCAAGAAAACCTTCCAAGAACACCAACTTACTTCCAATCTTTCATCCACTTCCATCACCCTTTTGGTTCTAGGTTCTTACTCCTCTTTTACAGCAACCTTGTCCAAGGAATTTGAGGTAGAATCTATGTTCATAACCTTATTCGATTCATATATATATAGCTATCTTATTTTGTGGTATAAAATTTTAACAACAAGAACATAGTTTGAATGTTTTCAAACTTGTTTGCAAACTAAATAGATCCTTCTAAATTAACTTTTAAAATACTACAAGACCTGTAATATAACTTAAATATATGCTAATTTAACAAGGTATAACTTGGTTTTTCAAAGATTATCTTAAAAACTGTTTTTACGACGTCGGAGTGCCACCGGGGACTGTTTTGGGTTGGATAATTAAAAACTATCTTAAACTTTGAATTGGAGGTTTATGTTCTGGAAAAATGATTTTTACTATGGATATGATAACACATAAAAATTCCATGATTTAATTCAAAGTATAAGTATTTTTAGAAAAATAATCATTTAAGGTTGTTTACATAAAGGAAAATGTTTAACTTCATAAGTTTCACTAAAGTTTCACCTATGCCGTGTGATTTTGAATACAAACCAAGGTATTTTCAGTTCATAGTCTTAAAGAGGGACTCGATCCAAGGAGATGGCAAGTTGAATCAACGAAAACGGATTTGTAACGAATAAACTATGACCGAAACAAAATTGGTTTTCCAAGACTTGTTTAACTTCGGGATTAATTGGGAAAAATTAAATAAAATCACATCTTTCTAAGATAACATGATATTTTATATAATTCAATTTTATATGGTTCAGGATCACCCGTAAACAACACGAGAAGATTAATCATAAGATCCCATGATTGTACGCAACACGTCATTTGACAACACCGATACTTTATGTACGCAACACGTCATTTGACAACACCGGTACCGTGGGTCAAGATTAATCTCGACCAATACATATACGATGGGGTTTTATTTATTTCGTTGGGGGTTTTATTTATTTCATTGTGGGTATATTAAACATCTAAAAATGAACCATTAAAATTGAATTACTAACAACGAACTGCTAACTACGGACTAAGGAATTATTCAAAGTATTAAAAGTATAACAAGTATATATATGTGACGTTTGTTTAAAAAGAAAAGGTATTGATATATTATATATGGATAGGTTCGTGATATCAACCGGAGACCAAGTCAAATTATATATATATATCTTCAAGACGAAAGTGAGTATATAGTCCCACTTTTAAACTCTAAATATTTCGGGATGAGAATACATGTATTTTATGTTTTACAATATGGACACAAGTAACTGAAAAATATATTCTACGTTGAGTTGTACCACTGGCATACTTCCCTGTAGCTTGGTAACTAATATTTACAGCGGTATTGTAAACGCGAATCCTGTTGATAGATCTATCGGGCCTGACAACCCCAACCGGACTGGACGACCAGTATTCAACGGTTGCACAGTACTTCGTTTCGTGACTACACTTGGTACAGTGTAGTAAGATTTCATATTAAAGGGAATATGCGACGTGATTAATTGTTAAGTATGGTTACCAAGTGCTCAACCACTTAGAATATTTTTATTAAACTGTTTATATACGAAATCTTGTGGTCTATATATATATTGCTGCCGGCACTAAACCTATATCTCACCAACTTTATGTTGACCTTTTAAAACATGTCTATTCTCAGGTGATTTCTAAAAGCTTCCGCTGCATTATGTTGAATTTGAGCAGGATCTTGCGTACGCATATTTGTGTCAAAAATAAGACTGCATATCCAAGAACTTGTGTTGCAAAATATGCTAGAAATCGTGTTGTTATCATCATTTGTAAAGTTTATAAGTCGAAGATTATCGCTAAACGATAATCATCTTTATTTCGTCCAAAGCTTGTATCAAAAATAAGAATCATGGTTTGTAATGTATAATATATGCAGTTTTTCTTTTAAAAATGTCGCATATAGAGGTCAATACCTCGCAATGAAATCATACGTTATCTAACACGTTCTTACGGTTAAGGACGGGTTATGACATATCATACTAAGACTTGACCTAAGTTAGTTATTTATATCGACCTGCTTTATTTATAGGTCGGCGTTGTGATCATTCCTGTAATGACCCGCACTTTTTCGATCGTTCTATACTTATAAGATTAATATTTACATAAATTAAACCTTACCAACATGATAAGCAATCCAAATTGTTGAGACTTATGTTTTTGAAATGAGTTTTACACAACGTTTGACCGTCTAGTTTGACCGATGATATCACGAACTATATAACATATGATAATTATACGTTTGTGTATATATATGTATATATACATATTTAACATGATCTAAGGATGTTTTAATATCTCATTTTGTATTAATAACAATAAGTTATAAGTATATTTTGAAACTACTAACTTAAGTTTTCAAAACGATAACCATACGTAACGTTATTTGACATAAATACTTATAACATATAATGTTCATACATATATCGTATATGTAATGTATTTAATCACTTTTAAAGACTTAAATACATAAAACAATATAAGTATATTCACAAAAGATAGCTATATTTGAATTCTCATTCCATTTTTCACAAGATTTTCTATACGTATATCTAGAGTATATGTACTCGTATCATACCTAGCTTCTATACGTATTTACTATTGGTATATACACATCAAATCACCACCAACCAGCCCTTGTTCATGCCTTATGTATAAGGTAACTCTCTTGTTCATGCCTTATGTATAAGGTAACTACTTTTGATGTTTAGTATGACTAATTACATAAAAATACAACATGAAATTTTGTCCATGTTTTTCCATTAATCATGTTTTTATGGCCTTAAATACATCTTCCATTTTCAAATTTTATTACCTCATTTCTTTAACCAAAAACACACTCTTAAGAAACTCCATAACCATTCAGCTAGTATCCATGAAGATCTAGCCATAAAAACATCACTTAAACACCATAAGAAAAACCTTACAAAAACACTTCAAGAATCCTTTCAAGAACACAAGTTTACTTCCAATCTTTCATCCAACTCCATCACTCTTTTGGTTCTAGGTTTTTACTCCTCTTTTACAGAAATCTTGTCCAAGTAACTTGAGGTAGTAACTTTGTTCATAACCTTATTCGATTCATATATATATATAACTATCATATTTTATGGTATACAATTTTAACAACAAGAACATAGTTTGAATGATTTCAAACTTGTTTGCAAACTAAATAGATCCTTCTAACTTAACTTTTAAAATACTTAAAGACCTGTAATATATCTTAAATATATGCTAATTTAACAAGGTTTAACTTGGTTTTTCAAAGAACACCTTAAAAACTGTTTTTACGACGTCGGAGTGCAACCGGGGGCTGTTTTGGGTTGGATAATTAAAAACCATCTTAAACTTTGAATTGGAGGTTTATTTTCTGGAAAAATGATTTTTACTATGAATATGTTAACGCATAAAAATTTTATGATTTAACTCAAAGTATAAGTATTTTTAGAAAAATAATCATTTAAGGTTGTTTACATGATGGAAAATGATTAACTTCATAAGTTTCACTAAAGTTTGACCTATAACCTGTGATTTCGAATACAAACTAAGGTATTTACAGTTCATAGTCTTAAAGAGGGACTCGATCCAAGGAAGTGGCAAGTTGAATCAACGAAAACGGAGTTGTAACGAAGAAACTATAACCAAAACGAGATCGGATATCTAAGACTAGTTTAGCTACGAAAATAATTGGAGAAAATTAAATAAATCACATCTTTTTAAAATAACATGATATTTTATATATATGTACTCATAATTTAATTTTATATGGTTCAGGATCACCCGTAAACAATACGAGAAGATTAATCATAAGATCCCATGATTGTACGCAACACGTCATTTGACAACACCGGTACTTTATGTACGCAACACGTCATTTGACAACACCGGTACCATGGGTCAAGATTAATCTCGACCAATACATATACGATGGGGTTTTTATTTATTTCATTGGGGGTTTATTAAACACCTAAAAATGAACCATTTAAAATTGAATTACTAACATCGGACTGCTAACTACGGACTAAGAAATTATTAAAACTATTAAAAGTATAAAAAGTATATATATGTGACGATTGTTTAAAATAGAAATATATTGATAAACTATATATGGATAGGTTCGTGATATCAATCGGAGACCAAGTCAAAATTACATATCTTCAAGACAAAAGTGAGTATATAGTCCCACTTTTAAACTCTAAGTATTTCGGGATGAGAATACATGTATTTTATGTTTTACGTTATGGACACAAGTAATTGAAAAATATATTCTACGTTGAGTTGTACCACTGGCATACTTCCCTGTAGCTTGGTAACTGTTATTTACAGCGGTATTGTAAACGCGAATCCTGTTGATAGATCTATCGGGCCTGACAATCCCAACCGGACTGGACGACCAGTATTTAACGGTTGCACAGTACTTCGTTTCGTGACTATACTTGGTACAGTGTAGTAAGATTTCATAATAAAGGGAATATGCGACGTGATTAAATGTTAAGTATGGTTATCAAGTGCTCAACCACTTAGAATACTTTTATTAAAACGTTTATATATGAAATCTTGTGGTCTATATATATATATATTGCTGCCGGCATTAAACCTATATCTCACCAACTTTATGTTGACATTTTAAGCAAGTCTATTCTCAGGTGATAATTAGAAGCTTCCGCTGCAACATGTTGAATTTAAGCAGGATCTTGCGTACTCATATTTGTGTCAAAAATAAAACTGCATATCCGAGGATTTGTATTGTAAAATATGCTAGAAATCGTGTTGTTATCATCATTTGTAAAGTTTGTAAGTCTAAGATTATCGCTAAACGATAATCATCTTTATTTTGTCTAAAGCTTGTATCAAAATAAGAATTATGGTTTGTAATGTAAAATATATGCAGTTGTTCTTTTAAAAATGTCGCATATAGAGGTCAATACCTCGCAATGAAATCATACGTTATCTAACACGTTCTTATGGTTAAGGACGGGTTATGACATGTGGTATCAGAGCGGTGGTCTTAGCGAACCAGGTTTGCATTAGTGTGTCTAACTGATAAGTCGTTAGGATACATTAGTAAGTCTGGACTTTGACCGGGTCTGATTTAAAAACCATTGCTTATCATTGTTGGTTAAAATTTATATGTAAATATTATGTAGTACTAATGGGTTAGTTGTTATGTGATAGATGTCGGGCTCGAAACTTATTATCACATTCAGCGACTCCGAATCAGAATCTTCAGATGGTGTTCCAGTCATTAACCTATCCGATGACGAAAATGATATCTTTGGGGAAGACTCACAAATTCCGGATGAACCAACAATAAAGAACCCGGAAAGTGAACCCGAGGAGGAAAGTGAACCCGAGGAAGAAATACAAGAAATTACTAAAGACAAGTTCGAATTAGGAAAGAAACGAAAGGCTAATGAATTAGAAAATTCAAATCCCGAGTTTAGTGAGGATGATGTGGCACCAACTCCACTAGACACTACCACCCCTATTTCCGCTATTCCTATTCGTTCTATCCCGGCATCTAGTTCTTCAGCCCCACAGCCAAAATATAGGCAGACAGCTAGGATAAGCGTTAGGCGATTCCTTGAACCTAAACGTCCTAGAAAATAGACCAAACGATGCGCTGCCGTATTAAACCATGGGATCATATAATGTTTTGTATAATATTATTAGTGTGGCTTGCTTAATGTTCGATGTAAGATAAGCATATGTAAAATAGTGAAGTGTGAAATGCAATAATTTTCCATGGTTAAGTATTATTTAGATGGTAGTAATTGATTCTGTACTAAGCTATTAAGTATGGACATTAACGGGTAGGTACTACCCTAGATATAATTATAAAACGCTAATAAGAAGAAAAGGCTTTTATAATAATACCTGGTTCATATTATTAATAAGCTATAATGTACTGTAAATATACACTACATCTATAATATTCCATGTGAATAATTATTTTCTTTTCATTCTTATAGAAGAATATGGCGCGATTGAACCGAATGACGGAACAAGAAATCCAGGAACTCATCAATCAGCGAGTGAACGACAGAATGTTATGGGTCGAGGCTGCAAGAGGTGCTGCAGTTAACCCAAATCCTCGTGTGGGGTGCACTTACAAAACTTTTCAAGCTTGCAAGCCCTCATCATTCAGTGGAACAGAAGGACCGATCGGTTTAACCCGGTGGATAGAAAAGATGGAGACTGTGTTTAAAATCAGTGGTTGTGCTGAAAAGGACATGACCAAGTATGCATCGTGCACTTTACAAGATAGTGCACTCACGTGGTGGAAAAATTATGTGAAGGCTGTAGGAGGAGATGTAGCTTATGATACTCCGTGGGAAGAATTCAAAACAATGTTAATCAACGAATATTGTCCAAGGAACGAGGTTAGGAAGTTGGAAGATGAGTTACGAAGTCTGAAGGTTATTGGTACTGAAATCACCAACTACAATCAGCGATTCATGGAATTAGTTTTGCTATGTCCTGAATTGGTTCCAACCGAAGAACGGAAGATTGAAATGTACAAAGATGGTTTGCCCAAAAAGGTCAAGGCAAACGTTACAGCATCGAGACCTAAGACAATTCATGAAGCTATAACCATGGCAAACGAGCTAATGGATCAGGTCATCTTGGATAAGAAATCATCCAATACTGATGTGAAGGTATTGGGTAACAAAAGAAAGTGGAATGGAAATTATGATCGAGGTAACCAACAACAATCTTTTAAGAAACAAGAAATCACGCAAGGTGCGGGTAGTGGTTTAAGCTTTGGTTATAAAGGACAAAATCCTTTATGCAACCGATGCCACAAACATCACTCTGGTTACTGTAATGTGGTATGCAACAAATGTAATCGAAAGGGTCATCTTGCTGAAGATTGTAGGGCTCTCGTTACAAATACAAATGGTACCAAGACTCCTGCCACCAATGCAAATAGAACTGCTTTGGCTACCATTACTTGTTTTGGGTGTGGAAAACAAGGTCACTATAAGAGCCAGTGCCCGAATCCAGAGAAGAATGTCGGACCTGCACGTGGGAGAGCATTTATTATTAATGCTAGAGAGGCACGTGAAGACCCGGAGCTTGTTACGGGTACGTTTACCATTAATAACTTATCAGCGTCTATTATATTTGATACTGGTGCCGATAGAAGTTACGTGTGTAGAAATTTTTACGCTAAATTGAATTGTTCATCATTACCTCTAGATGCTAAGTACATGATTGAGTTAGCTAATGGTAAACTAATTAAAGCCGATAAAATTTGCCGTGATTGTAAAATAAATTTAGCCGGAGAAACATTTAAGATTGACTTAATACCCGTAGAATTAGGAAGTTTTGATGTAATAGTCGGCATGGACTGGATGTCCAAAGTAGGAGCTGAAGTTGTGTGTGCCAAGAAGGCAATTCGCATTCCTAGTAAGGATAAAATGCCGGTGATGATTTATGGAGAGAAGGGTAATTCAAAGCTAAAACTCATTAGCTGTTTGAAAGCCAAGAAGTGTTTAGAAAAGGGATGTTATGCTATTCTAGCACATGTTAATAAAGTCGAAAAGAAAGAAAAAGAGAAGTGCATCAACGATGTGCCTGTGGCAAGAGATTTTCCTGAAGTTTTTCCGGAAGAGTTGCCGGGATTACCTCCATTTAGATCTGTAGAATTTCAAATAGATCTTGTACCAGGAGCTGCACCGGTTGCCCGTGCTCCATATAGACTTGCACCGTCCGAGTTAAAAGAACTTCAAAGTCAGTTAAAAGAATTACTGGATCGTGGATTCATACGACCAAGTACTTCACCGTGGGGAGCTCCAATTTTATTCGTCAAGAAGAAAGACGGATCTTTCCGAATGTGTATAGATTATCGTGAATTAAATAAGTTAACTATCAAGAATCGGTATCCACTACCGAGAATTGACGACTTATTTGATCAACTCCAAGGATCATGTGTGTACTCGAAAATTGACCTAAGATCGGGCTATCATCAATTACGCGTCAAAGAAGAAGATATACTGAAAACTGCTTTTCGGACACGTTACGGTCATTATGAATTTTTGGTCATGCCGTTTGGATTGACGAATGCGCCAGCTGTATTCATGGACCTCATGAATCGAGTTTGTAGTCCATATTTAGATAAGTTTGTTATTGTTTTCATTGATGACATTCTTATCTATTCCAAGAGTGAGCAAGAGCATGAGCAGCATTTAAGGTTAATATTAGAGTTGTTGAGAAAAGAACAGCTATACGCTAAATTTTCTAAGTGTACTTTCTGGTTGAAAGAAGTGCAATTTCTTGGCCACATTGTTAGTAGCAAAGGAATTCAGGTTGATCCAGCAAAAATTGAAGCCATTGAAAAATGGGAGACTCCTAAGACACCAATGCAGATACGCCAATTTTTGGGTTTAGCCGGTTATTATAGAAGGTTTATTCAAGATTTTTCCCGAATAGCTAAGCCGTTGACAGCGTTAACGCAAAAAGGGAAGAAATATGAATGGACTTCTGAGCAGGAGGGAGCATTTCAATTACTGAAAAAGAAGTTGACTACGGCGCCTATTTTATCGTTACCTGAAGGGAACGATGATTTTGAAATATATTGTGACGCTTCGCGACAAGGTTTTGGTTGCGTTCTTATGCAACGGAAGAAAGTTATTGCATACGCATCCCGACAATTGAAGATTCACGAGCGAAATTATACGACGCATGATCTAGAATTGGGAGCAGTCGTGTTTACGTTGAAGATATGGAGACACTACTTGTATGGAGTTAAATGCACTGTGTTTACTGATCATAAAAGCCTTCAACATATTTTTGATCAGAAACAGCTGAACATGAGGCAACGTAGGTGGGTTGAGTTAATAAATGACTATGATTGTGAAATTCGTTATCATCCCGGGAAAGCGAACGTGGTGGCCGACGCTCTAAGCAGAAAGGAACGAGAACCAATTCGAGTACGAGCGATGAACATAAAAATTCGCATGAATCTCAACTCACAAATCAAAGAAGTTCAACGAGAAGCACTTACTAAAGAAAATATAGGAAATGAAATAATGAAGAAGTATGAGAAGCAACTCGTTATACGGGAAGACGGAATTCGATATTTTGCAAACCGTATTTGGGTACCGAAGTTGGGTGGATTAAGGAAGTTGATATTGAACGAGGCACATAAGACAAGATACTCGATACATCCTGGAGTTGGAAAGATGTACCAAGATCTTAAGACACATTATTGGTGGCCTAATTTAAAGACAGACGTTGCAACATATGTTGGGGAGTGTTTAACTTGTTCCAAAGTCAAAGCAGAACACCAGAAGCCGTCAGGGTTACTTCAACAACCAGAAATCCCAAAATGGAAATGGGATGGTATTACCATGGATTTCATCACGAAGTTACCAAAGACTGCCTGGGGATACGATACCATTTGGGTAATTGTTGATCGTCTTACCAAATCTGCACATTTCTTGCCTATAAAGGAAACGGATAGAATGGAGAAACTATTACGATTATATATAAAGGAAATTGTTTCAAGGCATGGAATACCTATTTCCATTATATCTGATCGTGATAGTAGATTTACCTCAAAGTTCTGGCAATCACTACAGGAGGCACTAGGAACTCGTTTGGATATGAGCACCGCATATCATCCGCAAACCGACGGGCAGAGTGAAAGAACGATTCAGACTCTTGAAGACATGCTCAGGGCATGTGTGATCGATTTTGGAAACGGATGGGATAAGTATCTACCATTAGCAGAATTCTCGTATAATAATAGTTATCATGCGAGCATTAAAGCTGCACCATTCGAAGCATTGTACGGAAGGAAGTGTAGATCTCCTATCTGTTGGAATGAAGTAGGAGATCGACAATTAACTGGTCCCGAGATCATACATGAAACTACTGAAAAGATAGTACAAATCAAGGAGAGATTGAAAACAGCCCGTAGTAGCCAAAAGAGCTACGCTGATGTCCGAAGGAAACCATTAGAGTTTCAGATCGGTGACATGGTTATGTTAAAGGTGTCACCATGGAAAGGTGTAATACGTTTCGGTAAAAGAGGTAAACTGAACCCAAGATATGTAGGCCCGTTCAAGATCATCGAACGCATTGGACCGGTAGCTTATCGACTCGAGTTACCGTAACAACTCGCCGGAGTACATAATACCTTTCACGTCTCAAACCTTAAGAAGTGTCTTGCAAAGGAAGACCTCACCATTCCTCTTGAAGAAATCCATGTCGACGAGAAACTACAATTCATTGAAGAACCAATCGAAATCATGGATGGTGAAGTTAAACGGCTCAAGCAGAGCAACATACCGATTGTTAAGGTTCGTTGGAATGCTCGAAGGGGTCCCGAGTTTACTTGGGAACGAGAGGATCAAATGAAACAAA
Source organism: Rutidosis leptorrhynchoides (assembly GCF_046630445.1). NCBI lineage: Eukaryota > Viridiplantae > Streptophyta > Magnoliopsida > Asterales > Asteraceae > Rutidosis > Rutidosis leptorrhynchoides. The sequence goes on from NC_092335.1 coordinate 498,104,952, forward strand.
AGTATCCACACTTGTTTCCCGATGACGCAAAATAGGTACAATTTTAAAATTTCGGGACGAAATTTATTTAACGGGTAGGTACTGTAATGACCCGCACTTTTTCGATCGTTCTATACTTATAAGATTAATATTTACATAAATTAAACCTTACCAACATGATAAGCAATCCAAATTGTTGAGACTTATGTTTTTGAAATGAGTTTTACACAACGTTTGACCGTCTAGTTTGACCGATGATATCACGAACTATATAACATATGATAATTATACGTTTGTGTATATATATGTATATATACATATTTAACATGATCTAAGGATATTTTAATATCTCATTTTGTATTAATAACAATAAGTTATAAGTATATTTTGAAACTACTAACTTAAGTTTTCAAAACGATAACCATACGTAACGTTATTTGACATAAATACTTATAACATATAATGTTCATACATATATCGTATATGTAATGTATTTAATCACTTTTAAAGACTTAAATACATAAAACAATATAAGTATATTCACAAAAGATAGCTATATTTGAATTCTCATTCCATTTTTCACAAGATTTTCTATACGTATATCTAGAGTATATGTACTCGTATCATACCTAGCTTCTATACGTATTTACTATTGGTATATACACATCAAATCACCACCAACCAGCCCTTGTTCATGCCTTATGTATAAGGTAACTCTCTTGTTCATGCCTTATGTATAAGGTAACTACTTTTGATGTTTAGTATGACTAATTACATAAAAATACAACATGAAATTTTGTCCATGTTTTTCCATTAATCATGTTTTTATGGCCTTAAATACATCTTCCATTTTCAAATTTTATTACCTCATTTCTTTAACCAAAAACACACTCTTAAGAAACTCCATAACCATTCAGCTAGTATCCATGAAGATCTAGCCATAAAAACATCACTTAAACACCATAAGAAAAACCTTACAAAAACACTTCAAGAATCCTTTCAAGAACACAAGTTTACTTCCAATCTTTCATCCAACTCCATCACTCTTTTGGTTCTAGGTTTTTACTCCTCTTTTACAGCAATCTTGTCCAAGTAACTTGAGGTAGTAACTTTGTTCATAACCTTATTCGATTCATATATATATAACTATCATATTTTATGGTATACAATTTTAACAACAAGAACATAGTTTGAATGATTTCAAACTTGTTTGCAAACTAAATAGATCCTTCTAACTTAACTTTTAAAATACTTAAAGATCTGTAATATATCTTAAATATATGCTAATTTAACAAGGTTTAACTTGGTTTTTCAAAGAACACCTTAAAAACTGTTTTTACGACGTCGGAGTGCAACCGGGGGCTGTTTTGGGTTGGATAATTAAAAACCATCTTAAACTTTGAATTGGAGGTTTATTTTCTGGAAAAATGATTTTTACTATGAATATGTTAACGCATAAAAATTTTATGATTTAACTCAAAGTATAAGTATTTTTAGAAAAATAATCATTTAAGGTTGTTTACATGATGGAAAATGATTAACTTCATAAGTTTCACTAAAGTTTGACCTATGACCTGTGATTTCGAATACAAACTAAGGTATTTACAGTTCATAGTCTTAAAGAGGGACTCGATCCAAGGAAGTGGCAAGTTGAATCAACGAAAACGGAGTTGTAACGAAGAAACTATGACCAAAACGAGATCGGATATCTAAGACTAGTTTAGCTACGAAAATAATTGGAGAAAATTAAATAAATCACATCTTTTTAAAATAACATGATATTTTATATATATGTACTCATAATTTAATTTTATATGGTTTAGGATCACCCGTAAACAATACGAGAAGATTAATCATAAGATCCCATGATTGTACGCAACACGTCATTTGACAACACCGGTACTTTATGTACGCAACACGTCATTTGACAACACCGGTACCATGGGTCAAGATTAATCTCGACCAATACATATACGATGGGGTTTTTATTTATTTCATTGGGGGTTTATTAAACACCTAAAAATGAACCATTTAAAATTGAATTACTAACATCGGACTGCTAACTACGGACTAAGAAATTATTAAAACTATTAAAAGTATAAAAAGTATATATATGTGACGATTGTTTAAAATAGAAATATATTGATAAACTATATATGGATAGGTTCGTGATATCAATCGGAGACCAAGTCGAAATTACATATCTTCAAGACAAAAGTGAGTATATAGTCCCACTTTTAAACTCTAAGTATTTCGGGATGAGAATACATGTATTTTATGTTTTACGTTATGGACACAAGTAACTGAAAAATATATTCTACGTTGAGTTGTACCACTGGCATACTTCCCTGTAGCTTGGTAACTGTTATTTACAGCGGTATTGTAAACGCGAATCCTGTTGATAGATCTATCGGGCCTGACAACCCCAACCGGACTGGACGACCAGTATTCAACGGTTGCACAGTACTTCGTTTCGTGACTATACTTGGTACAGTGTAGTAAGATTTCATAATAAAGGGAATATGCGACGTGATTAAATGTTAAGTATGGTTACCAAGTGCTCATCCACTTAGAATACTTTTATTAAAACGTTTATATATGAAATCTTGTGGTCTATATATATATATATTGCTGCCGGCATTAAACCTATATCTCACCAACTTTATGTTGACGTTTTAAGCAAGTCTATTCTCAGGTGATAATTAGAAGCTTCCGCTGCAACATGTTGAATTTAAGCAGGATCTTGCGTACTCATATTTGTGTCAAAAATAAAACTGCATATCCGAGGATTTGTATTGTAAAATATGCTAGAAATCGTGTTGTTATCATCATTTGTAAAGTTTGTAAGTCTAAGATTATCGCTAAACGATAATCATCTTTATTTTGTCTAAAGCTTGTATCAAAATAAGAATTATGGTTTGTAATGTAAAATATATGCAGTTGTTCTTTTAAAAATGTCGCATATAGAGGTCAATACCTCGCAATGAAATCATACGTTATCTAACACGTTCTTATGGTTAAGGACGGGTTATGACAATTCCTGATCACTGTACTACATTTGTTGTTCGCTTAATTGTGTTGGTTACTTCGTTACTATTAAGGTGAGTTATAGTCCCGTTTTTACATACTTTTCAAAGTATATTTTTGGGATGTGATTACATGCATTTTATTTCACGTTTAGACACAAGTGACAATTAAATTTAAATTATTCATTGTGAGTTGGACAAAAATATTCCCTAGTCTGGTAACTGTAATCATTGGTTTCTACCGGTGAACGCGAATCCTACGGATAGATCTATCGGGTTTGACAACCCCATTTCGAGCTAGTCGCGCTAGCAATTTATAATCGGAATGTTTAGTATTTCGTATTTTGTTGTAGATACATTGTCCAGTGTATATTTTTATTGTGTTTGGCAAGGGTAAATAAATGGTTAAGTGGTTACCAGGTGGCTCGTTGATAATGGAATAATGTTTTCTAACATTTTTAAATCTTGTGGTCTAAAGTTTATTCAATTATTTAAACCTATAATTCACTCAACCTTTGTGTTGACAGTTTACTCGCATGTTTTCACAGGTACTTGAGTTTATGTGATGCTTCCGCTGTGTTTAGAAGAGTCTGCATGCATTTGGGCAGATTTTAACGAAACTATTTATGAAACTTTGGCTTGCATTCTATTTTTGGATAATTTAAATTTGTGGGTTTGTTGACAATGTTTTGTGTCAACTTTGGATTATTAATATGATGGGTTACTTTTAAACTACATATTTTGGTATGCTTTCTTTTTTGGGAAACTTTTGAAATAAAAGAATGCAATGTCGTTCGTTAAATTCATCTAAGTTCGATCAAGCTGTGGGACCAAGTGACGGAGCCGTTAAGTGTTTTGACGGGGCCATCACAGCTTCTAAAATTGTATCAGATATTCAAACAAAAAGCTTCGAATGGATTAACTGCAAGTGGAAGAAAGGAAATCTTGATTGGCTAAGATGGACCACGAACCCGAGATTTTTCGATGGAATTCCCACAAAAGAAGAAATCGGTTAAGAGCAGATTTTTTTTATGCCCGAATCTCTCGATTACTACTTATCTCGGGGCTAAGTGGGGCATGGCCTGGATGCTTTGTCGCTGACATGGTACAATACTGTGTCTAGTCTATTCCCCAGCTTGTCAGATACAAGTTGTCCTCGTTTCTTGTTAGTAAAAGAGAGAAGATGGCTTTTTCCTGCAAACATATCTTTAACCATCCCTTCTTGTATAGTTATAGTCCGATATTCATCTTCGACAGTGTATTTTTAATGTTTTAGCCCGTCGAGTTTTTATTTTTTTATTTTTTATTTTTGGTTCCTCATTGTAGTTGAACCACAAGTTGTAATTTTTGTTCTTAGTATTAAATAGTTGTCGAACCCTCACTTCGCGCCGGGGGTTCGGTTTTTAATGTATTTTATTGTGTTTAGTTACGGAGCATGTGAGTCAAAAATCAAGGTATATGAAAAGTACCCTAAATATTTATTTTTTTTAGAAAGTATCCATTTTGCGTATAGTTAGTGACATTGTGTTTGTAAAATTATTTCGAGTTTAACGACGGTGTCGAAAAAATTTAACTCATTGCGAGCGAGAAGATATGACACGTTGAATATTTGAGTGGAGTTTATTTAAGATATTTTTATGAAAATTTTGATTTGACATTTTAACCCCCTGTTTTGGGGGCCGATTTTAAATTTTGAACAAAGTGTGGGGGGCGTTTGTGGTGTTATTTAAAAGAAAGGAAGGTTAATAAAAAGGTGAAAAGACGAAAATGCCCCTAATACTATTCAGCATTTTTGTCTAATAGTTAATATGGTAATAAAGTTTTATTGGCCTTTAAAAAAAAAAAAAAAAAAACAACCTGACAAGCATGTCATCAAACATTCAAACACCAAATTAAGCCAAACCACACCAAAACAAAGGCTGAATCGAAACATGTAATTCAAACCCGAGAAAAAAACACAAACACACAATTCTCTACAATTTATATATGGTTCACCATGAATTTACAATTCAATACTAATTTGGATCATATTTACCCCTTCAAACAATTTCTTCACTTTTTTTCTCCTCTGAAATGAAAAATTAATTTAATTTAATTGGCCAAAACCTTCTTTTATATTCTTTGAAAAAATCTTCAAAATTTTATTCATCGAAGAAGTTACAATAATACCTTTATCTTTTATTGTAACATCCTTACATCATTATTCTTTTAAAAAATAAGTTTACAAATTAAAAGTTTGCTCCATCTACACAAAATTTACACAATAGTATTAACTAGTTTTCGAACCCTCGCTTCGCGCCGGGAGTTCGGTTTTCAATATATATTTTATGGCGTTTAGTTTGTAAAATTATTTCGTGGCTAACGATGATATCGTTGAAGCGTAACTCGAGTCGAACTAAAGGGTATAACCTGTGAAAGATTTAAATGTTATTTTAAATTAAAAATATATGTGCATCTCCGCGTTTCGCTATGGAATTGTCAACTTTTAAAAATTTAACGCAAAATCAACGTGTATGAAAAGTACCTCAAATATTTAGCGTTTTTTAAAAAGCGTCCGTTTTGCGTATAGTTAGTGACATTGTGTTCCTTAAATTATTCGGAGTTTAACGATGGTGTCGGAAAAATTTAACTCGTTGCGAGCGAGAGGATATGACTCGTTGAATATTTATAATTGGGTGGAGTTTATTTATGATTTTTTATGAGAATGGTTATTTGACACTTTACCTCCTGTTTTGGAAGTCGGTGGGGGGCTTTGTAAGTGAAATGAAATTTAGGAAGAGGGAAAAAAATAATGTGAAAAGACGAAAATATCCCTGATTACTATTTATTATTTTTGTGTAATTGATAGTATAGTATTAATTTTAAAGTGTCGGTTGTAGAAGTGTATATTCTTATTGTAAAAAAAAAAAAAAAAAAAAAAAAAAAAAAATTCAGTTAAAATAAAAATTAAAAATGTTAAAATTATAAAGGGGTTTTATCTAAGGGAATTGATATTAACACAAACACTTGGTAGGCACGCACAGCAATCATCTTCAAATCAAATCGAATACATACATATATTCAAATTCAATGTCATCCATATACGTATCTGAACCTCCTACAAAGGGTAAGGTTATACTGCACACAAATTACGGTCCACTTGATATTGAACTCTGGCCAAAAGAAGCACCTAAGGCCGTACGAAATTTCGTTCAGTTATGCGTTGATGGTTACTATGATGGCACTATATTTCATCGAATTATCAAATCTTTTATGGTTCAAGGTGGTGATCCCACTGGTACTGGCACAGGTAATCTATACATACACACAATTATTCCTTATTCATGTATATATATCCCGTGCTATTACACACTATTGTAGTTAGGTTATGTATGTTCTTAGTTTTTGAAACCCTAAAAGCAATTGCGCATCATACCTCTATTCCATGAAAAATTGCCGTTTTGAATACCTAAGACGAAGTAATTAAATAATATTTCCATTGGCCCATTGCAGTTTTAGCCACCTAGCCTGTTATAATGATAACATTTTAAGGTTTGATTTTGAATACTTTATTGGTTTGATTACTTTAACTACCAACTAGGAAACTGCTCAAATTCTATTTTAGGGTTATTTTTATCTCTTCAAGAAGCTTAGTTCTTCATGTTGATAAGTAAGATAACAGTATTTGAGTAACCGTGCCCTAAATTCAGTCCCACGTATATATGTTTGCAAATTCAACAGCAAAACTCAATCCTACGAATATGAGATACGGGGAGGTGAAAAAGGAATTCGTTTCTCCACCCAAGGGTATAGAAAGTCCTCCCTCCTTCTACCCGAGCGAGACATATGCATCTAGAATATGTTTGCAAATGAGATCATTAGAAATTAAAATGGGGCTACTTTGCAGGCGGATTTTTTAAACTAAGAAATTAATCAATAATCTTTAGCTATAATACCGAAACCCAATGTATAAATCATACCCATAACCCATAGTCATTCGATTTGAAAAATGAAAACCAAATCTCACCATACGTTCAACCGACACAAAGGGATTTAAACCCTAAAACCCAATGTATCTGTTTTACTCTCTGTAGCCATGTTATGCTATTGTGTGTGTGTGGTTTTGTCTCCATTTGGGCGTGAATCTTATTTAGTTCGAATGATGTTACACATTTATGCTTATTGCATGGATATAGACCTGACAACATATTACATGGTCGTGTTGATTCCATTTGTTTATCATTCTTGTTATTTGATTCAGGTGGTGAAAGTATATATGGAGAGACATTCGGTGATGAGTTCCATTCACGTTTAAGATTCAGCCACAGGGGTATAGTTGCATGTGCAAATTCTAATGCACCAAATACTAATGGAAGTCAGTTCTTTATTACCCTAGATCGTTGTGATTGGCTAGACAAAAAGCATACCATATTTGGCAAGGTAACTACATGTTCACTTATGAAGTATTACTGTGTGCCCCGATTGATACTAATGTATTTTATCTGGTCCATAGGTCACCGGAGATTCATTATATAATTTGTTAACGTTTGGTGATATTGAAACCGATAAAGATGACCGACCGATTGATGCTCCTCCAAAAGTGCTTTCTGTTGAGGTATAATCCATATAAAATTTTCATTTTTCTTTTGCCATGTCAGTAACTAATTGAATAAAACCTAGAGGTTGCAAGTTTAGTTTTTGACCCATTTACTTATGAACAGTTGGATTTGGCTTTTGCCCTATCTTTAATTGGTGAAATAAAAAAGTTTAGCTAGAAAGAAATGGGTAAATAGTTTAAACACGTCCTGGGTTGAAGGTTACTGAATGTATATGTTATTGCATATAACCTAACCTAAGCCTCTTTATTCAAATTATTGTTGCAATGATATTTTATTACAGTCTTATTTAACAAATAAGAGATGTCAAAAGTTTTGAACTTGGACTTAAGTTGTTTCAGGTCTTCTTAACCCATTCGAAATGACCCGCTATGGTTGTAAACTCTAGAAATCTATATTTTTTTAAATATACATGATGTTTCTTTATGCATAATCTGTAGTGATTATATAATCTTTGTATCTCACATAGATATAATATTTTTTTACTACTGTGATCAGTGATCCTTTTCACAATTTCAGATGTTGTGGAACCCGTTTGATGATGTTTTCCCAAGAGCTGCACCTGCTAAATCTTTACCATCAACTGAAGAAGCTGCCAACAAAGATACAAAAAAGAAGGCGACAAAGTAATACATACATCCCACCTTTTGAAGTGGTTTACAAAACTAAGATTATAGTTAGTGTTTATCCGTTACTTGTTTCAAATAAGTTATAAGTTTTATTTGTTTGATCTTTACAGAAAGTTGAACTTGCTATCTTTTGGAGAAGAAGCAGAAGAAGAGGAAAAAGAACTTGCAGCTGTGAAGACTAAGATTAAAAGTAGTCATGATGTACTGAATGATCCTCGTCTATTGAAAGAAGAAAATGCGCAAGATAAATCAGTAAGTTTAACACTTTATTATCTTTTATTTTTCACTCCGCAAATGAAGTACAACCAATCGCTCTAACAAAATGTCTCCTAATAGGAAACGTACATAAATTACTCGGTGAGTACTCGGTTTTTGCACCTCTGGGAGTACAAGTACTCTGTCAAACTTGGTCAAACTCAGTCAAACTCGGTCTTACTCGTGATTACTCGAAAAATCGGTCAAAACTTGGGATTAATAGGAAAATCAATCAAAATTTGGTCAAACACGGTAAAAGTCAAACTTGGTCAAATTCAGTCAACCTTGGGATTACTCGGATAATTGGTCAAAACTTGGGATTACTTGGAAAATCAGTCAAAATTGGTCAAATTCAAACTTGGTCAAACTCAGTCAAACTCGGGAAATTGGTCAGAATTGGTCAAAGGTCGAAATCGGTCAAAGTCAAACTTAGTCAACATCCGATTACTTCCCGAGTAGCGATTTTTGCTACCTTGTTAAAGACCAATGATTTTACTTGGGTTCATATGGGTATGTTAACAGTTGAATTAAATAAGTTTTGATTAATATGATCATCCTTAATGTTGCAGAATCCCATTGAAGATAAAGCAAGAAGAGATTTGCAGATGAGTGTTAGAGGAGCTTTAAGTTCAAAAAAGGAAGAACGACATAAAGAATCTGATGCTGATTCAGCGGGTGACAGCGATGGTGACGAGGCAAACTTTGATGCACGAATGCGTCAACAGATACTTAAAAAGAAAAAGGAACTTGGGGACGTGCCACATAAGCAGAAATCGCACAAAGGTAACTCAAACCCTTAAGTTAACTTGGTTTTAATTATTAAAATGAGCTTTATAGGTGTTGTTTTTTTTTTTTTTTTTAATTATATCTACAAAATTATTTGCATCTCTCGATATTTGTTACTTGGTGAACTCTAACGAACTTGAATTTTCTGTTGCATATTTAGAGAATTCAATACCTAAGACTTCCGAAAAGTCTCCGCCAAGGTATTATCTTATATTAGCAACTTAATTAAAATAATTCTTATTATTTTTAGTTGACTATATTGTATTTTGGTTGAGATAGCAAATTGGGTGGCTTGAGCAGGTGGGTAAATGGTTCTGATTGTGTAGCTTTGTGTATAGGTTTACCACTTGAGCAGAAATACTCTTATCCAAAACATTTTTTTACTTCTATCATTAAAATCTTATATGAATCAAAGATACATTTTGAGTGACTTTCGACCTGTATTCCTCGTTCTACTCATTTTGAGTGTTTACTTTTTAGCTAATATCTGTTGTAGTCGGCCCATTTGACCCATTAGAGATAAAACTAACCCAAATTCAATAGTAATTCGGTAACAACCACCTCTTTTTTGGTTACTTCAAAGTGTTTTTCATGTCTGTATGTTGTATCTGCTCTTTGGATTGTCTTTATCTTAGGATTTGTATTATTCTTTTCCCAATTATTAGGTCAAAATCTGAAAGCCATGATGATCGACCCAAAGTGGATAAGTTGTCTTTGAAGAAAAAAGGAATCGGATCAGAAGTGAGAGCCGAACGTATGGCCAATGCGGATGCAGACTTGCAGCTTTTGAACGAACATGAAAGAGAAAGACAGTTACAGAAGCAAAAGAAACGCAGACGTCAAGGAAAGGAAGAAGATGTATGTCATTTTTACTTAATATTCAAGAATTTCAAAGCAATTTTTTGCCTAAAAGAGCTATCTTTTTGGTCATTTTATCTATTAAATCTCTAATATTTCAACTTTCATCTTTCTAATGTAGGTACTAGCCAAACTGGAAAGGTTCAAAGCAGCCATGTTCACCCAACCTGCATCATCTAATGGTGAATCCAAGGCTAAAAGTGAAGAAGATTTGTCCGACTGGAATAAAATCGAGTTGAAGTTTGCACCAGACAAGGTAATTTTTGTTATCCATTAAGGTTATCTTTTTAAAGAGGCCGAAAGGAACGGGTTAGGCAGATTAGGTAATGGGTCCCATGTTGCATATATGTATCGTGGGTCAAAATTAACTGGATGGGATAAGTTAGGTTAACCCATGAATATTTCTTGTCTTTTTTTTTTTTTCTCATTTTTTTGAGTTTTCTTAAGTAATCAATGAATCTGTGTTATAAAATATTACGAAAGCTGTATTTTTATAATGAAATCAATATTCTTGAAGGCGATTTAGGACGTTTCATGCATGTTATGTATGAATAGATTTACACTGTAATCTGTACTAGTCTTACAAATTATGTACGGTTGAGTGACCGACTTGTATCTGTTCAACTATACTATATTACCGGTAATTGTATTATTGATGCATCAAGTCATTTTTATTTTTAAAATCATGTGCAGGGTAATATGACACGTAGGAATGATCCAAATGATTATGTGGTGCTTGACCCTCTTTTGGAGAAAGGGAAAGAAAAATTCAACAAGATGCAAGCAAAGCAAAAGAAACGAGAACGAGAATGGGCTGGAAAATCTCTTACTTGATCACAACTTTTTTGTTGACATGTTGACTTTTGGTTCATATAAGTTTTACCGGTTCAACCTGGCTGTAAGATTATATAGTTATGGTCACAGATAGGTCGATTAAAATGTCGATTAAAATGCCGATTAATTTGATTATATAACTGCTGATGTATCTTCATTACAGGTTGGCACTGTTGTGAATCTTTCTTTAAAACTCTAGTACCCTTTTAGACCCAACTAGTATCACCAATATTTGGTTTTAGAGTTCTAAATTGTCTCAGAAATTTTCAAGAACTGATATTTAGTTTGGAACCAGAACAGTATTTCTATTTTTCTAATTTTATTTTCATGTCTGGTTCGAATTTTGCAAGAGATCTCAGTTCGAATCTTGTCTTGGAGTGGCAACTAGTAAGGGAAGAGTTGAAAACAGCCAAAGATTATTCCTGATGAGATGCGTATAGTAAAGTATGTGGTTAGATTACTCGCCCTTAAAGGGCACAATTTTAATTACTCTAATTTTTTGATCCGAAATAAGTAATTGAAAAGAAAAAAAAAAGGAATTTTTATTGAACTTTGTACGAAGAGCGTAAATTATTGTGAAATGTAGGGTGTTAAGTGTAATTTGTATTTATGTGAAGGACTGAAAAGGAAAGAAAGTAAATGGTAGGTAAACCACGTTGAATTGTGGGAGTCGGTGGTTGAAAAACTGCAAGTCCAGCTTTTTTAAGGTCGGTATCCGGTCCAACCTAGAAACGTTAGACCGGTCCACTGTTTTTAAGTTCTTGCGTTCTTGAAAGACCTTTTTTTAAGTTCAAATTCTGTTTAAAATAGAATATTTTATGATGGTCAGAAAAAAGTTGAAAACAACTCACCGGAGTAACGCACGGGGTGTTCATTTTCTCATTAGTTAAATGGTCCAGAACTTCCTACCAAAATAAGCATTAGACGTAAATGGCATTTTGACTCGTAGAATACTTCGTAATATTTATGTTTATATTTATTTTAATTTTATTTTATTTTAATACCTGCTAATTGTTACCAAGCCTTTGGCCGTCTCATTTTGTAGCTTTTGTGTTTTGACTAGGGGAAGAAACAGTCAAGTGACTTAAAGTTAGGGGGGTTAAAGGTCAAATTGTTGGGGTACAAAAGGTGTAAATTGTTACCAAGTTTTTGGTCGTCTCATTTTGTGGCTTTTGTGTTTTGGCTAGGGGAAGAAACAGTCAAGTGACTTAAAGTTAAGGGGGTTAAAGGTCAAATTGTTGGAGTACAAAAGGTGTAAAGGTATAACTTTAAGGGATAAAACATGTAGATTTTCAATGTTAATTAATAATAATTAAATAACACCCACCAAATTTTGAAACATGATTTATCTATTTTCCCGCCACGAGCTAGGTTTTGCCGTCATTACCGTTAAACTCGAAATAATTTTACGAACAAAAAACAACTAATTATATTTGCAACGGAGCTTCTTTTGTAGAGAAAACATATTGGATAAAATATATTATATTATATATACAAAATAAACAAACACAATTAATTATATCAAATTAATGGCTGGAGTAAGTGGTAAGTTCATGAATTTGTAAGGAAAAATACTTGAGTTCGAGTCCTTCTGCCCTCTTTTTTTTTTTTTTTTTTTTTTGTGCAACTCTTTCCTCGGTTTTTTTTTAACATTAGTTTCATAAAAGACTTTAAAATGTTTCACCGCAAATCACAAGTTGTTAGGTATATTAGGTGTCAAGCAATCCAAATGCAACCACCGTAACGCACGGTCAGTATTTTTCCTAGTTATCTTATTTACAAGGAAACCATTGGAGAGTATACAGAAGCATACTTATTTTTTGGGTATTGCTAAATCTACTTGGTCAAAAGAGAGAATGAATAAATATATTGAGGTAAAATGGTAAAAACGGTGGTTTGTAGTCCCATGTCTCACAGTTATTAAATTACTGCAACTTATTACTTTTTAATGTATTTTGTTAGCTTTTTTATTTTATTATCACGAGTACATTTTCTTTATTTTTTTCTATTTGGTAACGGAAGGAGTATAAGAGATACGAACCTGTAGCTTAATTTTCAACTTATTAAATAAATATATATACAACAGCCTAATTATTTCGAGCCAACATGTAACCTAAAGTAAAAGATCAAAATAATTAATTAATCAGTGTATTTACTTTTATTTACTTAATAATAATAATAATAATAATAATAATAATAATAATAATAATAATAATAATAATAATAATAATAATAATCTTGAAAGCTAAGTGACGTTAAATAAGTATACACTGATTTGTTACGGAGTGAAGGTTATAAAAAAGTAAAATAAGTATACAGTAAGGTTGCAATGGACTCTTAATCCGAACGTGATAGACCACAAGATTTCATTTATTCAATAATCATACACTCGCAAGTGTTTAAAATTCATTCGTATGATGAACACCTGGTAACCGACATTAACATAATGCATATAGAATATCCCCCGCATACTCGCAAGTATGCCATAATATTGGCAATCGCAATCACTATTTAAATCGAAGTACTAAAACATTCCAAATTCCAGAATGGGGTTTGTTAGGCCCATAGATCTATCTTTAGGATTCACGTCAATTAGGGGCCATTTCCCTAATTCTTAGGTTACCAGACTTGAAGGGGCGATATTCGGTATAGTAATCCAACCATACAATGTAGTTTTAAGTACTTGTGTCTATTTCGTAAAACAGTTATAAAAGCAGCGCATGTATTCTCAGTCCCAAAAATATATATTGCAAAAGCATTTAAAAATTGAGCAAATGAAACTCACCTATTGTATTTTGTAGTAAAAATACATACGACGACATTGAACAAATGTAGGGTTGACCTTGGATTCACGAACCTATATCATTGGTATATATATTAAAACATATACTTGTAATTGAATAAATCTATATATTATTATTAATGATGTAATTGTTATATTTAATAATTTATAAGTTTCCTTATTTATTTATATATTTCCATTTTATATATCGTAATATTAATATACTTAAGTTATGTATAATAAATTTATTTTTATGTAAGATCATTTGTTTGTAATATTAATAATTATGATAATACTAATATTAGTGATAATATTGATACTATATAGTAATAATGATAAAAGTGATAATAATAATGTTAATAAAATAATGATGACAATAATACTAAGTTGTTTTATAATAACTATAATAACAATAATTATAATTCTTTTAATAATTCTTTTAAAACATAATCAAAGTTTTAATCATTTTCAGTATAATATTTATATCCAAAATTTTATATTTATAACCTTAATAATATTATTAAAACCTTTATATTCATAGTTGTGATAATCATAATCTTCGTGGTTAATTTATAGACTAATGACAATAGTTTCTTATAACGTAAATTTTTAATCATAACCATCAATTACATGTATTCATATAACTATAACCAATTTCGTAATTTTTATCATACGATCTTTTGTTATATTTTCGAATTATTAACATGGTTAATATTCTTGGAAACATAATAACAACAATACTAGTAAAAATAATAATAATAATAATACTAATAATAATATTATTAGTAATGATAATACTAAAATTTTTATAGGTTAATACTAGTAATGATAATATAATAACAAAAATCTTAATCATAATAATGATAATCATACTTATTCTATTAATAATAATTAAGTTAATAATAATAATTAGAATAATAATAACAATCATACTAATAATAATGATAATAATCTTATTAATCACAATAATAACAATTATAATTATAATACTTAATAATAACAATGATAATAATAATAATGAATTTTAAAAATGAGAACTATCTTTAAAACTAGCTTCTAAAAATAAATGCCCGAAACGGGACTCGAACCCGCGACCTCACGCCCACCCGAAGAACTCCTCAACCATTACGCTGGCTTTTCTTTTCTGTTATCTCTTCTATCTAAATTTTATTTAATCTATATCCTCGTCTGGTCTTCTTCTTCTTTATACAGCTCGCTCAAAAAAAAAATCACTATATTTATAACATACATCTAAAGGTTTGAAGTAGGGTGTTATATAAAAAAAAATATAACTTGGAGTTTTAATTCTTAAACAGCCACAAACGAAAAAAAAATAAAAATAAAAATATACATGTACTCGCTGTTGCTGCTCGTGCTTTATAAAAAAAAATTGATTTTTGATTTCACGAACGTATTGGACAAAGATTATAACATGAATTGTGTTGAAAATCACCATTAAAAAACTTGTGAATCCTCAATTTCAACAGAATCATTATAACAAAATCAAATTTCGTGAAGATCATAAAGTTTGATAACAATCAAGGTTTGACTCACAAATTCGAATCCGTTTTAAAGAATTGAAACTTCATATTTTGCAGATAGATTCAAAGAAAGATTTCTAACCTTTCTACATTTTTAGATTTTGCTATTTGATTCGAAATCGAAATATGAAGAAAAATATCAAGAACAAAGATTTCGTTGAAAAGAAAAAATAAATAAATAAATAAATCAAGTTCCTGCTTCTTTAAATCAGTTCGCAGAGTGGGTTAGTTCGAAGGATTAATTCAAAATAATAATTGATCAAAGTCTTTGTGGTAGGGTTGATGAAAGTCTACATCTTTCACGGGTATAACAGAAACATGGATAAGAAGGAACAAAGTTGAATCAGATGTAGATAAATAAATAAAAGAAAAAAAATATACGCGTATTATATCTTCAATAATATATGTATGCAATATGTGTATTTATGTATATATCGACATCTGTATCAATATATTTCGATATATATGTATATTTTTAAATTAATTATATAAAGAAACCAAATAATATTAATTACAAACATTAGTATTTAATATTAATATTGATTTTTATTAATCATAATGAAACTAATAATAATAATAATAATAATAATAATAATAATAATAATAATAATAATAATAATAATAATAATAGAAATAATAATGATAATAATTTTAATAATGCTTGTATATATAAAATTTTACATCTTCATACATATATATTTTATATTAACAATATTAATATTAATAGTACAAATATTAATATTATCCTTTATAATGAAAGTAGTGTTAATGACATTAATATAACAACTATATTTAATATTGTAATTGAATTTAATTAGTAATACTATATGATAACATATATTAATTATACATTTTATATATATATATATATATATATATATATATATATATTGTATTATATATAATATTACTTATTAATGATAATAATAAAAATAATTTGTATTATTTTCTAATAATAATAATAATAACAGTAATATAACATTTTACATGTATTAAACTTTATTTCCATACATATAATATTCTTAATAAATTTTTATAGTAATAATAACATTATTAATATAATATTTATGCTTTAACTTGTACTTGCATTTAATATAATAAAATTTATAAATTTTATCATTTTTACTAATTATAATATATTGGATCTTTAATATTTATTATTTACAATATATATAATATTTCTTATGTATGGGATTTATATATATATTTACATATATATTTACACATAATTGTTCGTGAATCGTCGGGAATAGTCAAAGGTCAAATGGTTTCATGTAAACTGTTCCAAAAATTTAGAGATTCAACTTTACAGACTTTGCTTATCGTGTCGAAAACATATAAAGATCAAGTTTAAATTTGGTCGGAAATTCCCGGGTCATCACAGTATACAACCATCATGCTTTACAGTATTATACAGTACAATACTGTAAACCATAATAATTGTGTACATAATAAAAATATGTTGTGTACATATCATCACCCTTAAATTTATCTCTTCATATTTTCTACCGACTACTTCAAAAGAAAGAAAAAATCTAAATTAAAAATAGTTTGTTGTTTAATGTCTTTCTTCTCAAGATAAAGTTATTTGTTTGACTATGACCAAAAGAAGTCAAAAGAAAAGTAATTAAACATTGACTAACCTAGTAACCTACACTGGTTAAATCTATTATAATCAATTAAAAATTACATTATACCAATAATCTTTAAACTCATACATCAAAATTACATCAAACGTCCTAATCTTTAACAAATTATATCGTCCCTGATTAATTCAATAGTGCATGAAGGTTGTTCTTATACTTTTAATTAATTTACACCAATTACCCTTATCTTTTTCAAATAACACATATCGTACTTGATTTACTCAAAAATGTGCATAAATTGTCCCTGAATAATTTAAAATGTGCGTCTTTAAACAAACAAAATTCATCAACAAACCTCTTGCAAGAAGTACAAGTCGATCTTTTCCAGAAATATATTCACTATCAACGTGACTTATAAAAGATAAAAGTTATTGGTGTAGTTCAATCTATGTATATACTCGTGGAATCACGAGAAATCACAATTTTGAAAATTATTATCATAAAATATCTTTTAAATTGTATAGGACACCACTTAATTCAAATTAAGAATTTCATAAAATTTTTAAATTTATAGTTTTTCTCCTGGAAGTATATAGATACAAGAAAATTATTCAGTTCCAGAGCTAAAGATCGTAGTTCTCGAACGAACAACCGAAAGGATTCTGGAGCATCCTCAGGAGTCGGTATTCTTCCTCCAAAGATTATAGTACCAAGTACTTTCTAACGAGCTCTTTTATGATTAAATTTAACTACTCGAATATGATATATTAGTTGAATTGATAGTATTTTTAATAACATTAAAGTATAATTATTATTCCAACAAAATTAAATACTCCGTACTACCTAAAAAACAAGAAGTCAAAAACCGATCCGAAGTATCCAACCGCGTTTTATCACCGCCTCGAATCTTTTCATTTTCAATCATGTTCACACTTAAACCCATCGTTTCATTTCATTCGTCATCTAATTCCAGATTACTACACACCTATAAAGTTCTTTATGTTCTATATCTATCCATTTATAGTTATCAAATAAATATAAATAAATTAATTCATATATAAAGTTCTTTATGTTTTCCATCTATAAAATCAAAATTCATATAAAGTACTTTATTTTTTCATTCTGTGTGTATATATATTAACCCTTAAATATCACCCTCTTCAATTGTTCATATCCTCTTGTTCACATTTCTTTCACGCATTTCGTCAAACACTTACCTTTTTCATGAATTTACATGAAATCAGACGATCTATTTAACCATAAACAGTATTATCCGTACTACCATTACTATACTTCTTCAATTCTAACATCTTTTCTTTTGATTGAAGAACAAGATAAAAAAAAAAAAAAAAAACAGAGTTTTGATCAAGTTGCAGAGCAAGATAAAGTCTTGATCGAAGAAAACAAAAGTTATGTTGGATTACCATAACGAGTTACAAGAAATTGATCACGTGTTAGATCAAACACATCACGTGCGAAAGCGTAAGTCACGTGCTGCTACTAATGCTGCAGCAGCAGCTTCTGTTGTAGCAGCTGATTCTGAAAACAATCAAGCTTCTAATACTACTGGTACACCTGGCACGGGTGGCCCACAAAGAAGATTGTGGGTGAAAACAAGATCAACTGATTGGTGGGATAAATGTAACAGTCCTGAATTTTCGGAGGAAGAGTTTAAAAAAGCATTTAGAATGGGGAAAGATACATTTGATATGATCTGTAACGAACTTAATTCAGTTGTTGCTAAAGAAAACACGATGTTACGAGACGCGGTCCCGGTTCGACAACGTGTTGCGGTTTGCGTATGGCGGTTAGCGACCGGTGAGCCGTTGCGGCTCGTTTCGAGACGTTTCGGGTTAGGTATTTCGACGTGTCATAAACTTGTGCTTGAAGTTTGTTCTGCTATAAAGAATGTGCTAATGCCAAAGTATTTACAATGGCCCGATGATGATTCGTTTAGGATGATTAAAAAGGAATTCGGGTCGGTTTCGGGTATACCAAATGTGATCGGGTCGATGTATACGACCCACATTCCGATTATAGCACCTAAGGTTAGTGTTGCCGCGTATTTTAATAAACGACATACGGAGCGTAATCAGAAGACGAGTTACTCGATAACGGTACAAGGAGTGGTGGACCCACGCGGGGTGTTTACGGATGTGTGTATCGGGTGGCCCGGTTCCATACCCGATGATCAAGTGTTGGAGAAATCAGCACTTTATCAGCGGGCTGAAAACGGGCTTTTGAAAGATGCTTGGGTTGTGGGTAGTGCGGGCTACCCGTTAATGGATTGGGTACTTGTGCCTTATACACAACCACATTTAACATGGACACAACATGCTTTTAACGAAAAAATCGGTGAGATTCAAAGTGTTGTGAAAGATTCGTTTGCGAGATTGAAAGGAAGGTGGTCGTGTTTACAAAAACGAACCGAAGTTAAGCTTCAAGATTTGCCTGTTGTACTAGGGGCGTGTTGTGTTTTGCATAATATATGTGAAATACGGAATGAAGAAATCGAGCCCGAATTGATGATTGAGCTTATGGATGATGAAATGGTGCCTGAATATGGGTTGAGATCTGCGGTTGCTCTGAAGGCGAGAGATTCGTTTGCGCATAATCTTTTGCATTGTAATCATGCTGGTACATCTTTTTTGTGATGATTAAAAGATGAAAAATTATTGTTCTGGGATTAGTTTTGTTATATGTTGTGGATTATGGATTGTAGCTATTTTGTTACAATTTTGTAATGGGGTTGTCATAGATGTATATTCTAATAATCCCCTTGTGCAAATACATGAAAATATAAATTTTAGGATTCAAGTTCTATGCAGAAATTGTTTAATTTTGTTAACATCTGATAAATAAATCTAAGACAGTTATTAACATTCCAGGTCTTGTTACTTGTTCTTGGTTTTTTGATTGTTGATCATTTAAAAACTTTATAGTTTATTGTGTAGAACTGAGCTTCTCTTTACTTAAAATATATGCAATTGTATTTGCAAATGTGAACATTTTGCTTAAAAGCTTGTTGATATTGATATTTACAACCAAGGTTGAAAAAGACGTCGTAACAGAAAAAAACAGAGACGAATGTTGACTTTTTGTATATATTTCAAACATAGATATTTTAAACATAAATATTTCAAAGTAAACATCGATATTTGCCTTTAATTCAAAATATTTATGTTTGAAATGTTTATTTTTGAAATTTATATAAAAAGTCAACGTTGGTCAACATTCGTCTCGACCGTCTTGGTCGTTGTTGACCGTCTTTTTGACGTTGTTGACCGTATTTTTTGCGTTGTTGACCGTTTTTAAGCGTTGACCGTCTTTTAACCGTTTCTAGATCCGTTGCAACGGTAGCATGGTAAACCCGTTGCGACGCCCGTCTAAACGTTTTTTACAACGCTGTTTACAAGTATTTATTTTGCGTATGTGACACGAATGATCCAGTTATCCCATATATCTGTGTAGTTAGGATGATTTATTATAGAATTGGTCAAAGTAACATCTAACCAACTTCAAAACTGTTTATTATAATTGAGTGATATGTATAAGCCGAAATGATACTGTGTAAGTTCGTTTGGTGATCAATTGATTTTTACACCTTTTATGTTATATTTTTGTATGTTATATGTTATGTTACTATTGTCACTTGTTACTTGCATATGAAATTTTTTTTTTTTTTTTTTTTTTTTTTTTTTTTTTTGAGGTGACAAGCAAAGATCATATGTAGAGGTAAATTACTTAACCCGAAACATATGATTTTTGGTCTCTTCAGAGGGTGACAAATCGAACTAGTTTTATACTTGTGGGTTAAGAATCAAGACTTTAGGTGTGAAAACAAGAACATTATAATATTGCTTTAGATTTAGATTTTGATAAAGATTTGGATTTTGAAGTTTATAATTATTTTGTGATGTGATTTATGGGGAGATGGATACGAACTTACGAAGAAAGGGATGTAGCATGATTATTGCCGAATTATGTACATCCTTTTCACACCTGAGGATAATTCGCAATTTTATGAAAAATTCATTATACTTTTACTAAAAGGAAAGATTATGGTTACAGGATTTGATTCTAAATTATCTAACTTATTTTCATGAAAGATGAATATGAAAATAATTAATCTTCTTCATAATCGCAATCACGGTTGTAATTTCAATGGTGTGATTGTCCTTGTGGGCAAAGACGGAGCCAGAACTTTGATTCGCCTCAAGATTATATCAGAAATACTCCTCCATATAGTATAATATATAACATATACTAATACTGAAAATGATACATAAAACATGTTTCTAGCATATAAATTAAGATATCTCCAACTTAGTTTTAAACGACATTAATATATTATATATTATGGGCTTGACTGGTAGCACGTGACACCGGTATTTGTAACTTGATTTAGCCTCTACTTATGCCCTTCTACCTGTAATGCTCTCATTTTTCAATTTCTGACGACCAACCGAAAATGATAGATAATTCAGCATTTTGATATGAAGATAGTTCATTAATCATTAATCTTCTTCCTATTTTCATTTTCATTTTAATGAAAAATCAACACGTTTGTTTTTGACATCTTAATAAAAAAAATAATGCTAAATAGTTTAACATTATATGTTGAATCATTCAGAGTGAAATTATTTTTTAACCATTAAACACCTAAAATTAAGGTGTTGTTTGTTTTCTCCATTGAAGACCTTATTATATCTTATGTCTGCGGGCGAGCAGACGTTTCAGTTTCAGATCGTTTTTTTTTTCGAAGACGAAAGACAAAATAAGACCTTTATATGTCTTCCAAAAAAAAGCTCTAAAATAGTGTTCTCATCTTTGAATACATTTTATCCACTCACCCACCTCTCCTTGCCCTCTAAATCAATACATTTTATCCACTCACCCACCTCTCCTTGCCCTCTAAATCTTTAACCCACCACTAACGTCAACAATTAATCTTTGTTTACATATGCTCCGAAGGCCTAAAAATTGCAACTTTCATACTCCGTTCAATTTAATAAGTATCATTCCAATTTAATTAATTTGAAAAAATGCTTTACGGAGTTTTATTTTTTTCAAAAAACATCCGAGCATGGATTAATAATTATTTATGTGATATATACAAACCAAATCAAGAGGCAACATACGTGTTACGATTAATTATGTAATGTATGTTTGCTTTATGTATATAATATTAAGTTTATATTTTGCGTCAGTAATTTTCGTTTGTTCTAAATAAATTCTGCTCACATGGTTACCCAACAACATTACTTTATACTGTATTAGTTTAACCGTCAATATTTTACAATACATCATAAACAAAATGAATTTTGCAGATATAAAAATAAACAGTCTTAAAACTTCAATTTGCAAACCTTAGGACCACATCTTCTTTGGCAGACATGGTTACAGACTTCAGACAAAAAACATCTTAAAAACAAACCGCACCTAAATTTTAGGTGAAATATGCTCTTTAAATTATACTGAGAACACTTAGTAAACAACTATTTTGTAGTTTTTATTAACGTCAAAAGTTAATTATTCTTTCAAAATGATTATCAAATAGGATATTTTCATTCAGAAACAACTTCGTTCAGAACCTTTAATCATTCAAATGATGAACCATTCAACACTAAGTTATTCACTAGTGCTTAGCAAATAAAAAATGAATTTTAAAAACCATGTTTGACTTTGCATATGATCATTAGGCGGGTA
Organism: Rutidosis leptorrhynchoides; assembly: GCF_046630445.1. NCBI lineage: Eukaryota > Viridiplantae > Streptophyta > Magnoliopsida > Asterales > Asteraceae > Rutidosis > Rutidosis leptorrhynchoides. The sequence continues at coordinate 498,127,532 of NC_092335.1, forward strand.
TCTTATCTACCAACAATAAACAATGCCCAGATTCTTGCTCCAATTGTTATCAGTAGAATAAAATGGCCACCAACCAGGTTATCTTCTACAAGTTTCACACTACAAATTGAATACTCTTACTTGTCGTCTTGTCGAGTCATCAAACTCAATTGTTGACCCCACTCAATAAGTGGGACCAATAGTACCAACCAACTAACGATTGTTAGGTAATACAAAAGTCATTGTCTACTAATTTGTTGTTACATATCAATTTCGAAATGAGTACTCAAACGTACATACATAAATGATACGTATCATAGAACGAAGACCCATCAAGAAATGGCAAGTAAGATAACGGGTTATTAGGTGGCCTGCCTCCTTTAGGGGAGGTTAGGAGTTTGACCTCGTTGGCTATATATTAACTCACAGTTTCATCCCTGCCATTAAGTACCCATCCGTCCATACCTCGTATAGGATTGGTGCAGGTTTCCCTTCTGAGCACGAAGTTGGAGACGAGTATAACAACCGGGAGATGATCGCGTGGGTGGTTAAGTCCTCTGGTGATCCACAACTAACTGCTGTCAAAAAAAGAAAAAATAACGGGTTAAAACGGGCTCATGTTCAACCCGTAGAAATAGTATTTTTATGATTTCTTACACAACTAATAAATACTAACATGTTCTGCTTAATTATTCTTGACCAATAAAAGAGAATTTTAGTATAAAATTTATTTAATTCCGGTGACCTATAACACAATCTTTAAACCATGTGAATCAAAATAAATAAGGTAAACCTCTGAAGGAGTATTAAATAAGTAAATGGGTCGATATTGTCATCTCTATTATGACCGCTTGCAAGGGTTTTAATACGGGCCAATCACCTTTCCGATATTTTAGCCTAATTTACTACATCCAATGGTCACACAAAAACTAGTTCCATGATATATGCTGATCTAATAACTTCCTAGTTCATATATTTTTTTAATAAGTATTTCAGCTTTATCAAAAATAGCATCATGTACAGTTGTGTGTCCAACTGAATACTACTTCAATCACACTGGATTTAAAAAATAAAGCCCCTATAGAAGATTCTATTGTTCGACCCGTTTCCTTCAAAATGTTCTACTATTATTTACCAGTTAGAACCCTTGGAGATCAAATATAGCCCAAATCAAGTTATGGGTCAAAGTTATAATCTCTAGTTCCTAACTTTTTTTCTATATATAAAATAGGGTGACAACTATTTGTTGCATTCACAGCTAATAAGCAATAGTTTCTGATAAGTTTCTGCAATTTCAACTATATCATCTGTTCATAATGTTACTTCATTTAGCAGGCTACTGAGATATGCCATATTTGGTTATTTACCATCTCGACCCGCACTCAACCTCTTAAGGTGTAAATTCAACAATTTATTAAAGTTAATCCTAAATTCGTGCACCTATGATTTTGCATATCATTTTATTAGGACCTATAATTCCTTTTATCATGCTAAAAGATATTCCCTCCTCTAGCGAAAGCAAATCCTACATTTACTAAGAATGATCGCCTCATTGAGCATCAAGCGATGGACGAACAAAGTTGTATAAACTCATATACTAACATGTGCCATATTAATATCCCACTGTGGCAGGATCCAATGAACAGATGAAGGGATCATAGGTGGTCAACAATTGTCTAGATGTTAATGCAGATACTGCAGATATTGGAAGACCAGATAAGACGGGCCTCGGGACGCTAGCTGTTACATTGAGACAAAAATAATCAATTGCCAAATGTGGAAAACAGAACACAGTCCATGCATATCAAACCAATATTAGTTCTGCAATAGGAATAAAACAGAACACACATAGAATGCTTCTCCATCACACATTGTGCATCTACACTTGACTTTATCAAGTAAATGTTGCTCATAACAACATAAAAAATGTACACCAAATTATCAATGTATGTAACGACTACTTTTGTAAAAAGATTCATGTAAATACATTAATTTTTGTTACAAGTGTAAGTAGAAACCTTCTATAGCAGGTCAAAACTCACCTGCTACGAAAGGTTTCTTACAAACATTGGTAACATAATACAAGTAGTTATGTCAGAATCCAAAAAAAAAAAAGAGGTAGTTCATTACATACAGTTACAACTTGATGAAAGTTAAGTACATTTTGGTAGAATAAACCAACACAAGACATTAACCATTGTCAACCAAGGAGTATATTGAGAAAATAACTAATATCTAATATCGGTAAGATATGCAAGTATATATAGATAGATAGATATATCTAAAGTGCATGTAAATTCAAATTTAGGTCTTTATCAAAAAAAAAAAAAAAAAAAAAAAAAAAAAAAAAAAAAAAAAAAAAATCAGCTACAAATGTGTAAAGATTTTATCATCAGTTTTCATCATTTCACTTCCATTTCAAGGATCAATACTACTTATTACTTAACCATAATTAACCTAAATTCTAAGCTATTTAGCTCCATAGCGAGTGTAGCAAACGTAACTCCAGTTACTGTTTTTGTAATAAGAAATAAAATTGATCGATCGAGCACAATATAGGGAAATTAGATCATCATAACAATAATTAATGCCTAAATGAAGAAATTAAAAAAATCTAGGGTTTAGCAGTTGGCTAGAAGAACCTCTGTCAGTCGAAGTTGAAGGTGAGCATCTCCGGTAACAGGGCTGGTCCTGAGATTTTTAGTGCCTGAGCGATTCAAAAAAAAGGCCCTTATTATAAATAAGAAACATTCAAGTTGCCCATTGAGGGTTAATTTCGGGGCTTAATCAATACGGAGTTTATTATATTCATACGTAATTATAGCTTTTGTTACAAATTTAGTTAATCTGTACAAATAAATTTTTTCATACGTACCAATTATTTTTTATATCAAGTCATCATGTATCTAATCCTTGAAGAACTTAGTAATTTTTCGTATGTTTTAATAATCCACTTTGTTGGATAATTTTATAAACGAGAGTACACTATTATATGAAGACCAAGGTGAAGCTTCGAAGAGAAACATGAAGGATTAATGTTTTCTTATTACTATATATTGTTTTGTGTATTGTGTATTCCATTTTTTGTTTCACTTGATATAATTTTAAGAATTGACTTGTGGGCTATTATTAAACTATTAAACTAAACCTTTTAATCAGTGTATTTTTTTTTTTTTTTTTTATCTACAAGTTTGATGTATATTGTACCTTAAACTGAACATGGTCTGCAAAGGACTTTTGAGTTGTATATATCAATTTTAAACATTTAAACAAAACAGATAGTATTAAATAAACAAACTTTTCCCACATCGACTACCAAACAAATTTTTCTCTAGTATTAAATAGAGTAGTACTCATAATAATTAATTATTTACAATACTGGGCCCTTTGTAATTGAATTAAAAGTTAAAATGGGTCTTGTAATCCAATTCGTTTTCTCCTGGAATTGCAAATATGGACTCTTGTAATTCAAATCGTCTTTCCTTAGAAATTAGCCCCTTTGTACTCTTGTAATTCTAATCGTCTTTCCTTAGAAATTAGCCCCTTTGTACGTTGAACCCCATTAGGCCCCCAGAAAGCATGGGCCATGTACAAATGTACAAGTTGTACCACCTACTGGGCCGGGCCTGTCCGGTAAGTTGTTGTTTGATACTGGTCACTCTTCAGTCGTCACGTTCTTAAACCTAACTGCATTAAGAGGTTGTACGTTTCAATATGTTAGTATTATATATGGCGGATTAATCAAAATGGTGCGAATATATCACCACCTTTCTCTATTTTGGAAGAAAAAGAATGGAAGTCCAAAGAAATTTAAAAAAATAGTGTCGAATTTTGGTAGGAAAGAAAGGATATTTGCCTAATTTTCCTTCTAATTTATCTTTCCAAATCTAAAGGATCTCACTTTACTCCATTTCATTCTTCTCCATTTCAATTCTTTTCTTTTACAATTAAACTCGGAACAAAGCTTAAGTGAATGGATAAAACTTTATCAACAATATTGTGATTGGATCCAATGAGACTAATGGGATGGTAGTCGATAAGTCAAATAGAGTTCGATTTTTTAAAAATTAAAATGGTCTATGAGATTTTCAATCAACACCAATCGAATGCCTTAGTGAGATCCTCACTAGAGTTGTTTGAATAACTTGATGTTGAAATCATCGGAACCCGGTGCTTTTAACCTCCTACAACATTGGATTGCATTCCAAATTTCAACCTCAGAAAACGGCACTTCAAGGATTTCAGCATCTTGTGGGGAAAGGGATACCGAATATGAATCTAGACAACCACGCTCTCCGTTCTGTTAATAACTTAGAATAATAATTGAAGATTTTATCTTTGATGTGTTGATGTGTCGCGAGGTGTATATAAAATACTATTAAATTTTACAAGGAAATACTATTAAATACGATACAATTTTACACAAGATATTTATTTATTTATAGAATGGATATACTTAAACCTTGCTACAACACTTATAGGCAGTGTACCTAATCGTACAGTAGTGTAGTTTTTAGTAAGTCCGGTTCGTTCCACAGGGAAAATCTTTAAACAAAGCTTAACGCTATATTAGTTTACTTTTATAAAAATACAAATATATATACAAGTAATATTATTATTATAAAGGGGGGTTTTTACCGTTTAATGACCGGTTTATCGATTTTAAAACTTTAGTCGCAGTTAAAATCAAATGTAAAATATTAAAAATAAATACAAGACTTAAATTAAAGCGTAAAGTAAATAACGATAATGAAATTGCGAATAATAAAAGTGCGATAAAATAAACTTGCGATAATTAAAAAGTACGATAATTAAAAGTGCAATTAAATACAATAACAATAAATAAAAATGCGATAATTAGAAGTGCAATTAAATATAAAATAAAGGAAATTAAATATGAAATAAAAGAATTATGCTTATTTAAACTTCCGTAATCATGATGTTTGACGTGTTGATTTTAGTTTTATGCCCATGGGTTAATTGTCCTTTGTCCTGGATTATTTAATATGTCCGTCTGGTTTTTGTCCATAACAGTCCATCAGTCATAAATATAAAGTGCGAGTGTCCTCGTCAAATTATTCTTATACCCGAAGTTAAATATTTCAACTAATTGGGGACTTAAACTGTAACAAGATTTTAATACTTTGTTTAATAATTACACCAGGATGTCGACTGAGTGTAACCCAAGGTTTTAATATTTTGTTATCAATTATACCAAGTGTCCTTGTACATAATTTCACCCCTGTTTTAATTATTCTAGTGGCTATTAATCCATTCCAGTGTCCGGTTAAATGAACGATTATTCGTACATATAAATACCCTGCCCATCGTGTCCGATCGAGTGTAAATGGTTATTTATAGGGACGCCCAATTGTAAATCTTTATATTGACATTAACAAACTATCATTTAGTTAAACAAATATAAAGCCCATTAATAGCCCATAGTCTAATTTCCACAAGTGTCGTTCTTTTATCCAAACCCCAATTATGGTACAAAGCCCAATTACCCAATTTTAGTAATTAGCCCAACATCATGATTACTTCGGATTAAATAAGCATAATAATAACTTAGCTACGAGACATTAAATTAAAAAGGTTGAACATAACTTACAATGATTAAAAATAGCGTAGCGTTACACGGACAGAATTTCGACTTACACCCTTACAACATTCGCTAAAATACCCTTATTATTAGAATTATAATTAAAATTAAAATTAAAATATAAATTATAAATATAAATATTACGTATGAATGGAGAAGAGAAAGATAGATGGATTTTTACGTTCACCAAACTGCGAATTTATAGGCCTGTGAACTGAAAAAGGAGCTCATGCAATCGCATGAGCTTTGCTCTTCAAGGCCATGCGATCGCATGGCCAGCTGGGGAGGCTAACATTTGGTTGTTTTCTTCTGCCGACGGTTTTATAAATAAATATAATATATTAAATAATTATAAGAATTATTTAAATATTATATTATATTTATGTGCATAGTTGACTTGTAATATTTAGTCCGTTGCGTCGAGCGTTGAGAGTTGACTCTGGTCCCGGTTCCGGATTTTCGAACGTCCTTGCGTACAATTTAATATCTTGTACTTTTTGTTTTGAATCTTGTACTCTTGTAATTTTGAGACGTTTCTTATCAATAATTGGAACCTCGTTGATTGTATTTTGTACTTTTGAGCTTTTTGGTCGTTTGCGTCTTCAATTCGTCGAATCTGTCTTTTGTCTTCACCTTTTATTATTTAAACGAATATTACTTGTAAATAGAACAATTGCAACTAAAAGCTTGTCTTTCTTGAGGAATAATGCTATGAAATATATGTTCGTTTTTAGCATTATCAAATATTCCCACACTTGAGCGTTGCTTGTCCTCAAGCAATATCGTCTTGAAATACTAGAATCACTTCTTTATTCTTCACACTTTGTACATCAGTGATTTCTATACGGCGGTATAAACAATGGTAGTAACGATATGGTTTACAGTCCCATATGACTATAAAAATTTAGATCCATTAAGGAAATTGGATCTTTATGAAAATATTTGATCTTTTGAAAATTAAATCTAGTTTTTACCCTAGATAAGTTTTCCGGAATAACCCTTCACCGGTGTTTGCAAAATATTTTTGTGGGCTTGGTGGGTTTCAGATTTGAAAATTTTAGCTCAAAACTTATGGTTTTTTGTCACCCACTTGCTAACCTTGTATTAGGAAAGCAACACGTCCAGTTTACTTGTCCCGTATATTACCTTTCGGTAAACTACCGTCCGGTTGTAAAGGAAAGCGTTGAACAAGCAACTGTTAAGGCAATGTCCCCTGACATGCTTTTAATTATGGTCTATAACGTGTCGGACGCAATTACTATCCTTTGTAGGAGCAATAGTAAAGCTCACCCTTATAATTTGTAGGTTTGGCACAAGGTCCTGTCTTTAACCACTATGCAACCACCGTTCTTACGGTTGACACCCGATTTGGTTCAGGTGACCTAATGAATTCCAGGTGAATTCCTAGGATTTTACGTTCAATGGTAATGAACGCATTGAAAATAGGGTTTTCAGAAAACAAATCGGTTTGTAATTTTGATCAAAATATTTTCTCGTTCAAGCTCGAGTTTAGATATCATTGAATTCCATGAGTTTGAATTCTCAATCTTTAAGGTCAATCTCTAGGATTGAGTAATATCAGGCTTAAAAGCTGATTTTTAATCTTTAAGGAGATTATCCTTTCTGGGGATCTGATTCATTAGTCTTATCCAGCTAATTTGCACGGTGCCCCCCATTTTACGAGATAAATCCTTCTCATGGTTAGGATAAATCTGACCACTTGGCGACCCTGTTTAATGCTGAGGTCCGTGGATTTCCTGCTGATTTTAGTGATGACTTTTCTAGGTTTTTCGTCAACCTACAGCTGGTCTGGACGACAACTTCATGACCTAACTCAAGAAGCGCGTTTCTTTTTCGGAAGACTTTACTTCCTTTTAATGATGGAATTGATTCATCGTGTAGATCCATCTCTTCTTTTCTTTCATCGGGTAAAATAGTTTAGTTTAGTCCAAAGCAAAAGTATTTTCAGGTATTTGTTACAGAAATATGTGACATATGTTTAAGATAACTTGGTAATTTTTCCCACACTTGGCTTTTATTTTCCTTTTTATTGTTCTCTATTCCATTTTAAATGAATTTTAACATTTTGGTTTGTTTCTCAATTTATGTCCTTTCCGAGGTAACAATAATTTCGGTGTTAACACCTAGTTTTATCGTTCATAAATATGTATAAACATGATTTTGAGTTCATTTAATTGAAAATTTTGAAAAATTTTACTAGAATTGGGTAGTTAGTATATAAGACTAGGGCTGTTCTTTATTATCAGAGAGCACTAGATTCTAATACAACTACTACGTTACTAGTATTTTTAATGGTAACCAAGTGTATAAAGATAAAAATTTTAAAAATCCGAAAGAATTTAACCCCTTCCCACACTTAAGATCTTGCAATGCCCTCATTTGCAAGAAATCAGTACAATTTAAATTATTGAGGGTGATTAGTGTAGAAATGATTAAATTTTACCAAAGTTTTCAAACATATTGGCGTTTGTTTGCTGAATGATAAATGGTGCATATCATTTGTTCATTTCGTCTGTTGTTACATCACATTTATTTGTCATCTTGTCGTCAAAATTAGTAGCTTTTGCTGAACTTAATGCCAGTCTTTGAAAATGCGCTGTTTTACCCTTTGAACTAAAAGCTGTCTAACACGGTCAGCTAGATGGACCGTTTCCAAAGGGTCCCAATCGATTACCCTTGGCACCTCTACATTTTTTGTTACCAATTTGAATTTGTTCCTTTGATATGTCTCGTAATCTCTCCATCTTCTATCAAATCTCAGATTAGGATGTAGAGTGTGCTCAGGAATCATTGGGAATTCTACTGGCGGCCTCATTGGGAATACTATGAATTCATCAACAAACTGTACCGGATCATAATAAGGTATGTGCTGATCAGGCTGTTGTTGTTGTTCCTGTTGTGGTTCTTGTTCGTGTTGCATTTCTGGTTCTGGTTCTGGTGCTGGTGCTGGTCGTCTAGATGATGATGCTCCTGAACCTCCAGTATCGGCTTTCTGCAAAACACATTAAACACAAAATTTGTGCATCCAAATATGCATTAGTGTTAGCAAAATAACAACTTAAAACAATCACTATAACATGTTAAATCAAAATTAAACTTATACACATTTTCACAATTTTTCACAATTCTACATTTTTCAAATAAGCACATATGAAAATGTATACAAAATTCATAAGCATTTAACTCAAATAACATGTCAAAATAGTCATTACTAATAATTAAACAAGTCTCAAATGGCAATTACATCAAATTAATCAAGTTCATGAATTTTGGACTTAAAAAGTCCACTTTAATCTCCAAAAATCATGTTTAGGATCATTGTTTGGATCATTTAACTATCTAAACATGTTACACTACTCAATTTAGCAATAATTCATGACAAAAATCGGCCATAACCTGTTTATATCAAAAAGCCCCAAATTGCTCAAGAACACAAACCCTAGATTTCTAAAATTTTTGAAGTTTTTGGCTTCAAATCATGTTAAATAGCACCAATCTAGGTTATACATGCATAAAATACTAACAATTTAACACTAATTATACTAGAAATTAACAAAATTGCATTAGGTAAAAAAATTGGTAATTATCACAAAAACTAGGAATTTATAGAGTTTAGGGGTGTAATTTTTACCAATTTGCTGAAGAATGAGAATCTAGGCATGATTAGAGCAAGAAATTTGATGAATTACGGTGGAAAAATGGCGAAAATTGGTGAATTTTTGGGTGAGTTTCGTGAATGTATGTGTGTGTTTGTGGTGAGGCAGAACCGAACTGCTGTATGTATCAGGCCTGCATTTGGTCCCCATGCGATCGCATGGGTTCCAAGTGCAAACCCCATGCGATCGCATGGGGTGCCGGCTAAAGTGATTTCTGATTTTTTTTTTTTTTTTTTTTTTTTTTTTTTTTTATAAAACCTTATACTTTATACAACTTATAATTAATTAAATTTTAAAAATTTTGTTTTACTTTAGGAGCGAGGGCGTTTCGGATCGTTGTCCTAGTCTGTCCCTCGACAAAATTTTAAAATTTGTCAAATCAAAGCGCGGTTTTTAAAAGTAAAGATTTTTTTTGGGTTTTTTAATGTTTTTGGCTTACTTTAATTCAATAAGATTAAAAATAATGATAATAAAAGTTCTTGTCCCTCCCTCGGGTAAAGCAATTTCGGTTCAAAGACCTAGTCTTCAACTTACGACGAATTTTAAAAATCATATTTTTAACTTAATGAGATAAAGTAAATTTTTGTTTTTAAATTCACACAACTTAAATATAAAATTCAAAATTAATATTAAAAATTCACACCAAACTTAAAATTTGAAATGCATAAAATTAAAAATTCATATTTTAAAAATTAAAAATTCACACCAAACTTAATTTAAAAATTCATATTATAAATTCACACCAAACTTATATTAATTTTTCAAATATTTACAATTTTAAATATATTGATTTTACAAAGTTTACAATATTAATTTAAGATTTATATATTAATTTTAAAAATATGGTAAAAATAAAATTAAAAATCTTTTTGGCTTTTTATCCCACTTTAATCAATCAAATATTATCAAAAATATACGCCCCTCTTTTCGGTAAAGTAATTTCGGTTCCAAAACCTAATTTAACTCATGACGAATTTTTGAAATATTTTGTGTTGATTGATTAAAGATATTTATACCTTAAGAATAAACGTTAAATTTCGCAGTGATGTAATAAATTTTTGTATGATATCAATAATTTCGGTCGCCAAACCTAATTTTATTCAATACCAATTTAATAATTTATAGCGAACAAATTAGCGTTTATTATCAAAAGGTTAAAAAAAAATAAAAACTGTACAGACTTACCTGTGAGATAGTATTCTTAGTTATATGATCTATCCCATTCATAAGATAGTCGGTTTAATTGGTTTTCCATAGCTACATAGGCGTAACCTCGAGCATTCAGTGTTTTTTCTTCTAAACATATGAACGGTCCGTCTCTGCATAAAGTAACAAATTCGGTATTTGAATAGGTTTGATTATTTGAACATTTACCTCTATGTGACCATTTTCCGCATTTGTGACATCTTTCTAGGTGTCGTGCTCTTCTTTTCGCTGCGGATTTTGATTTTCCTTTACCAAATTGTAACTTATTATCTTCGCATCTGGATTCTTTTCTAACTCCGTCCAATCTTTCTCTGATTACTGATACTATTTCACTCGGTAGTGTGTCATTATTACGTTTAGTGATCAAAGCGTGTAGCATTAGACCATGGTTTAGTTCACAGGCAGTTTTCATTTCCTAAAAAAAATAAAAATTCAGAATGGGGGGAGAAGACTAGTTCTTTAGGGTCTGCTAGGGAAAGACCATTCGGATTCCATTTTCGAGAACTACATGAAAACAGACAATCTAACTCTAACAGAAATACATATTATCCTTTAAAGACTTGATTCTCCCCACACTTAGTTAGCTGTGGTGTTGAAATTGTGATTAACTTCGTTGTCGACTTTCATCGGACTATCTATGTAGTGTTTAACTCTGTGACCATTAACTTTAAATTCAATCCCATTTGAATTTATTAATTCTATCGTTCCGTATGGGAAAACTCTTTTAACTATGAATGGTCCAGACCATCTTGATTTCAATTTTCCAGGAAATAGCTTGAATCGTGAATTGAAAAGAAGAACTCTGTCTCCTTCTTTAAATTCTTTTAAACTTCTGATTCTTTTATCATGCCATTTCTTCGTTCTTTCCTTATAGATTAACGAATTATCGTATGCTTCATGTCTTAATTCTTCTAATTCGTTTAGTTAACTTAACCGTAGACGTCCAGCTTCATGTAAATCAAGATTACATGTCTTCAAAGCCCAAAATGCTTTGTGTTCAATTTCTACTGGAAGATGACATGCTTTTCCATAAATAAGTCTAAAAGGTGTGGTTCCAATTGGAGTTTTGTAGGCTGTTCTAAAAGCCCAGAGTGCATCCTCCAATTTAATGGACCATTCCTTCGGATTTGATCCTACGGTTTTCTCTAGAATGCGTTTTAAAGCTCGGTTGGTATTTTCAACTTGTCCACTTGTTTGTGGATGATATGCGGTGGAGATTTTATGAGTTACTCCATATCTTTTAAGAACTTTCTCAAGTTGATTATTACAGAAATGAGTACCCCGATCACTTATTAAAGCTTTCGGTGTTCCAAACCTTGCAAAAAGACGTTTTAAAAAGTTGACTACAACTCGTGCATCGTTAGTTGGGAGAGCTTGTGCTTCCACCCATTTAGATACATAATCAATGGCTACGAGAATATAGAGATTATTATGAGATTTTGAAAATGGACCCATAAAGTCAATACCCCAAATGTCAAATACTTCACATACTTGGATGACATTTTGTGGCATTTCATCACGTTGACTTATTTTTCCGGCCCTTTGACATGCATCACAGGATTTGCAAAGAAGGTGTGCGTCTTTGTAAATTGTAGGCCAATAGAATCCAGCATCATAAACTTTTCTTGCTGTTAGTTGAGGCCCATAATGCCCTCCTGTTGGTCCTGTGTGACAATGGTTTAAAATTTTACTGGCTTCATCTCCAAATACACATCGGCGTATTATTCCATCTGTACAACTTTTAAACAGGTGTGGATCTTCCCAAAAATAGTGTTTTATATCACTGAAGAATTTCTTTCGTTTTTGGTACGATAATCCTTTTTCAAGGAATCCACAAACTAAGTAGTTTGCATAGTCTGCAAACCATGGGATTTCATTATAATCTATCTTCAATAGATATTCATCAGGAAAGTTGTCTTGTATGGCGGATTCATTTAGAACTTCTAATTCGGGATTTTCAAGACGAGAAAGATGATCAGCGGCGAGATTTTCTGCTCCTCTTTTATCTCGGATTTCAATATCAAACTCTTGTAAGAGTAAGATCCAACGGATTAATCTTGGTTTAGTATCTTGTTTTGAAAATAGGTATCTAAGAGCAGAATGGTCGGTATAGACCACCGTTTTTGCTAGAATGAGATATGAACGAAATTTGTCAAAAGCAAAGACAATAGCAAGGAGTTCTTTTTCAGTAGTTGTATAGTTCGTTTATGCTCCTTGTAACGTCTTACTAGCATAATATATAGGTTGAAATCGTTTTTCAATCCTTTGTCCTAAAACGGCTCCCATTACAAAATCACTTGCATCGCACATTAGTTCAAATGGTAGATTCCAATTTGGTGTTATCATGATCGGCGCATTAGTGAGTTTCTCTTTAAGAATATTAAAAGATTTGATACACTCGTCTGAAAAGATGAATGGAGCATCCTTTTCTAGGAGTTTATTCATAGGAGTGGCAATTTTAGAAAAATCTTTTATGAAACGTCGGTAAAAACCGGCATGCCCTAGAAAACTCCTAACTCCTCTAACATTGGTGGGATGTGGAAGTTTAGCAATTACATCTACTTTAGCTCTATCCACTTCAATTCCTTCTTTTGAAATTTTATGACCAAGAACGATGCCTTCTTTAACCATGAAATGGCATTTCTCCCAATTAAGTACTAGATTTGATTGTTCGCATCTAATAAGCATTCGTTCAAGATTAGCTAGACATGTTTCAAATGTATCACCGAAGATCGAAAAGTCATCCATGAAAACTTCCATGCATTCTTCTATCATGTCATGAAAAATCGCCATCATGCACCTTTGAAAGGTTGCAGGGGCGTTGCAAAGTCCAAATGGCATGCGTTTGTAAGCAAAAGTACCATAAGGGCACGTGAACGTGGTTTTCTCTTGGTCCTCGGGTGCTATTGGAATTTGAAAATATCCGGAAAATCCATCTAGAAAACAATAGTAACTATTTCCGGCTAATCTTTCCAACATTTGATCAATGAAAGGTAAGGGAAAGTGATCTTTTCTGGTGGCGTCATTTAATTTTCTATAATCAATACACACACGCCATCCTGTTACAGTTCTAGTAGGAATAAGCTCATTTTTCTCATTTGTAATGACAGTCATGCCACCCTTCTTAGGCACGCATTGAACTGGGCTTACCCATGGACTATCAGAAATTGGATAAATTAGACCTGCATCTAGCAGTTTAATAATCTCTTTTTTAACTACATCTTGCATATTAGGATTTAGTCTTCGTTGGCGTTGCACATACGTTTTATGTCCTTCTTCCATAAGGATTTTATGTGTGCAATACGAAGGACTTATTCCTTTAATATCATGAATCTTCCATGCAATGGCTGGTTTATGAGCTTTCAACACAGAAATGAGTTGTGATTTCTCATTTTCAGTAAGAGAAGACGATATTATTACAGGTAATTCAGATTTACCATGTAAATAAGCGTATTCCAAATGGTTTGGAAGTGGCTTTAATTCTAATTTCGGAGGTTCTTCTATCGATGATTTATATCGATATCTGTCTTCTTTTTTTAGCATTTGAATTTCTTCTTTTGTTGGTTCATATCCATTAGCTATAAGTGTAGCTAACATTTCAGCTTCATCAATTGGTTCATTACCTTCTCCAAAAGAACATTCTCCTGTTCCTTGTAATTCTGGAAATTCTTCTAATAATTCTGCATGTGCATCTATAGTTTGAATATAATAACATGTATCATCTGCAGATTGTGGTTGTTGCATTGCTCTATCAACTGAAAAGGTAACACTCTCATCCTCTATACTTAGGGTCAGTTTCTTACCGAACACGTCTATCATTGCTTTAGCCGTATTTAAGAATGGTCTTCCTAATATGAGAGGAACTTGAGAATCTTCTTCCATGTCCAGAACAACAAAATCTACTGGAAATACTAAAGTACCAACTTTAACTATCATGTTCTCCATTATCCCTCTAGGATATTTTATTGATCTATCGGCTAGTTGTATGCTTATTCTGGTTGGTATCAATTCTCCAAAGTCTAGTTTAGCGTATAGTGAATATGGCATTAGATTTATACTAGCACCTAAGTCTGTCAATGCTTCTATTGAACTAAGACTACCCAGAAAACATGGAATTGTGAAACTTCCTGGATCAGATAGTTTTTCTGGTATCTTATTCAACAGTACTGCTGAACAATTAGCATTCATGGTAACAGCCGAGAGTTCTTCCATTTTCTTTCTATTTGAGATTAGATCTTTCAAGAATTTAGCATATCTAGGCATTCCTGAAATCACATCAATGAAAGGAAGATTTACATTTATCTGTTTAAACATATCCAAGAATTTGGATTGCTCGGCTTCAAGTTTCTCTTTCTTCATTTTACTCGGGTAAGGAAGTGGTGGTTGGTATGGATTAACATAAGGTTTAGCCTTAACTGTGTTATCTTCATTAACCTTTACAACTACCGGTTCTTTTTCCTTATCTTGATTAGGTTGTGGTTCTTGTGGAGTAGGAATAGCTTCATCAGAAGTTACAGGTATTTCAGGTGGTTTAAGTGTTGTACCACTTCTTGTGGTAATGGCTTTAGGTGTTTCATTCCGGGGGTTAGCATTTGTATCACTAGGTAGACTTCCCGGTTTTCTTTCACCTATTAACCTTGCTAGGTTACTTACTTCTTGTTCCAGATTTTGAATAGAAGCTTGTTGATTGCTAAATGCTTGAGCATTTTGTTCATTGGTTTGTTTCTGAGATGTGAAAAACTGCGTTTGAGTTTCAACTAGCTTCATCATTATGTCTTCTAAATTCGGCTTTTTATCATCGGTTTGTTGTGGTGGTTTGTTTTGAAAATTAGGTCTTTGCTGATTGTAATTATTATTGGATACTTGTTGATTGCTAGGACCTTGTTGGTTGTTGTATGGAATATTTCGGTTATAGTTCTGGTTTTGATTGTAAATTGGTCTTGGCGGTTGATAATTATTCTGATAATTATTTCCAGGCCTTTGGTTTATGTATGAAATATTCTCTCTTTGTTCCATTGTTAATTCAATACTGAGACAATCTTTTGTCAAATGTGGTCCTCCACACTGCTCACAACTAATTCGTATTGAGTGAATATCCTTAGTCATCTTTTCCATTCGTCTCTCGACAGCATCTATCTTTGCGGAAATGGAATCTAAGTCATGGCTAGAATCGGCTCTAGCTGCTTTAGATGATCTAACGATACCTTTTTCTTGGTGCCACTCGTGTGAGTGGGAAGCAGTGTTATCAATAATTTTGTAAGCATCAGTTTCGGTTTTCTTCATAATAGAACCACCAGCTGCTATATCTATGTCTTTCCTTGTAGTGATGTCGCATCCTTGGTAGAATATTTGTACTATTTGACAGGTATCTAAACCATGTTGCGGACATCCTCTTAATAACTTTCCAAATCTTGTCCACGCCTCATATAGAGTTTCATTTGGTTTCTATGTGAACGTAACAATTTCTCCTTGAAGTCTTACGGCTTTAGATGCAGGAAAGAATTGTTTAAGAAATTTTTCAACTAAAACATCCCATGTATCAATCGCCCCTTCAGGTAACGATTCCAACCAATCTTTGGCTTCTCCCTTTAAAGTCCAGGGAAATAACATGAGATATATCTGTTCATCCTCCACTTCTCGGATTTTAAATAGTGTGCAGATCCTATTAAAGGTACGTAAATGTTCATTTGGATCTTCCTTCGGCGCACCACTAAATTGGCATTGATTAGTCACCATGTGTAGAATTTGTCCTTTGATTTCATAATCTGGCGCATTAATGTCTGGATGAGTAATTGCGTGACCTTGGCCAGTGCGTTTAGCTCTCATTCGGTCTTCCATACTTAAAGGTTCCAGATTCTCCATAATTGAATTTGTTGAATCGGAATCACTAGAGGATTCTGATTTAATGGTTCGTTCCTCAACAATCTCTGTTTGAATGATTGGTGGTTCCGGAGGAAAATTTAATGGTTCAGGATCTACGAATCGTTCCTGAATATTCTCCGGATTCTCAATTGTGAGGTCGGGTTAAAAAAATGGATTATCGGAAATTTGAACTGGAGTACTTGGTTGACTGGATGACGATTCTAAAGAAAAATCAACGGCAGTAATATTTGCTAAATGTCTTGATCTAGTTACATGTGGTGAACGTACAAAAGGTGGTGAACGTCTTGCTCGGTGCATTCACGGAATATCCTATTAGTTTTTAAAAGGAAAGAAAAATTATAATAAGTTATCCAATCATTAGACTTTTCTGATTTTGCCCACGTTTCGAATAGCCAAAAGATGCAGCAGAGGGGCAGGATTCGTTTGGTCTCAATATAATTGAGGACTGTTTGGCTCCAATAACCCGGTCCACGTACAAATCCAACTATTACTACGAACCAGAAAATTTTGATGTCTATCAATTTAACCACTTAAAATAAATTTTCGTAATTTTAAGAAATTTAGATAAGAAGTAGAATAAAAATCTATGTCCTAAAAACTAGAATAGCGAGAGATAAGAAAGAAAAAGAGTTCGTCGAAAAAAGATCGAAAAAGAAAAATAAGAAAGAAAGATAAAAGGCGACGGAAAAATAAAAGAAACTTATAAAACTTAAAAACACTTGACTAACCCAACCTTATCACTACAACTAACTTAAAATTATAATCGCAAATTGAGATTACTAATTGGAATGATAATTGATACATAGGTAAAAGGTGTCTAAAAATATTAAAGCTTACAGGAAAAACTATATCCCAAATGGAAATAACTTAAAAAGAAACTAAAACTTAAAAAGGCGTCGCAAAATTCTAAAGTACCTAAATCTTAGTCTAAAGAAAAACACTTAAGGGATTTTACGGCAAAGCCTAAAAATCTAGAAGTAAAAATAACTATGGCAAAAACTAAGTTTAAAACTAAATATGAGCTAAAAATACAAATATTACGCTAAAACGATTAAAAAGGGACAAAATATAAAAATATACAAAAAGTTGTAAAAATTACAATTTTTATAAAAATATTATTTTTATATTATTTATTTTATAAAACTATTAATTTTACAATTTAATTAAACTAATTAAACTAAATAATACAAATAATAAATAAAACTAAATTAATATATTAATTAACTAATAAACCCTAATTAGGGTTTTAATAATAATAATAATTAAAATATACTCCGTAATTAATGCAGTTGCAGTCTGGCGTGTCAGATGGGCTCATGCGATCGCATGAGTCCTAAACAATTCGGTCATGCGATCGCATGGGCTAGGGTTTCGGGCCACAGAGTGGGCTGCTACAGTACCGGACTCGAGTTTTAATTTTTTTTTTCTGTTTTTGCTGTAAAATATAAAATATATTTATTAATTAAATAAAACTTATATTTTTACAAACTAAAAGAAATAGAAATAAAGAAACTTTATAAAACTTAAATATTTACCAAACTCTAAAAAAAATATTTATATTTATATTTTTCTTTTAATATATTTGAATATTTAAAACGTGTTTTTACAAAAGCGTACTAAAAATAAAAATCTTTTTTTTATATATATATTAGCGTTGCGCTTCCGGCTTTTAAGCTAGATTGATTCCCCGGCAGCGGCACCAAAAATAACTTGATGTGTCGCGAGGTGTATATAAAATACTATTAAATTTTACAAGGAAATACTATTAAATACGATACAATTTTACACAAGATATTTATTTATTTATAGAATGGATATACTTAAACCTTGCTACAACACTTATAGGCAGTGTACCTAATCGTACAGTAGTGTATTTTTTAGTAAGTCCGGTTCGTTCCACAGGGAAAATCTTTAAACAAAGCTTAACGCTATATTAGTTTACTTTTATAAAAATACAAATATATATACAAGTAATATTATTATTATAAAGGGGGGTTTTTACCGTTTAATGACCGGTTTGTCGATTTTAAAACTTTAGTCGTAGTTAAAACCAAATGTAAAATATTAAAAATAAATACAAGACTTAAATTAAAGCGTAAAGTAAATAACGATAATGAAATTGCGAATAATAAAAGTGCGATAAAATAAACTTGCGATAATTAAAAAGTACGATAATTAAAAGTGCAATTAAATACAATAACAATAAATAAAAATGCGATAATTAGAAGAGCAATTAAATATAAAATAAAGGAAATTAAATATGAAATAAAAGAATTATGCTTATTTAAACTTCCGTAATCATGATGTTTGACGTGTTGATTTTAGTTTTATGCCCATGGGTTAATTGTCCTTTGTCCTGGATTATTTAATATGTCCGTCTGGTTTTTGTCCATAACAGTCCATCAGTCATAAATATAAAGTGCGAGTGTCCTCGTCAAATTATTCTTATACCCGAAGTTAAATATTCCAACTAATTGGGGACTTAAACTGTAACAAGATTTTAATACTTTGTTCAATAATTACACCAGGATGTCGACTGAGTGTAGCCCAAGGTTTTAATATTTTGTTATCAATTATACCAAGTGTCCTTGTACATAATTTCACCCCTGTTTTAATTATTCTAGTGGCTATTAATCCATTCCCGTGTCCGGTTAAATGAACGATTATTCGTACATATAAATACCCTGCCCATCGTGTCCGATCGAGTGTAAATGGTTATTTATAGGGACGCCCAATTGTAAATCTTTATATTGACATTAACAAATTATCATTTAGTTAAACAAATATAAAGCCCATTAATAGCCCATAGTCTAATTTCCACAAGTGTCGTTCTTTTATCCAAACCCCAATTATGGTACAAAGCCCAATTACCCAATTTTAGTAATTAGCCCAACATCATGATTACTTCGGATTAATAAGCATAATAATAACTTAGCTACGAGACATTAAATTAAAAAGGTTGAACATAACTTACAATGATTAAAAATAGCGTAGCGTTACACGGACAGAATTTCGACTTACACCCTTACAACATTCGCTAAAATACCCTTATTATTAGAATTATAATTAAAATTAAAATTAAAATATAAATTATAAATATAAATATTACGTATGAATGGAGAAGAGAAAGATAGATGGATTTTTACGTTCACCAAACTGCGAATT
This sequence comes from Rutidosis leptorrhynchoides, assembly GCF_046630445.1. NCBI lineage: Eukaryota > Viridiplantae > Streptophyta > Magnoliopsida > Asterales > Asteraceae > Rutidosis > Rutidosis leptorrhynchoides. The sequence continues at coordinate 498,147,044 of NC_092335.1, forward strand.
TATAGGCCTGTGAACTGAAAAAGGAGCTCATGCGATCGCATGAGCTTTGCTCTTCAAGGCCATGCGATCGCATGGCCAGCTGGGGAGGCTCACATTTGATTGTTTTCTTCTGCCGACGGTTTTATAAATAAATATAATATATTAAATAATTATAAGAATTATTTAAATATTATATTATATTTATGTGCATAGTTGACTTGTAATTTTTAGTCCGTTGCGTCGAGCGTTGAGAGTTGACTCTGGTCCCGGTTCTGGATTTTCGAACGTCCTTGCGTACAATTTAATATCTTGTACTTTTTGTTTTGAATCTTGTACTCTTGTAATTTTGAGACGTTTCTTATCAATAATTGGAACCTCGTTGATTGTATTTTGTACTTTTGAGCTTTTTGGTCGTTTGCGTCTTCAATTCGTCGAATCTGTCTTTTGTCTTCACCTTTTATTATTTAAACGAATATTACTTGTAAATAGAACAATTGCAACTAAAAGCTTGTCTTTCTTGAGGAATAATGCTATGAAATATATGTTCGTTTTTAGCATTATCACGTGTTGTGGATCCTCGGACCACCATTCGTTGATATGAAGGCCTCTTATTGCTTTTTTGTAAGCTCTTCTTTTGACACAGTTATGAAAATATTTAAAGTTTTTACCTCCCTCAAGACCCCGTTTGATATGTGTTTTTTGCTTTGATATGTTAGCCTTAACCTTGTCTTTTGCAAGCAATTTTTTCCTTTATTTTAGCCACTTCCGTCTTTCATGGTCCTCGAGTGTCCTGGATTCGATGATTTGCTCCCATAAGTTTGCTTGTTTTCCATGTTCGATAAGTTCATCGTCTAGAGAATCCAAAGTAACCGAGCATAGTTATTTCAATTCCATTTTGACATTTTTAGCTTATTCCATTTATGATAACCCCTCGATATTTAACCATTCATATAAGACTCTAGTTGGTTTTGGCCCGTAGTCACTAACGCAATCTCTTAGGATAATTGGACAATGGTTCATATATTATCTTTCTAGTGTCGTTGCAGTTAGACCTGGCCAAATGAGATTGAATTTTTTCGAGACAATGAATCTGTCTGGCATGCTTAATTTAAGGTCGTTGTCGCTTGTTAGTACGTATTCTCTACTAGAGAGTAGATATATACATACTAGTGCAAGGTAAAATGTACTACGTGAGGAGTAGTTTGCCGATTGACGTTTACCCTCGGGACGAATCCCTGCAAACGCGGATCATGATCTAAAACCATGGTGTGGCTTAAGTCAATCTTTAGATAGGGCTTATGTATATACTGCATGTATCACGAGTGATAGAGTATATCTTGAGTCATACATGAGAAAATATGATGTGTAGTGTCCAGCGACATGGGATGTGTAGTGTTTAGCGACATAGGATGTGTAGTGTCCAGCGACATAGGATGTGTAGTGTCCAGCGACATAGGATGAAGTCATGTGCCATGGAGCAGGGCGGATGAAGTCACGTGCCTTGGAGTACGGAGGATGAAGTCACGTGCCTTGGAGCAGGGTCACGTGCCTTGGAGCACGAAGGATGAAGTCACGTGCCTTGGAGCAGGGTCACGTGCCTTGGAGCACGAAGGATGAAGTCACGTGCCTTGGAGCAGGGCGGATGACGGATGGAGGATGTAGTCTAGAGAGAAAGTGTGTGTGTGAGAGAAAGTGAAGCGTCAGATCTCTCCTCTGATCCCCAAATGAGGTAGGGAATCCCTCTATTTACAGGCAAATCTTGGGCTTGTAAGGAAACTTCCTGGGCTACTTCTTGGGCTTAATTAATGCTGAAATCCAGCAACTTGCGTGTCTTCACTAATTTGCGCATAACTTTGTCATACGAAGTCGGATTTAGGTGATTCAAAAGCTCAAACGTCTGTAACTCATAGTTGTACAACTTTCATTTTATGCGTGTAGACCATAGGATGCATCATTATTGCTAATCCTCGTAAATCGTTTACCGGTGTGACAACCTGGAAATTTTCGACCAAATTTAAACTTAATCTTTATATGTTTCCGACACGATAAGCAAAGTCTGTAATATTGATTCTCAAAATTTTTGAACTAATGTTATATATTCAAATAACTTTTGACTATTGACCGACGATTCACGAACATCTATTTGTAAATAGATATATATATATAAATTGGAATATTAATATTTCATAAATAACTTGCAATGTGTAACGACCCTGGATTTTGCAACGTTTATTTATTAATAATTGTTATTATTAATACTTGTGATTTAACGAATGTATGTTATTACATTTACTTGTTGCCATGATTGCCCGTACTTGACTTTAAATGCCCGAAACGTCTTTGTGACACACGAAACTTACACGAATAATATTTTTGAGTATTATTTACATTCATGATTAATTTATTAATCATTTTTATTAACTATAGATACTAGTTAATTACTTGGGCCTTTATTAGTATTAATGGACTTTTACTTGGATTAATTTGTTAATTAATACATACTTGGGCTTTATGATTGAACATGGGCTTATAAGCCCACCCTACACCCTTAAGTGGACTAGTTAGCCCATATCTTTCACATGTAAGTATCACTTTAGAGTTTAACTAATTAGTTTTATGCACAAAGAATCTAGTTGCACCTTGTTCCAACACCAACACCTCAAGTAACCACCTTTAAGGACAATTACATGCAAGAACCTCATGGATCTATCCCTCCCCCCCTTTTTTCTGCTGCAAACCGTAGGCCATATGGCCATGAGGGGTGATAATGCTAAAAACGAACATATATTTCATAGCATTATTCCTCAAGAAAGACAAGCTTTTAGTTGCAATTGTCCTATTTACAAGTGATATTCGTTTAAATAATAAAAGGTGAAGACAAAAGACAGATTCGACGAATTGAAGACGCAAACGACCAAAAAGCTCAAAAGTACAAAATACAATCAATGAAGTTCCAATTATTGATAAAAAATGTCTCAAAATTACAAGAGTACAAGATTCAAAACGCAAAGTACAAGATATTAAATTGTACGCAAGGACGTTCGAAAATCCGGAACCGGGACCAGAGTCAACTCTCAACGCTCGACGCAACGGACTAAAAATTACAAGTCAACTATGCATATGAATATAATATAATATATAATTAATTCTTAAAATTAATATATATATTATATTATATTTATAAAACGTCGGCACAAGGAAACAAGCAACATGTGAGCTCTCCCAGCTGGCCATGCGATCGCATGGCCAGGAAGAAGAAAGTCCATGCGATCGCATGGCATGAAAAGTCAGGCCACATCTCCTATAAATTCGCAGTTTGGTGAACGCAAAAACATATATCTTTCTCTTCTCCATTCATACGTAATATTTATATTTATAATTTATATTTTAATTTTAATTTTAATTATAATTCTAATAATAAGGGTATGTTAGCGAATGTTGTAAGGGTGTAAGTCGAAATTCTGTCCGTGTAACGCTACGCTATTTTTAATCATTGTAAGTTATGTTCAACCTTTTTAATTTAATGTCTCGTAGCTAAGTTATTATTATGCTTATTTAATCCGAAGTAATCATGATGTTGGGCTAATTACTAAAATTGGGTAATTGGGCTTTGTACCATAATTGGGGTTTGGACAAAAGAACGACACTTGTGGAAATTAGACTATGGGCTATTAATGGGCTTTATATTTGTTTAACTAAATGATAGTTTGTTAATGTTAATATAAAGATTTACAATTGGGTGTCCCTATAAATAACCATTTACACTCGATCGGACACGATGGGCGGGGTATTTATATGCACAAATAATCGTTCATTTAACCGGACACGGGAATGGATTAATAACCATTAGAATTATTAAAATAGGGGTGAAATTATGTACAAGGACACTTGGCATAATTGTTAATAAAGTATTAAAACCTTGGGTTACACTAAGTCGACATCCTGGTGTAATTATTAAACAAAGTAATAAAACCTTGTTACAGTTTAAGTCCCCAATTAGTTGGAATATTTAACTTCGGGTATAAGGATAATTTGACGAGGACACTCGCACTTTATATTTATGACTGATGGACTGTTATGGACAAAAACCAGACGGACATATTAAATAATCCGGGACAAAGGACAATTAACCCATGAGCATAAAACTAAAATCAACACATCAAACATCATGATTACGAAAGTTTAAATAAGCATAATTCTTTTATTTCATATTTAATTTCCTTTATTTCATATTTAATTGCACTTCTAATTATAGCACTTTTATTTATTGTTATTGTATTTAATTGCACTTTTAATTATCGTACTTTTTAATTATCGCAAGTTTATTTTATCGCACTTTTATTATTCGTAATTTCATTATCGTTATTTACTTTACGCTTTAAATTAAGTCTTTTATTTAATATTTTACATTTGGTTTTAACTGCGACTGAAGAATTAAAATCGACAAACCGGTCATTAAACGGTAAAAACCCCCCTTTATAATAATAATATTACTTATATATACATTTGTATTTTTATAAAAGTAAACTAATATAGTGTTAAGCTTTGTTTAAAGATTTTCCCTGTGGAACGAACCGGACTTACTAAAAACTACATTACTGTACGATTAGGTACACTGCCTATAAGTGTTGTAGCAAGGTTTAAGTATATCCATTCTATAAATAAATAAATATCTTGTGTAAAATTGTATCGTATTTAATAGTATTTCCTTCTAAAATTTAAAAGCTATTTTATATACACCTCGCATAACATCAAGTATTTTTGGCGCCGCTGCCGGGGAGACAATCTAGCTTAAAAGCCGGAAGCGCAACGCTAATATATATATATATAAAAAAAGATTTTTCTTTTTAGTTACTTTTATAAAAAAAAATACACTTTTGTAAAAATACGTTTTAAATATTCAAAAATATTAAAAGAAAAGTAAAAATATAAATATTTTTAAGAGTTTGGTAAATATTTAAGTTTTATAAAGTTTCTTTATTTCTATTTTTTTTTGTTTGTAAAAATTTAAGTTTTATTTAATTTATTTTATAAATATATTTTATAAATATATTTTACAGAAAAAACAGAAAAAAAAATTTCGGCATGTACTGTAGCAGCCCACTCTGTGGCCCGAAACCCTAGCCCATGCGATCGCATGGCCGGGTAGCTTAGGACTCATGCGATCGCATGAGCCCGTCTGACACGCCACAGTTGACTGCAGCCTGCATTAATTACGGATAATCATTATCATTATTATTATTATATTTAAACCCTAATTAGGGTTATATATTATAATTTAAGTTTAGTTTATTTATTTAATTTGTATATTTAGTATATTTAGTTTAATTAACGTAAAATTACTAGTTTTAATAAATAAATAATATAAAAATAATATTTTTATAAAAATTGTACTTTTTACAACTTTTTGTATATTTTTATATTTTTTCCCTTTTTAATAGTTTTAGCGTAACTTTTGTATTTTTCGCTCGTATTTATTTTTAATTCATAGTTTTTGCCATAGTTATTTTTTTTTACTTCTAGATTTTTAGGCTTTGCCGTAAAATCCCTTAAGTACTTTTTCTTTAGACTAAGATTTAGGTGCTTTAGAATTTTGCGACGCCTTTTTAAGTTTTAGTTTCTTTTTAAGTTATTGCCATTTAGGATATAGTTTTTCTTGTAAGCTTTAATATTTTTAGACGCCTTTTACCTATGTATCAATTATCATTCCAATTAGTAATTTCAATTTGCGATTATAATTTTAAGTTAGTTGTAGTAATAAGGTTAGGTTAGTCAAGTGTTTTTAAATTTTATAAGTTTCTTTTATTTTTCCGTCACCTTTTATTTTTCAACCATTTTTCTTTTTCGACCTTTTTCGACGCACTCTTTTTCTTTCTTATTTCTAGCTATTCTAGTTTTTAGGACATAGATTTTTATTCTACTTCTTATCTAAATTTCTTAAAATTACGAAAATTTATTTTAAGTGGTTAAATTGATAGACATCAAAATTTTCTGGTTCGTAGTAATAGTTGGATTTGTACGTGGACCGGGTTATTGAAGCCAAACAGTCCTCAATTATATTGAGACCAAACGAATCCTGCCCCTCTGCTGCATCTTTTGGCTATTCGAAACGTGGGCAAAATCAGAAAAGTCTATTGATTGGATAACTTATATAATTTTTCTTTCCTTTTAAAAACTAATAGGATATTCAGTGAATGCACCGAGCAAGACGTTCATCACCTTTTGTACGTTCACCACCTGTAACTAGATCAAGACATCTAACTAATATTGTCGCCGTTGATAATCCATTTTTTGAACCCGACCTCACAATTGAGAATCCGGAGAATATTCAGGGACGATTCGTAGATCCTGAACCACTAAACTTTCTTTCGGAACCACCAATCATTCAAACAGAGATTGTTGAGGAACGAACCATTAAATCAGAATCCTCTAGTGATTTCGATTCAACAAATTCAATTATGGAGAATCTGGAACCATTAAGTATGGAAGACCGAATGAGAGCTAAACGCACTGGCCAAGGTCACGCAATTACTCATCCAGACATTAATGCGCCAGATTATGAAATCAAAGGACAAATTCTACACATGGTGACTAATCAATGCCAATTTAGTGGTGCACCGAAGGAAGATCCAAATGAACATCTTCGTACCTTTAATAGGATCTGCACACTATTTAAAATAAGAGAAGTTGAGGATGAACAGATATATCTCATATTATTTCCCTGAACTTTAAAGGGAGAAGCCAAAGATTGGTTGGAATCGTTACCTGAAGGGGCGATTGATACATGGGACGTTTTAGTTGAAAAATTTCTTAAACAATTCTTTCCGGCATCTAAAGCTGTAAGACTTCAAGGAGAAATTGTTACGTTCACACAGAAGCCAAATGAAACTCTATATGAGGCGTGGACAAGATTTGGAAAGTTATTAAGAGGATGTCCGCAACATGGTTTAGATACCTGTCAAATAGTACAAATATTCTACCAAGGATGCGACATCACTACAAGGAAAGACATAGATATAGCAGCTGGTGGTTCTATTATGAAGAAAACCGAAACTGATGCTTACAAAATTATTGATAACACTGCTTCCCACTCACATGAGTGGCACCAAGAAAAAGATATCGTTAGATCATCTAAAGCAGCTAGAGCCGATTCTAGCCATGACTTAGATTCCATTTTCGCAAAGATAGATGCTGTCGAGAGACGAATGGAAAAGATGACTAAGGATATTCACTCAATACGAATTAGTTGTGAGCAGTGTGGAGGACCACATTTGACAAAAGATTGTCTCAGTATTGAATTAACAATGGAACAAAGAGAGAATATTTCATACATAAACCAAAGGCCTGGAAATAATTATCAGAATAATTATCAACCGCCAAGACCGATTTACAATCAAAATCAGAACTATAACCGAAATATTCCATACAACAACCAACAAGGTCCTAGCAATCAACAAGTATCCAACAATACTTACAATCAGCAAAGACCTAATTTTCAAAACAAACCACCACAACAAACCGATGATAAAAAGCCGAATTTAGAAGATATGATGACGAAGCTAGTTGAAACTCAAACGCAGTTTTTCACATCTCAAAAACAAACCAATGAACAAAATGCTCAAGCATTTAGAAATCAACAAGCTTTTATTCAAAACTTGGAACAAGAAGTAAGTAACCTAGCAAGGTTAATAGGTGAAAGAAAACCGGGAAGTCTACCTAGTGATACAAATGCTAACCCCCGGAATGAAACAGCTAAAGCTATTACCACAAGAAGTGGTACAACACTTAAACCACCTGAAATACCTGTAACTTCTGATGAAGCTATTCCTACTCCACAAGAACCACAACCTGATCAAGATAAGGAAAAAGAACCGGTAGTTGAGAAGGTTAATGAAGATAATACAGTTAAGGCTAAACCTTATGTTAAACCATACCAACCACTACTTCCTTACCCGAGTAAAATGAATTAAGAGAAACTTGAAGCCGAGCAATCCAAATTCTTGGATATGTTTAAACAGATAAATGTAAATCTTCCTTTCATTGATGTAATTTCAGGAATGCCTAGATATGCTAAATTCTTGAAAGATCTAATCTCGAATAGAAAGAAAATGGAAGAACTCTCGGCTGTTACTATGAATGCTAATTGTTCAGTAGTGCTGTTGAATAAGATACCAGAAAAACTATCTGATCCAGGAAGTTTCACAATTCCATGTTTTCTAGGTAGTCTTAGTTCAATAGAAGTATTAGCAGATTTAGGTGCTAGTATAAATTTAATGCCGTATTCACTATACGCTAAACTAGACCTTGGAGAATTGAAACCAACAAGAATAAGTATACAACTAGCCGATCGATCAATAAAATATCCTAGATGGATAATGGAGAACATGCTAGTTAAAGTTGGTACTTTAGTATTTCCAGTAGATTTTGTTGTTCTGGACATGGAAGAAGATTCTCAAGTTCCTCTCATATTAGGAAGACCATTCTTAAACACGGCTAAAGCAATGATAGACGTGTTCGGTAAGAAACTGACCCTAAGTATATAGGACGAGAGTGTTACCTTTTCAGTTGATAGAGCAATGCAACAACCACAATCTGCAGATGATACATGTTATTATATTCAAACTATAGATGCACATGCAGAATTATTAGAAGAATTTCCAGAATTACAAGGAACAGGAGAATGTTCTTTAGGAGAAGGAACAGAACAAATTGATGAAGCTGAAATGTTAGCTACACTAATAGCTAATGGATATGAACCAACAACAGAAGAAATCCAAATGCTAAAAGAAGAAGACAGATATCGATACAAATCATCGATAGAAGAACCTCCGAAATTAGAGTTAAAGCCACTTCCAAACCATTTGGAATACGCTTATTTACATGGTGAATCTGAATTACCTGTAATAATATCGTCTTCTCTTACTGAAAATGAGAAATCACAACTCATTTCTATGTTGAAAGCTCATAAACCAGCCATTGCATGGAAGATTCATGATATTAAAGGAATAAGTCCTTCGTATTGCACACATAAAATCCTTATGGAAGAAGGTCATAAAACGTATGTGCAACGCCAACGAAGACTAAATCCTAATATGCAAGATGTAGTTAAGAAAGAGATTATTAAACTGCTAGATGCAGGTTTAATATATCCAATTTCTGATAGTCCATGGGTAAGCCCAGTTCAATGCGTACCTAAGAAGGGTGGCATGACTGTCATTACAAATGAAAAAGATGAGCTTATTCCTACTAGGACTGTAACAGGATGGCGTGTATGTATTGATTATAGAAAATTAAATGACGCCACCAGAAAAGATCACTTTCCCTTACCTTTCATTGATCAAATGTTGGAAAGATTAGGCGGAAATAGTTACTATTGTTTTCTAGATGGATTTTCCGGATATTTTCAAATTCCAATAGCACCCGAGGACCAAGAGAAAACCACATTCACGTGCCCTTATGGTACTTTTGCTTACAAACGCATGCCATTTGGACTTTGCAACGCCCCTGCAACCTTTCAAAGGTGCATGATGGCGATTTTTCACGACATGATAGAAGAATGCATGGAAGTTTTCATGGATGACTTTTCAGTCTTCGGTGATACATTTGAATCATGTCTAGTTAATCTTGAACGAATGCTGATTAGATGCGAACAGTCAAATCTAGTACTTAATTGGGAGAAATGCCATTTCATGGTTAAAGAAGGCATTGTTCTTGGACATAAAATTTCAAAAGAAGGAATTGAAGTGGATAGAGCTAAAGTAGATGTAATTGCTAAACTTCCACATCCCACCAATGTTAGAGGAGTTAGGAGTTTTCTAGGGCATGCCGGTTTTTACCGACGTTTCATAAAAGATTTTTCTAAAATTGCCACTCCTATGAATAAACTCCTAGAAAAGGATGCTCCATTCATCTTTTCAGATGAGTGTATCAAATCTTTTAATATTCTTAAAGAGAAACTCACTAATGCACCGATCATGATAACACCAAATTGGAATCTACCATTTGAACTAATGTGCTATGCAAGTGATTTTGCAATGGGAGCCGTTTTAGGACAAAGGATTGAAAAACGATTTCAACCTATATATTATGCTAGTAAGACGTTACAAGGAGCACAAACAAACTATACAACTACTGAAAAAGAACTCCTTGCTATTGTCTTTGCTTTTGACAAATTTCGATCATATCTCGTTCTAGCAAAAACGGTGGTCTATACCGACCATTCTGCTCTTAGATACCTATTTTCGAAACAAGATGCTAAACCAAGATTAATCCATTGGATCTTACTCTTACAAGAGTTCGATATTGAAATCCGAGATAAAAGAGGAGCAGAAAATCTCGCCGCTGATCATCTTTCTCGTCTTGAAAATCCCGAATTAGAAGTTCTAAATGAATCGGCCATACAAGACAACTTTCCTGATGAATATCTATTGAAGATAGATTATAATGAAATACCAGGGTTTGCAGACTATGCAAACTACTTAGTATGTGGATTCCTTGAAAAAGGATTATCGTACCAAAAACGAAAGAAATTCTTCAGTGATATAAAACACTATTTCTGGGAAGATCCACATCTGTTTAAAAGTTGTCCAGATGGAATAATACGCCGATGTGTATTCGGAGATGAAGCTAGTACAATTTTAAACCATTGTCACACAGGACCAACAGGAGGGCATTATGGGCCTCAACTAACAGCAAGAAAAGTTTATGAAGCTGGATTCTATTGGCCCACAATTTACAAAGACGCACACCTTCTTTGCAAATCCTGTGATGCATGTTAAAGGGCCGGAAAAATAAGTCAACGTGATGAAATGCCACAAAATGTCATACAAGTATGTGAAGTATTTGACATTTGGGGTATTGACTTTATGGGTCCATTTCCAAAATCTCATAATAATCTCTATATTCTCGTAGCCATTGATTATGTATCTAAATGGGCGAAAGCACAAGCTCTCCCAACTAACGATGCACGAGTTGTAGTCAACTTTTTAAAATGTCTTTTTGCAAGGTTTGGAACACCGAAAGCTTTAATAAGTGATCGGGGTACTCATTTCTGTAATAATCAACTTGAAAAAGTTCTTAAAAGATATGGAGTAACTCATAAAATCTCCACTGCATATCATCCACAAACAAGTGGACAAGTTGAAAATACCAACCGAGCTTTAAAACGTATTCTAGAGAAAACCGTAGGATCAAATCCGAAGGAATGGTCCATTAAATTGGAGGATGCACTCTGGGCTTTTAGAACAGCCTACAAAACTCCAATTGGAACCACACCTTTTAGACTTGTTTATGGAAAAGCATGTCATCTTCCAGTAGAAATTGAACACAAAGCATTTTGGGCTTTGAAGACATGTAATCTTGATATACATGAAGCTGGACGTCTACGATTAAGTCAACTAAACTAATTAGAAGAGTTAAGACATGAAGCATACGAAAATTCATTAATCTATAAAGAAAAAACGAAGAAATGGCATGATAAAAGAATCAGAAGTTTAAAAGAATTTAAAGAAGGAGACAGAGTTCTTCTTTTCAATTCACGATTCAAGCTATTTCCTCGAAAATTGAAATCAAGATGGTCTGGACCATTCATAGTCAAAAGAGTTTTCCCATACGGAACGATAGAATTAATAAATTCAAATGGGATTGAATTTAAAGTTAATGGTCACAGAGTTAAACACTACATAGATAGTCCGATGGAATTCGACAATGAAGTTAATCACGATTTCGATACCACAGCTAACTAAGTGTGGGGAGAATCAAGTCTTTAAAGGATAATATGTATTTCTGTTAGAGTTAGATTGTCCGTTTTCGTGTAGTTCTCGAAAATGGAACCCGAATGGTCTTTCCCTAGCAGACCCTAAAGAACTAGTCTTCTCCCCCCATTCTGAATTTTTATTTTTTTTAGGAAATGAAGACTGCCTGTGAACTAAACCATGGTCTAATGCTACACGCTTTGATCACTAAACGTAATAATGACACACTACCGAGTGAAATAGTATCAGTAATCAGAGAAAGATTGGACGGAGTAAGAAAAGAATCCAGATGCGAAGATAATAAGTTACAATTTGGTAAAGGAAAATCAAAATCCGCAGCGAAAAGAAGAGCACGACACCTAGAACGATGTTACAAATGCGAAAAATGGTCACATGAAGGTAAATGTTCAAATAATCAAACCTATTCAAATACCGAATTTGTTACTTTATGCAGAGACGGACCGTTCATATGTTTAGAAGAAAAAACACTGAATGCTCGAGGTTACGCCTATGTAGCTATGGAAAACCAATTAAACCGACTATCTTATGAATGGGATAGATCATATAACTAAGAATACTATCTCACAGGTAAGTCTGTACAGTTTTTATTTTTATTTTTAACCTTTTGATAATAAACGCTAATTTGTTCGCTATAAAGTATTAAATTGGTATTAAATAAAATTAGGTTTGGCGACCGAAATTATTGATATCATTCAAAAATTTATTACATCACTGCGAAATTTAACGTTTATTCTTAAGGTATAAATATCTTTAATCAATCAACACAAAATATTTCAAAAATTCGTCATGAGTTAAATTAGGTCTTGGAATCGAAATTACTTTACCGAAAAGAGGGGCGTATATTTTTGATAATATTTGATTGATTAAAGTGGGATAAAAAGCCAAAAAGATTTTTAATTTTATTTTTATCATGTTTTTAAAATTAATATATAAATCTTAAATTAATATTGTAAACTTTGTAAAAACAATATATTTAAAATTGTAAATATTTGAAAAATTAATATAAGTTTGGTGTGAATTTATAATATGAATTTTTAAATTAAGTTTGGTGTGAATTTTTAATTTTTAAAATATGAATTTTATTTTTATACATTTTAAATTGTAAGTTTGGTGTTAATTTTTAATATTAATTTTGAATTTTATATTTAAGTTGTGTGAATTTAAAAACAAAAATTTACTTTATTTCGTTAAGTTAAAAATATGATTTTTAAAATTCGTCGTAAGTTGAAGACTAGGTCTTAAAACCGAAATTGCTTTACCCAAGGGAGGGACGAGAACTTTTATTATCATTATTTTTAATCTTATTGAATTAAAGTATGCAAAAAAAAAAAAAAAAAACCAAAAATCTAAGCTTTTAAAACAATTGCTTGAAAAAGACAAATTTTAAAATTTTGTCGAAGGACGGACTAGGACATCGATCCGAAACGACCTCGTCCTAAAACAAAGGGAAACAAAATTTTAAAATTAATTACTTAATTGTTTCATAAGTTAAGATTTTATATAAAAAAAAAAGCTAAAAACACTGTACCCGGACCCCCATGCGATCGCATGGGATTTTCACTATACCTCCATGCGATCGCATGGAGGCAAAAATCAGGCCTGATACAAGGCAGTCGACTGGTCTGTCTTTCTCCACAAAAACACACACATACCCGAAAACACACTCAAATTCTCTCCAAATTTCACCAAAATTCACCGTAATTCGTCATTTTTCTTGCTCTAATCATGCCTAGATTCTCATTCTTCAGCAAATTGGTAAAAATTACACCCCTAAACTCTATAAATTCCTAGTTTTTGTGATAATTACCAATTTTTTACCTAATGCAATTTTGTTAATTTCTAGTGTAATTAGTGTTAAATTGTTAGTATTTTATGCATGTATAACCTAGATTGATGCTATTTAACATGATTTGAAGCCACAAACTTCAAAATTTTTAGAAATCTAGGGTTTGTGTTCTTGAGCAATTTGGGGCTTTTTGATATAAACAGATTATGGCCAATTTTTGTCATGAATTATTGCTAAATTGAGTAGTGTAACATGTTTAGATAGTTAAATGATCCAAACAATGATCCTAAACATGATTTTTGGAGATTAAAGTGGACTTTTTAAGTTCAAAATTCATGAACTTGATTAATTTGATATATTTGCCATTTGAGACTTGTTTAATTATTAGTAATGAATATTTTGACATGTTATTTGAGTTAAAAGCTTATGAACTTTGTATACATTTTCATATGTGCTTATTTGAAAAGTATAGAATTGTGAAAAATTGTGAAAATGTGTATAAGTTTAATTTTGATTTAACATGTTATAGTGATTGTTTTAAGTTGTTATTTTACTAACACTAATGCATATTTGGATGCACAAATTTTGTGTTTAATGTGTTTTGCAGAAAGCCGATACTGGAGATTCAGGAGCATCATCATCTAGACGACCAGCACCAGCACCAGAACCAGAAATGCAACACGAACAAGAACCACAACAGGAACAACAACAACAGCCTGATCAGCACATACCTTATTATGATCCGGTACAGTTTGTTGATGAATTCATAGTATTCCCAATGAGGCCGCCAGTAGAATTTCCAACGATTCCTGAGCACACTCTGCATCCTAATCTGAGATTTGATAGGAGATGGAGAGATTACGATACATATCAAAGGAACAAATTTAAATTGGTAACAAAAAATGTAGAGGTGCCAAGGGTAATCGATTGGGCCCCTTTGGAAACGGTCCATCTAGCTGACCGTGTTAGACAGCTTTTAGTTCAAAGATATGGCAGTTCTTCTTTTACAGATTGGGAACGTCTTTTCACCATTAGTAGACCTGTATATAAGGAATGGTGTGTTGAGTTGATGAGTACTGTATCACTTGATACAAATATAGTTAGAATAGATGATAGAAGATTTCTTAGGTTTATCCTTGGCGGTAGGATGTACAGAATGTCCATGTTGGACATGGCCAGGGCCTTACAGATATATACTCCTGGTGAGTTGCTATTACCCGATTGTACAAATTTGATTCATTATGGTGAAAGGGTAGATAGTAACTTTGACGCTGACGCCATTTGGAGGCGTATGTCACATTTTGATGTTTTTACACGAGCAGGAGGACACTCCTATACACATATTGACAGAGCCGAGCTTCGTATTATTCATAGATTTTTGGCTAACTCGATTACACAGAGAGGTCATAATAAAGAAAAAATTACCTTACATGATTTATTCTACCTAAAGTGTATTCGGGATCCTAGAAGCTTTGTCAATATCCCTTACTGTGTTGCTTTTTATTTATCTAAAATGGTAGAGGGAATGCAGGACGGGAGTATAATAGGAGGAGGTATTTTTGTTACTCTCATTGGAGAGTATTTAGGTGTTGATAGGAACCAAGGGGGTCCATTACGGCTTTGTAGAGAACAGGTTGAGCCTTTAGGATTGAAAGTTTATGTGGGTGCTAAGGTATTGAAAAGTAGACGTAACCAGGCAGTACCCTATGAGGGATCTCATCCTCAGGTAGAGAAAGGCTCAGACGAGGAAATGGAGGAGGCGGAAGACATTAGGGATGTCTTTCGAGATGCTATTCTTGACGTCCACGTTCGTATAGATGAGGAAGCAATGACGAACGCGGCCAGACATAGTATGTATGAGCAGTGGAACTCCGAGCGAGTATACGAGGATTATAGGCAACGCCAACACGATAGCTGGTTAGTTCATCAGCACCAAATCATGAGCCAGCTATCATATCAGGTACCAAATAACTATGTACCTACTCGACCTGCACATTTTCCGCCACATAGCCCCGATATCCGACCACCCTTTAACCGGTATGACTATAACCAAGCCTATCAAAACACCTATAACCAACAATGGAACCCACCTGACGAGATGAACTGGAACCCATATCCAGACTGATTTAGTTCCATTTGGTTATTTTTATGATTTTTATGTTTTTATCTTTTGACTTTTTCATGTTTAAACTTATGTTATTGGATATATTTGTGTAATTTTTATTATTTTTATTATTATTGTGTACTAATATTTCACATTTAGGATTTGAAAGTGGGATATTAAGTCCCATTTCAAATTGCCATGCATGTTTATATTTGTATGTATGTATATTGTAAATTGTACAAAACAGGGTAAAACAGTTCATTTTCAAAGACTGGCATTAAGTTCAGCAAAAGCTACTAATTTTGACGACAAGATGACAAATAAATGTGATGTAACAACAGACGAAATGAACAAATGATATGCACCATTTATCATTCAGCAACCAAACGCCAATATGTTTGGAAACTTTGGTAAAATTTAATTATTTTTACGCTAATCACCCTCAATAATTTAAATTGTTACTGAATTCTTGCAAATGAGGGCATTGCAAGATCTTAAGTGTGGGAAGGGGTTAAATTCTTTTGGATTTTTAAAATTTTTTTCTTAAACACTTGGTTACCATTAAAAATACTAGTAACGTAGTAGTTGTATTAGAATCTAGTGCTCTCTGATGATAAAGAACAGCCCTAGTCTTATATACTGACTACCCAATTCTAGTAAAATTTTTCAAAATTTTCAATTAAATGAACTCAAAATCATGTTTATACATATTTATGAACGATAAAACTAGGTGTTAACACCGAAATTATTGTTACCTCAGAAAGGACATAAATTAAGAAACAAACCAAAATGTTAAAATTCATTTAAAATGGAATAGAGGACAATAAAAAGGAAAATAAAAGCCAAGTGTGGGAAAAATTACCAAGTTATCTTAAACATATGTCACATATTTCTGGAACAAATAACTGAAAATACTTTTGCTTTGGACTAAACTAAACTATTTTACCCGATGAAAGAAAAGAAGAGATGGATCTACACGATGAATCAATTCCATCATTAAAAGGAAGTAAAGTCTTCCGAAAAAGAAACGCGCTTCTTGATTTAGGTTAAGAAGTTGTCGTCCAGACCAGCTGTAGGTTGACGAAAAATCTAGAAAAGTCATCACTAAAATCAGCAGGAAATCCACGGACCTCAGCATAAAACAGGGTCGCCAAGTGGTTAGACTTATCCTAACCATGAGAGGATCTGTCTCGTAAAATGGGGAGTGCGCCGTGCAAATTAGCTTGATAAGACTAATGAATCAGACCCCCAGAAAAGGATAATCTCCTTAAAGATTAAAAATCAGCATTTAAGCCTGATATTACTCAATCCTTGAGATTGACTTTAAAGATTGAGAATTACAAACTCATGGAATTTGATGATATCTAAACTCGAGCTTGAACGAGAAAATATTTTGATCAAATTAAAACCGATTTGTTTTTTGAAAACCCATTTTCAATGCGTTCATTACCATTGAACGTAAAATCCTAGGAATTCACCTGGAATTCATTAGGTCACCTGAACCAAATCGGGTGTCAACTGTAAGAACGGTGGTTGCATAGCATGGTCGAAGACAGGACCTTGTGCCAGACCGAAAAACTATAGGGTGATCTTTACTATTGCTCCTACAAAGGATAGTAATTGCATCCGACACGTTGTAGACCATGAACATCTGCATGTCATTAGACATCGCCTTAACAGTTGCTTGTTCAACGCTTTCCTTTACAACCGGACGGTAGTTTGCCGAAACGTAATATACAGGACAAGTAAACTGGATGTGTTGCTTTCCTAATACAAGGTTAGCAAGTGGGTGACACAAAACCATAAGTTTTAAGCTAAAATTTTCAAATCTGAAACCCACCAAACCCACAAAAACATTTTGCAAACACCGGTGATGGGTTATTCAGAAAAACTTATCTAGGGTAAAAGCTAGATTGAATTTTCAAAGATCAAATGTTTTCATAAAGATCCAATTTCCTTAATGGATCTAAATTTTATAGTCATGTGGGACTGTAAACCACATCGTTACTACCATTGTTTATACCGCCGTATTGAAATCACTGATGTACAAAATGTGAAGAATAAAGAAGTGATTATTGTATTTCAAGACTATATTGCTTGAGGACAAGCAACGCTCAAGTGTGGGAATATTTGATAATGCTAAAAACGAACATATATTTCATAGCATTATTCCTCAAGAAAGACAAGCTTTTAGTTGCAATTGTCCTATTTACAAGTGATATTCGTTTAAATAATAAAAGGTGAAGACAAAAGACAGATTTGACGAATTGAAGACGCAAACGACCAAAAAGCTCAAAAGTACAAAATACAATCAATGAGGTTCCAATTATTGATAAGAAACGTCTCAAAATTACAAGAGTACAAGATTCAAAACGCAAAGTACAAGATATTAAATTGTACACAAGGACGTTCGAAAATCTGGAACCGGGACCAGAGTCAACTCTCAACGCTCGACGCAACGGACTAAAAATTACAAGTCAACTATGCATATGAATATAATATAATATATAATTAATTCTTAAAATTAATATATATATTATATTATATTTATAAAACGTCGGCACAAGGAAACAAGCAACATGTGAGCTCTCCCAGCTGGCCATGCGATCGCATGGCCAGGAAGAAGAAAGTCCATGCGATCGCATGGCATAAAAAGTCAGGCCACATCTCCTATAAATTCGCAGTTTGGTGAACGCAAAAACATATATCTTTCTCTTCTCCATTCATACGTAATATTTATATTTATAATTTATATTTTAATTTTAATTTTAATTATAATTCTAATAATAAGGGTATGTTAGCGAATGTTGTAAGGGTGTAAGTCAAAATTCTGTCCGTGTAACGCTACGCTATTTTTAATCATTGTAAGTTATGTTCAACTTTTTTAATTTAATGTCTCGTAGCTAAGTTATTATTATGCTTATTTAATACGAAGTAATCATGATGTTGGGCTAATTACTAAAATTGGGTAATTGGGCTTTGTACCATAATTGGGGTTTGGACAAAAGAACGACACTTGTGGAAATTAGACTATGGGCTATTAATGGGCTTTATATTTGTTTAACTAAATGATAGTTTGTTAATGTTAATATAAAGATTTACAATTGGGCGTCCCTATAAATAACCATTTACACTCGATCGGACACGATGGGCGGGGTATTTATATGTACAAATAATCGTTCATTTAACCGGACACGGGAATGGATTAATAGCCATTAGAATTATTAAAACAGGGGTGAAATTATGTACAAGGACACTTGGCATAATTGTTAACAAAGTATTAAAACCTTGGGTTACACTCAGTCGACATCCTGGTGTAATTATTAAACAAAGTAATAAAACCTTGTTACAGTTTAAGTCCCCAATTAGTTGGAATATTTAACTTCGGGTATAAGGATAATTTGACGAGGACACTCGCACTTTATATTTATGACTGATGGACTGTTATGGACAAAAACCAGACGGACATATTAAATAATCCAGGACAAAGGACAATTAACCCATGGGCATAAAACTAAAATCAACACGTCAAACATCATGATTACGGAAGTTTAAATAAGCATAATTCTTTTATTTCATATTTAATTTCCTTTATTTCATATTTAATTGCACTTCTAATTATAGCACTTTTATTTATTGTTATTGTATTTAATTGCACTTTTAATTATCGTACTTTTTAATTATCGCAAGTTTATTTTATCGCACTTTTATTATTCGTAATTTCATTATCGTTATTTACTTTACGCTTTAAATTAAGTATTTTATTTAATATTTTACATTTGGTTTTAACTGCGACTGAAGAATTAAAATCGACAAACCGGTCATTAAACGGTAAAAAGCCCCCTTTATAATAATAATATTACTTATATATACATTTGTATTTTTATAAAAGTAAACTAATATAGTGTTAAGCTTTGTTTAAAGATTTTCCCTGTGGAATGAACCGGACTTACTAAAAACTACACTACTGTACGATTAGGTACACTGCCTATAAGTGTTGTAGCAAGGTTTAAGTATATCCATTCTATAAATAAATAAATATCTTGTGTAAAATTGTATCGTATTTAATAGTATTTCCTTCTAAAATTTAAAAGCTATTTTATATACACCTCGCATAACATCAAGGGGAGTTCAAATCTTTTTTTTTTACATTACTTGTTCACTTGCATCCTCATTTCTCACATACACACTTTTACTTGCATACTTTTTCTCTTATTTTCTCTCAAAGACTTGTAAGTATTATGAACAATCTTCTTCTCTTTTCTTTGTCTAAAAACCGAATACTAACACCCCTTAATCATCATCATCACTTGTTCTTTGATTATTGTTTTGTTACTTGTTGTAGTTGTTACTTACTTGTAGTTATTACTTACATGTTTTCAAGAATCAAACTTACTAGTTTCATTCTTCTTTTATCTTGTATTTACAAGAACAAACAAGAACATAAGCTATCTAGTTATGTTCTACACTTGTTGTTTTAAAAAGATTTAAGTTCATGTGTTGTGAAAGCATACTTGTAATTCATGTTAGTAAACTTTAAAGTTTACTTTCTTAAAGATCAAACTTTGGTTTGAATCTTTAAAGTATGAACAACCCATGAACTAGTTACTTGTTTACTTAGTTTATTTCTTCATATTATGCACTTTAATTTCATGTTTGTTGGTTGTTATTGGTCAAGTGTTACTAGTTAACTGTAACACCCGGTTTTTAGTTACGAGTTATTTCGAACGACATTCGAAATACTAGGCATGTAAGTGTATATTTGGATCTTAAATAAATTGGAGTTGATGTTCTAAAACCTTACCATTGGATAGTAAATCTCATTACGTTTCCAACGATATTTGATTCGTCGAAAACGGAGTTACGGTTTGAAAGTTACGACCAAAACAAGTTCAGTTTCAGACTCAGTTCATTGGGACTCCGTCCAGACTTTGGGACGCCGTCCAACAATGAAGGTTAGGACGCCGTCCAAGCTTTTTGGACGCCGTCCAGAAGGCCTGACTAGCCAGCAGCTCTATTTTACTCAAATTAAAAGGGGTTTTTGGGTCTTTTCACTTGGGGTCGGTTTGGGATCATCAAAAATGATCTAGAACTCCATTTGGAGCTCATTCTCACCCACACAAAACACTCTCATCTTATTTTAGAGAGAGAGGGTTAATTTAGAGTGAGAAAGCTTGGTTTGGTGAAGAAGATGAGCGTTTCGGGTCAAAGCTCGAGGGTTAAAGTTGTTCCTCTCGTTCACGGCTACATTTTGGTAGTATTGGTAAGTCTCAACTCCGAATTTCATTGTTAAGATTCTTGTGTACATTTAGGGTTTGAGCTTGTTATTTGTAAAACCCTTTTAGATGATGAAGAGGGTTTATGGAAACCCACTATTTTGATATTTTGCGGGTTTTGGGTTGGTTAATGATTTAAGCATGTTTAAGGTTTGTAAGTGGGGTATAATCACTAGTATTAGTGATTTTAGGAGTGTTGGAACTTGTAAGACCCATTTGGGGGTAAAATGGGTGAATTTGGGTTATGTTGAGATAAGGAAAACCCTAATAGCTATGATCTAGGGTTTGGCCATGTGAATTGAAGTTGTAAGTGTTAAATTGTGTTGATTAGTCATTAATACACTTATAAATGATGGAAGAATTGTAAATGGGTCATGTTTGGCTAAAATGGCATGTATAAATGTTGAAATGGGTCAAATGAGTTAAGGTTGACCTAATTGGGTGAAATGGGTATGAAACACCCTATGTTTGTGCTAATTGGTGTTAGTAGACTTACATCACTAGTTTTAGTAATTAAAGATGAGTCTTGGCCATTTTATGGGCGATTTTAGGTGTGAGTGAGTATTGTGGTTAATTCCACAAGTTGTGTATTGAATGTGTACTTATGTATTAGGTACCTTGCTCGAAGCATACGGAAGTGCTAAATCACCACCGACGTGATAAGGTGAGTGGAATAATTATATGTGTAGGTATATAATGTATCTATTTATTGTAGCGTGAAATGTGTAGTGTCGAGGTGTTAAGACACCACGTTTCACGTGAAGAGTGTAGCATCGAGGTGTTAAGATGCCACTCGGGTGTAGCATCGAGGTGTTAAGATGCCACCTAGGAGTGTAGTGCCGAGGTGTTAAGACACCACTTCGTAAAATAATGAGTGAAGCATCGAGGTGTTAAGATGCCACTCGGGGTGAAGTGCCGAGGTGTTAAGGTGCCACCCTAGGGGTTAGTGGTGCGAGGTGTTAAGTGCCCTAACGGATGTTATGAACACCGATGGCATTTTCGCGAGCGCCGTTCCCTTGTACTATTGGTTAACCATGGTTATTGTGTTGTAGTGTAAGCATATTACTTTGTTCATGTTATATATGCTTGTGTTATGCTAGCATGATTATTGGAGGTTATAGCTTGTATTTGTGACGATAAGCTAATCGTGTTTGCTAGCATGTTTGCGGTATTTGTGTAAGTGATTGCAAGTAGGTATATTATATATGTATGTGTATAATTATTGCATTCACTAAGCTTTATGCTTACCCCTCTCGTTGTTTACCTTTTTACAGGTATTTTGTTATGAAGCTAGCTAGTTGTTAGACTAGATGCATAGGAGCGCTTGGGCTCGAATGGGTAGCTTTTGGTTATATGGACGCGGATTGGGGATTTGGTAGTCTCCGGGATTATGCTCTTGGTATTGGGTTGGGTTATAGAGTCCTAATCCGTCTAAAGAATTAAATGGGTTGAAATCGTTACATTATTTGTAAAACGGGTCATTGTGGGCCCGGTGTTGTAAAACTTATGTTTATTGTGGAAATATCTTAATTTTACTTAATATGATGTGTTGTGAAAGTCGTTTCGTTTTAAAAGTGTCGGGAAGCGGGTTTTCCACTCGCGTGAAATTGAAAAACTGATCAGTCCACTTTAGTTCATTTGGACGCCGTCCAAATGCTTGGGACAAGGTCCTGTCTTTCAATACTGGACGCCGTCCAGATAACTGGACGCCGTCCAGATACACTGCCATACAAATTTTTTTTTGGCGTATTTTTGGTAAAACGATGTCGGGTTGTTACAAGTGGTATCAGAGCATAGTCTAAGGGAATTAGGTGACCTTGGAATAGGTGCCTAGTCTTAGACTTATTGGCGGTTGTGCGTTATTTGCGGGACTTGTAAGATTACGGGTCGGATTGAGATTTGTTAGTGCCTTAGAGTAGGTGACTAACTAGGACTTGTTTTTGTCCAAAGTGTGATGATGTGGGGCCTTATTTCGCATGTAAATTAGTGCCTTAGATTGCTAGTGCCTAAGGTAAGTAGGCGAACTTGGACGTTGTTTTAGTGATAGTCACCTAGGTTGTAGGTTGACTTGTCGTTGTGGTGTACTTGTGTACGTTTATTACTATTGTATATTGGTGTATATATATATATATACAGGTATCTAATTGGTGCGTTGTCTTAGAGATGAATCTATTGGAGAGATTCAAAGGTTTGGCGGTTTTGAGTGATCAAGTTCACGGTAAGGACTTTGGTCATTCGGGTACTAGGAGTTATCGCGTGTTATTTTGTGTGAATGTTGCGTCTGTCTGGGTAAAGTACTTTGCGTGACCATGTGGAAATGGTAAGATACGCATTTGTAATAATGACCGATCACCATTATTATGAAAGTGTATCTTGATACTAAACATGACATGACAAGTACCGAACGGAGGAGACGTGGCATGGTTGGGGTAGAACGGGACGAATTAGGAATCTTTTATTGGTTCCTAGGATATAGTAGTCTCGAGTGATGTGCTTGTTATCACATCAGGTTCTTTGTGAGTCGGGAAGTGTACGATGGAATCGGTTAGTTAAGTGAGCGAGCTAACTCACGAGTTTGGTGCGTGCTTAGCCACCCTAAGTAGTGGGTGCATTATTGATATTGTAATTGGTTTTAGCTACCCATCGTAACTAGGATGACCGATTTATGCTTGCGTGTGTGTGACGAGGACTTGAATTACGTAATGGAATGCGACAAGTCTAATGATTGTAGTTTTGAGTTACACTCGGTAGAGTGTGTGGGTAGAGAATCGTGTTAGGATTCTTGTTGTGAGTCGCCTTGGAATTGGCGAATTGAGGAGTCTTCGGGTCATTAAACTCATGGGAGTAGGACCCGTGTAATGTTGATTGCGTTAGTGTGTTGTAGATTATAGGGCAACATTCCTAATGGAATATCCCTTGTAGTAGTGGTTTTATCGAGATGTAGAAGGGTGTAAGACTTGGTATCCCCGAGCATCTCCTTGTGTTAGATGAAGGGCCTCATTAGGCTATATCGTTGGCCTTGTGGAAACTGCGGGTAGCGTGTGATCGCTAGGAACTTTCGATAAGACAATAAACCGTAAGGTTGTCGGGTAGGTATGACTTCGGGTCATTATTATAGAGAGATGGGTGACATCGGGTGTATGGAACCTAAAGATCGATTTTCTAAAATTCATTTGATTGTGGTGGGAGTCTGCATGACACTGCTTCAGGTGCCTTTTTATACCTGCTAGTGTAATGTTTAACTCCGGTAGTGGTGTGATCACTTTGTGCTTAGGGTGCCCGTGAGATACCCTTGGAAGCATCGGAGATTATAATAGTGATCGACGGGTGATGGTAATTCGACAGTTGCGAAAGTCGAAGTTTAAGAGCATTGTGACGAATACTTCTTATGAAGTGACGGGTGAGCAAATCTTGTTGCTCTTAAGTGATAGACGGGTAGAGATGACCGGTGAGCCGGTGATGAACTTAATGGTCGGTTAGTCCGAAGGATATGATGAAGTGTTGACGTTGTGGTGGACGCAATTATGGTGTCGGAATTGGTCACTCTTCTCCATGAGAGTGAGCAATTGTTGAAAAAGTTCGTTGCGTGGAAGGGCGGGTGATCTCGACTGAGAATCACGACTAAGTAAGCGGCGTGACATATGCCTAGGCTTAGAGGCATATGTAAGACTTTGGTGGAGTTTGCTTTTCGAATGATTAAGGTAGTTAGTTGTGAAGTGTGGTATGAAGGTGCGATTTCATCGCGTGTACGACGTCTCAAGTGATTGTGCATGTCGGCTCTGAGAGCTTAAAGTGAATTTGTGGTGAATTGATGTTTATGACCAACGGTAACAATGGTCAGGTGTGACGTGGAATTTCAATTCCGCGGGGTGTTATCATCTTGGCGGTGAGAATAGGGAGATAAATCCTAAGTGGGGGAGTTTTTACTGCCGCCCGAGGAAAACTCCAGTGGTGTTATGTATAGTGAAATGTCGGAGCGTACCGTGCTAAGCCTCAATAGGTATTCGGAGTTCCTAACGAGGAAGAGTGACAGGTTGCTAATGTCGACTCGAGATCGTACTTTACGATTGTGAGTTACAATTCGTGAATGTTATGCGTGAAGATTGTGATGATGGGATCGAAGGAAGTGTAAGACTTCCTATGTAAGGTGGTCGTGTAGTACCAATGTTTGGTATGAGACCAAATGTGAAGTTTGAGATTCTGGAGTGAGAGAATGAAGTTGTCATTGCGGGTGCTCCCGTAGTGAAAAATCTGGGTTGTCGTGAAACCCGGACAGTATAATTGAATGAGAACAAGTTCGATATCGTGACGAATATCGTATTTTCCCTGTCGGGAAACGCAATCGTGGAGATTGTCAGTGGATTATTCCACTTTATGGACGAATGTGAGGAGGAGAGTGTCGATTTTGACTGCCTCACATCGAGACACGCAGATGTTGTTTGTTTGCGAGAGTGTGCTCCCTAGTGATGCGACTGTTAGTTGCATTGAAATATTGAGACCATCCTTAACGGACGGTCTAGGTAGGAAAGTTCACCCGGCGTGGTGAATATTTTTGTGAGTCGTGTGGCGAATTGCGGAAATTTTGTGATGATGATTCGCCGTTGACGGGATTTTGGTATACGAATAGCTTCTATGCTAGTACTAGGAAGCCGTATTGTATGGTTCAGAGGAGAAACCCTATGACGATGTGTTGATGTTTCGTCTAATTCTTGGTGTATTATTGTCGTCCTGGATTAATCCAGTGACGTATAGTCGTGTGTGGATTGATCGGCGGGAAAGTGGTGCTTCTTAAGTGTTATTGCGGGGTTATTAAATTTTTTTTTCGTTGAAGGAATGATCCGGTGTAGAGCCGGAGGGAGTTTGGTTCTTGGCCTAAAGAATATTCAGGAATGATCGGTCGAGTAGTACGGTTATGAACCGAATGAGTACGAAATTTTAAGGAAGCATGAATCCTTCTCGATTTGGATTAATGTAAGACTTGGTTCGTGGCGTAGTGAATTTAGAAGATCGCATAGGGCGATATAGTTATGGATGACGCTTGTTGCGTGTTGCAGCCGTGAGAACTTGAAGGAAAATGTGGTATTTTTCGTATTTCCTAAATGGAAATTCTGGACGTTGAGTGTGTGAGATATCGTTTATTGCGGTAGTGCACGCTAGTGATCATTAGCGTGTGGTGGGATCTTAAAATTCAAGGATGATGTTATGGATGACGGGCTTTGTTGTGTTTTGTAGGAATCGTGAGGTGTGACGACGATGGTTGCCGGTGAATTGTCCTTCTTTTAGGACGATTGTGAAGTACGGTTGTTGTATTATGATGCGTTAGTGCACGAAGCGAGGATTCGGATGAGTTTACTACTTGTGTGACTCCGCGTTGGAAGCGGAAATGTTCGTGGGAGAAGTGCTTAACTTCTAGTGTTTGTGCGGATCACGAGGACGTGATCCAATTTAAGTGGGGGAGAGTTGTAACACCCGGTTTTTAGTTACGAGTTATTTCGAACGACATTCGAAATACTAGGCATGTAAGTGTATATTTGGATCTCAAATAAATTGGAGTTGATGTTCTAAAACCTTACCATTGGATAGTAAATCTCATTACATTTCCAACGATATTTGATTCGTCGAAAACGGAGTTACGGTTTGAAAGTTACGACCAAAACAAGTTCAGTTTCAGACTCAGTTCATTGGGACTCCGTCCAGACTTTGGGACGCCGTCCAACAATGAAGGTTAGGACGCCGTCCAAGCTTTTTGGACGCCGTCCAGAAGGCCTGACTGGCCAGCAGCTCTATTTTACTCAAATTAAAAGGGGTATTTGGGTCTTTTCACTTGGGGTCGGTTTGGGATCATCAAAAATGATCTAGAACTCCATTTGGAGCTCATTATCACCCACACAAAACACTCTCATCTTATTTTAGAGAGAGAGGGTTAATTTAGAGTGAGAAAGCTTGGTTTGGTGAAGAAGATGAGCGTTTCGGGTCAAAGCTCGAGGGTTAAAGTTGTTCCTCTCGTTCACGGCTACATTTTGGTAGTATTGGTAAGTCTCAACTCCGAATTTCATTGTTAAGATTCTTGTGTACATTTAGGGTTTGAGCTTGTTATTTGTAAAACCCTTTTAGATGATGAAGAGGGTTTATGGAAACCCACTATTTTGATATTTTGCGAGTTTTGGGTTGGTTAATGATTTAAGCATGTTTAAGGTTTGTAAGTGGGGTATAATCACTAGTATTAGTGATTTTAGGAGTGTTGGAACTTGTAAGACCCATTTGGGGGTAAAATGGGTGAATTTGGGTTATGTTGAGATAAGGAAAACCCTAATAGCTATGATCTAGGGTTTGGCCATGTGAATTGAAGTTGTAAGTGTTAAATTGTGTTGATTAGTCATTAATACACTTATAAATGATGGAAGAATTGTAAATGGGTCATGTTTGGCTAAAATGGCATGTATAAGTGTTGAAATGGGTCAAATGAGTTAAGGTTGACCTAATTCGGTGAAATGGGTATGAAACACCCTATGTTTGTGCTAATTGGTGTTAGTAGACTTACATCACTAGTTTGAGTAATTAAAGATGAGTCTTGGCCATTTTATGGGCAGTTTTAGGTGTGAGTGAGTATTGTGGTTAATTCCACAAGTTGTGTATTGAATGTGTACTTATGTATTAGGTACCTTGCTCGAAGCATACGGAAGTGCTAAATCACCACAGACGTGATAAGGTGAGTGGAATAATTATACGTGTAGGTATATAATGTATCTATTTGTTGTAGCGTGAAATGTGTAGTGTCGAGGTGTTAAGACATCACGTTTCATGTGAAGAGTGTAGCATCGAGGTGTTAAGATGCCACTCGGGTGTAGCATCGAGGTGTTAAGATGCCACCTAGGAGTGTAGTGCCGAGGTGTTAAGACACCACTCCGTAAAATAATGAGTGAAGCATCGAGGTGTTAAGATGCCACTCGGGGTGAAGTGCCGAGGTGTTAAGGTGCCACCCTAGGGGTTAGTGGTGCGAGGTGTTAGGTGCCCTAACGGATGTTATGAACACCGATG